>NC_135580.1:7701871-8022287 GCF_965152235.1 Eretmochelys imbricata
GGGGGGGGGGAGAGCTGAGGTCCAGGCCCTCTGCAGCTGCCTCTTGTGAAACGTGTCCAGCTCCACCTGCAGGGAGCCCTTGTGTGGGGGAAGAGGGAGTGGGGGAGGGGGGGTCCTACAGCCTGGGCCTTGGGGAGTTTTGGGGAGAGTCAGCCCAGGGGCCTGTCACCTTTGGACCCTGCGGGACAGATTCCAGATTGGCCAAGCAATACAGGCAGGCGACCTCTACGTGCAGGGGCCGCCCGAGGACCGGCTTGTCAATGCAGCCTCCATGGGTCCAGGGCGGGCGCTGCTGCGGAGCGCCAACTACCCAGCCTTCACCGTGGCCTTCAGGGAGGGTGGCCAGCCGGCAAATGTGAAAAACCAGGGTAGGGTAGGGGGCAATCAGTGCCACTATGAGAAAAATCCCCACCTAGCGGGACTGTCCCTATAAAACCAGGACATCGGGTCACCCTACCTTCGGGCCCTTCGTTCGGCTGATGAAGCTGCTGTCGAGCGGCTCGGCCGGCACTGCAAACGCTCGAAGAAGGCGATGGCCCCATTGCTCAAAGGGGAGCCTACGTGCGAGCCCAGAACACCAACCAGTGCAGGGACCAGCTACTCTGAGCGCGACAACCCCTCCCCATAAATTAAAAACACTTTTAAATATATTTAACACCATTGTAAGTGGAAACATCGGTACTGCTCGTTTTAGTCCTGAAACATGAGCCTGCGTCAATTGACCCAGGCTCTGACTTGCTGCTGCCAGGTTGGTTTTTGTTGGGGTTTGGGTTGTTGGGGGGGTTTTCAGTATCCACAGACACTAAGTCGCTTTAGAAAAGGGGACTTTACGTGATTTTGAAAATTTTACTCCTAGCCCATAAATCCACAGTAGGCACATAAATGAGACACCTGATTGTTGAAGCAGCAGAGTGGCAGTAGCTTCGGTGACTTCATACAGGCACTCAACACCTTTGAAAATCAGACCATTTATGTAGGTGTCTGAATATGGTTAGTGGCCTTGGTTCAAGAATCCCATCTTGAAAAACGGTGGTGATGTTTACAGGTGGAAGGAAATAACTACAATAAATGACAAATTATGTCAGCACCTATAGATAAAAGTGCATTGATAGTCATAGAATATAACAGTACAGCCATGGGTAGAAGTGCATTCTGCATTAGACCGGTGTCTCCCAAGGCATTTCAACACCTCACAGTCACTGGTATCAAAAGCAGCTGCTAGCTCTAAAAGAATTAACATTGGACAGCCTATTATCCTCCCTCAAACAACATTCCCAGCACACTATACACTGGTCTGAAACCAAACTAACTGGGGTTAAAGACCTCAGGACAAAAGTACCGCTCGCAACATCTCCCCACATCCTTCTCTATAATCTTTCCCAAACATGGGAGGATACTGTGATAACTGGTTAGAGAGGGACAAGAAAGTTCCTTGGCAAAATCTAACAGTTATTTCTGTAAGCGCTTGGCGGGGAGAGGGCTCTAGCAGGTGTAGGAATAGGTGGCGGGAGAAAAACATTGATTAAACAAACAAATAAACCAATTCTCCAGGAATCCCCGAGCCCTGCCACGTATAAGCCCACGACACAACATGGGGAAGAAATACTGGGAAAGAACTTTCAAGTGTCACTTTAACATTCTTACATTATTTTGGTGCAAAGAAAGAAATAACCCTTTTCACCAGTAAGACTTTTTAAGTTGGGGGTCCCAGGCTGACCAACTCTTCTGAATGGGAGATAAGACCATCTTTGACAGCTTGGAATCCATTCAGTATCACCATGGGGGTCTGTCCCAGCCACAAAGTGTAGATGTTTCCATAAATCTTTGCCAGCTGGAGAGAGAAAATTGGCAAGAGAATTAGGTGTTCACATCTGTATAAAACAGAAAACCTATCTTAACCTAATTGGACGGCAGGAGAATCCCCCCTTTGGGGAGGCTAGTCCCTGGCTCCACCCCTTCTGCCACACCCTCCCCACAGCCAGAGCCCCAAGACACGCTGCCCCCACAACCAGAGGCACAAGTTCTCCCTCTCCCCGCCACAGGAGCCCTGGGCTGGCTGAAAGCCTGAGCACTCCCCGCCCTTGGCTGGAAGAGCCCCGAGCTGGCCACAGCCCAGTGCATGCCACTCGGTTGGAGAAACCACAGGCTGACCGCAGCCCAGAGTGTCTCCCACCCTCGTGCTGTGCTTCCCCTCCCCGGCCCAAAACTTCTGTTACTTAAAAAGAAAAGGAGGACTTGTGGCACCTTCGAGACTAACAAACTTAGATCGGAGTATAAGCTTTCGTGAGCTACGTACTCCTTTTCTTTTTGCGGACACAGAATAACATGGCTGCTACTCTGAATTCTGTTACTTAGTAGACGCTTTTGATAAGCCCCATACAGGTTTTTGGAAATACAAGAAGTGGGTTTCTCTAGGACCCAACAACTAAGTAAGTCAGGAGACTAGATGAGGCTGGTCATTAAATCCTATTAATTGACTGGAAAAAGAGCTCTGTTAAATGATTATATACAAATAAATACCTCAATAAGAGTCTCATGCTGAAATCTGAAGCCCAGCTGCCACGTGTTCCCTACGATGAGGGCTGGGGGTCGGACCAGGGGCAAGCCGTCTAAGCTGCCCAACGCAGCTTCAGATACGGCACAAGCAGGAAACACGCAGCCAGAGCTATGAAACTTATCCACATCATCTCCTTGCCTTTTTGTCCTTCTCTTTATTTGGGTCTCTCTGAAAATCTACTGCACTTGTGGAGACTGAAATATCTGTGTCATGAACTCTTCTGCATCCTCATTCTTCTCAAAGGCTCCTTGGTCCTATCTGGGTCTCTCTTATTTATTTCCCCTTTCCACTCCTTCATGTTCCCTCCTATTAATCCTCTTGCATTCTTTATGATGACATGACTGACAGGCTCCTAAATTAATATTCGCTCTTCATTCAAATCCTTTTTTAGGCTCACCTCTTATGCATTACTGGCAAGCAGTGAGGCAATAGTCAGTATTAATAATTACAAAAAGAACAAAAACACACAGCTCAACCATACCATCCAGACACACACAGTCCTAAACTGAATATCTAGGTGATCTTCTTGTTCTAATTTCATCCTTCCTTGCCCTTTTCCCTCCCTGCTTTTTGCTACCTTCACTTGGCATGCCACAATTATTAGATTTCAGGGACAGGGACAGAGTAGTAATTTTGGGCGCTTCAGTCTTTGGGTGGCCCAACCTGAGACACTTCAAAGGAGCACAGGTTTCAAAAAGTGCTGAGCTATGTGCCACTTTCATGTTTTTTTCCTGTGCCAGAGAGGCACATTGGGGTTAGATTATAATTCAGGATCTATTTTACTTACCCATTTAAAAAAAATGCAGGACAATGATTAGCAAAACTGTATGACTTTCATGTGTGAAAGTCTGAGCAATTTAAAGCAACATTCTACTTTACTTTTATTTTGGTGTTCTGTAATGTAATTTAAATGAAAATCCAGGATTATAACTGAAATGCAAAGTATTTTGGTTACCAAGTATTTGTAACTTAACTTTCATGTGTTTAGGAAATACTGATCAGTTATTGTGATTTTTTTTTTCTGTATGGTAGTTTAAATAAATTACCAAAATAAGTGAAACTGGTGTGAGTATATTGCATTATTTTGACAAATAAAATATGCAGAATTTTGCAGAATTTTTAATTTTTTGGCATAGAATTCCCCCAGGAGTAGCAGATGATGTGTGGTTAGATGCAGTAATTAGTGCTCTACCAGCTTTCTGTATGAATTTCAAAATTGGATTTAGTCTAGAAAACAGACCCCACTGTATCTTTTCCTATCTTACACGCCAAGTGACTCAGCAAGACTTCTCCCTTCTCACTCTCCCCTTCTTTGTGTTTTAAGTACAATCCTGTTTGTTCAGGTTTACACCTTTAGGGTGAAAGCAGTTACTCCAGTTGTCCCACATGGACTTGCTGTCTCCAAAAAGATTGAAAAGTAACGAAAGGTGGATTTTTTCAAAGTATTAGAAGTCTACATTCGCCTGCAAAAACACAGCAGACCTGTCAAATTATTTTGGATACTAATGTTTGATTCATACAGGTTTAGCCTGATCATAGAATATCAGGGTTCAAAGGGACCTCAGGAGGTCATCTAGTCCAACCCCCTGCTCAAAGCAGGACCAATCCCCAATTTTTGCCCCAGATCTCAAATGGCCCCCTCAAGGATTGAACTCACAACCCTGGGTTTAGCAGGTCAATGCTCAAACCACTGAGCTATCCCTCCCAGTTTGATAAATACAGAGCCAGTCAATAAACTCAATTTAATAAACTCACCAGAAACAAAACACCCGGGATAGTGTAAAGAGGCTCATTCTGGGCGCCTCTAGTGTGCTCTTCACTTTATTGATACTGAAAACCAGCACTCATATTTGTTTTACTTTAAAATGCTTTACAGACATTAACTTAGCCAAGTGACTGACTTTCTTTTTGAGTTGGAGGTCAGACTAACGATCTAAAGGTCCCTTCTGCCTTAAAATCCATGAACCCAATGGAAATGATGCTAGTGGTATGTTACGGTAACTTTATCAGTTAATGCATGTCTCATCTCATTTGTTTTCCTTCTCCATCTTGTTTCCACTGGCCTCTCTTGCAGTGGCGACACGGGGACGATGGGATATCGGAACATTAGAAGGCGTAGGTGGGGGAGTGGGAGAAGATCCCAAATGCAAGAGACGCTGGAGAAGATGAAAAGAATTTTATTGCAATAACAGTTAAACAGCCAGAGTCATTTCTCCTTGTGTACACAGGGCTCTTTGGTACTGAATTCGATCAACCCCTGAATTCCCCTAGAGCACCTTTGCATTGTGCATCTCTAACTCTCCAACAGTTTCCCCACTGTCACACTGAGGAGGCCAGCCATCTACCCACACCCCTCGCTTAGTTTTTCCCTGGGTCAGTTTCCTGCCCTCACCCATTCTCATACTTCTCAGAGTGGTGTTGCTGGTCTTCTCCCAGAAGACTAGTTCAGAACTACGCCTCTCATTTTAACTGTCCCCTTACAAAACACTCAATTTAACAACTGAAACATGCTTCTGGGTAGGAATATCACTCTACAGAAATACCACCTATGCCAAGATAGCCCCGTGTTCCATAGTCCTACATCTACACTAGGAAACTTACCATTGCAGGTAACATGTGCCGTGAACCAGTGTTGGGAACAATTTAACTGCAAATGTGGACAGGACCAAAGTATGTTCAACACCATCTCGGAAATGTTAGTGGAGCTGTGAGCGCCTTGTCAATACTAAAAGCATTAGTGCCTGCATCCAATCAACTGCCAGCAACTGGGCAGCTCTCCTGTTGGCAGCAATGGTGTAAACACTAGTATAGACAGGGCTCAGGCCCTTCTCATACCTTCCCTTCCAACCTGTCTATTTCACCTGCTTCTGCCTGCTCCCTTCAATCCCCTCCAAAATGCCTCCCATCCTCAACAACCAAAAATGCCCACGCTGAAGTCATTAGCAACCTCTTCCTGGCCAAATCTCAGGGACTCTTCTCAATGCACCATCTCTTCCCTTTCTCCTCTTTATCACTGTTGACCTGCCCCTTCTCCCTCACACCTTTCCCCTCTCTCTGCTTCTGACACTATCTAGATCCTTTCCTTTCCCACCAGCCACTCCTTCAGCGTCTCCCCTTCAGTGACTTCTGTTCGTCCTCTCTTCTGGCATTCATCAGGATCCAGCCTCTGACCCCTCCTTTTTCCTCCTGCTAAACTAATTTCCCAAGCAACTTCATGATACATGGACGACTCTCAAATCTAACTCTACCCCAGGCCTGTCACCTCAGCTGTAACTTCCTCCTCTCTGGAGAACCGCTATTGCCTCGTTCTGTGACCCATCTGTGCAGTTTCAGAGTCGGTCCCTCTGTGACACACCACGCCCCATATTGGTGATATAATTGTGATATGTTTTGAACAAACTCTGCCTTGTGCGGTATCATTTTAGAAGTCTTAATCAGCTGACCATTAATATCCTGTTGTCTGTGCTCTCATTGTGTACGAAGTTTTGCTGTGTTTGTGCCACTGAAACACGTTATGAGATTGGGAACACCCACAAGCAGCCTTTCAGGTTGACAATAAAAAGGCCAAACAATGTTGATGGCTCATTGAGGCGAATACAAACACTCACAAGGGTCAGCCCAGGAACTGTGAAGAATGGAAACCTCTCAGAGATCGCGCATACCCAAGGGAAACTGTTTGACTCATGTCACAGCAAAAGATATTTCCAGCAAGTTGGAAGAAGATATAAAAGGGGGAAGTGACCTCATGACTTGGTCTCACTTCCCCTACAACAGAGCACTTGGAAACACCTTAGGAACAAAAGTCTGAACTGGGGAATTGGGGCCCCAGGTGAGAAAGAAGGAAGCCTGCCTGTGTATGAAAGCTTGGTGGACTGTTTATACTATCTAACAGGGTGAGACACTGCTAGATTAAAATCCTATCTGATTTAGAGAACTTAGATTGCAATTTCGTTTTATTTCTTATGGTAATCTACTTTGCTCTGTACGCGATTACTTATAAATCACTTAAAAACTCTCTTTCTGTAATTAATAAATCTATTTTATATTTACCTAAGAATAGTGTGGGTTAAGCGAAGTGCTTGGAGAAAAATCTCAGCTCAGTCAAAGGCTTTTGCATATTCCTCCCCAGATTCAGGGAGAGGTGGACTGGGTAATAAATTTATACTGGGCAAGCTTTTGACCAAGGCAAGACGGTAGAGCTCTGAGGTCCTAAGCTGTGGAGCTGGGGAGAAGCCTTTGTGAAACTGCAGCTGGGTGTATCCCTGCCTGTGTAAAGGTTTGTGCGAGTGCAGGACTGGGAGCAGTCTGCAGCTTGTCACAGCAGCACAGTGTGAGAGGGAGCCCAGGCTGGTGAGACAGAGGGCTCAGTGGTACTCCAGTTCCTGTCTGTACCCGGGTGGGGGGGGAGGGGACCTGTCACACCCTCCTCTTCACATCAGTCAGGAAAGCTGGCAAACAATAAGAAAGAAGCATACTCACATCCCTCAGCAGGAACAATGCAACCCTCATTCTGCTTCCAGCCAGGCTAATTCCAGTTTCCCGTGGAAGCAGGAAAATGGAGGCCCCTCCATCATCAGCTCCTGGCGTCCTTCCTGCTCCACCTGATTGTGCCTGGTTAATGGAACCTCTTTTCAAGCCAATGCCTTGCTGTAGGTCTAACTGCACTTTCATTGTCTGTCCCCCAAAGGGTTGCGGGGAGAATGAGTTTATGTTCACAAAGTGCTTTGAAGGTGTAGAGCCAAGTATTACCATTCTCAGGAACAAGCAATGGGAAAGCAGAAGAAAAGGGCACCCCGAGTGCAATGGAGGTGGGGGCCAGGCTGCACACTGCAGGCCTACTACTCTATGTGAGTGCCCTTCCCTACTCCATTTCAACACAGTAAACTTCAGCCATTTCCTATCAGGACCAGGAACTCACTAAAATATACAGGACTGGGATCGTCAGCCAGCATAAACCAGCATAAATGGAAATTCTAAGTTCCACCCTGTGATCAGCTTGGTGGACCAGTTACTGCCAGTCATCTTGAAGCATGTGTCTATGTACTCCAGTATAATCTAGGCAAACATCCCAGACTTTCACTTGACTGGATGCATTCCAGTAGCAACTGCTCCCTTTTTAACCAAGTAATATGTGCACTTGAAAAGACAAGGGCCTCCCCTTCTGGCCAGTACATGAACTGTAGGGACTGGGTAGGCAAGAATGCTCCATTGCAATATATTGATTGGCTCCAGCAGAGGAAGGACAGCACAGTTCCAAAGTGAGTTTCTTTTCCCCTGCAAGAAGCAAGAGCCTTCAGGCCAACAAATAATCCAGAAAATGTAATCTTGAATACAGAGGCCCCAAGAGGTCCTGTCTCAGGAGTGAACGTGCTTGCATGAGCAGGTTTGGGGGCTTTTTTCTATTTCTGAAGCAGATATGAAGTAAAGTGGTAACTGAGAAGAAGTAGGAAAGATCCCGGGCAGCAGTAGTTGACTTGGAAGAGATACTTGAGTACGAGAAATAAATATTTGAGGTTAAGGACTGTGACAGAGTGTTAGGCAAGAACGGCTGAACCAGCACCCTGGTCCTGGCATGTCCAATCAAACAATGCAGAATGGAGCTGGTTAAAACAGCGCTAGGCCGAATTTGTGGATGGAGGAGAGCTGGAATTAAGCAATTAGGCTGAGGCTAGAAATAGGCACAAGAAGGAAGTGTGGCGAGGGACAGGCAGCAGGGAGAGGAGAGAGATTGCCCTTCCCTGTTTGTTGTGGGAGCTGCAGGCTCCCTAAGACGGTTGGAGCAGAGCTGTATATAGCATGAAGGAGGTGGATATCCACATTGCAAATAAGCTACACAAGGTGTTTGACCAATACAAGAGTCTCTGAGCGGTTCATCGACCAGCGCACAGGGTGGGATGAGAGACGCCCTCAAATCTGACCACTGATTTGGCTAACTGCCACCAGTGAATTGCAGGTACCCTTTGGATTAATGAGCTTGTGTTGCCAGATGTCTCTGTCCTTAGTCACACAAAGTCCTTCGAAGTCCTAGTAAAGACACTTAACATATGCTAATAAATCTGGAAACATATGCTAATAAATCTTGAAAATGATTCAGTTCTAAAATCTGGCTCATCCTTCAGTTGCAATGAGACTGTAAGGTTCTAGAGAGGATCACCCCCAGCTGGTATTTCAGGCTCAGCTTGGGAAGTTGGAAGTGGAATCTCCGAATCAGTGAGGCAAAGACGACAAGGTTCATGCTGGCCCCAGGCTCCCCTGAAAAACACATCATCCGAGAAAAAACACAAAGCTGAACGATCCGTGCATCCGTAAAGAAATAACTACGTGCACTCACGTGCGTGCACTCTCCACGCACAGGGTTTATTTAATAAAGCTATCAGTGTTCACGCCTGCTGCCTTCAGACTCCCCAGTCTACTTGGAGACGGTTGTAACTCAGTGCAGTGCAGCTGGGGAGCGCTTTCCCTACAGCTGTTTCTACCTTAATTTTCCTCTGATGCTATGCTACACCACCACTCACTCCTTGGGAGGTACAACCATTACAGACTTCACCAACAGCACATTTCAGATTTTTTTCTAGCTGCTCTCACACTGTCTTGAAACAAGAATGAAGATTTTTAAAAAGCCAAAAACTCTACCCACTACTTACTTTAGGAATCAGGTAACCATGAAACTGGACATCCCCATGGACCCCTGTTGGTGTGATGTTGGCAGGGAGAATTATAGGTTAAAACAATCAGGGAAATCCCATGCTAACCGCCACTTTTGCACTAACCTAACTGCCAAACGTTAAATGGCCCAGCCTTCAGCTCTGATGAGAAATACATTTTAAATTCAAGGGGGTAGCTGTGTTAGTCTGGATCTGTAAAAGCGGCAAAGAGTCCTGTGACACCTTATAGACAAACAGACGTAGTGGAACATAAGCTTTCGTGGGTGAAAGCCCAGTACCTTGCCTCTGGCAGTTTCCAATATCCGATGTTTCATAATTGCTTGGGATGGTTCTAGACTATTCTCAGTGGTAGAAGAGGACAGGACAAGGAGTAATGGTCTCAAGTTGCAGTGGGGGAGGTTTAGGTTGGATATTAGGAAAAACTTCTTCACTAGGAGGGTGGTGAAACACTGGAATGCGTTACCTAAGGAGGTGGTGGAATCTCCTTCCGCAGAGGTTTTTAAGGTCAGGCTTGACAAAGCCCTGGCTGGGATGATTTAGTTGGGGATTGGTCCTGCTTTGAGCAGGGGGTTGGACTAGATGACCTCCTGAGGTCCCTTCCGACCCTGATATTCTATGATAAGGCAGCACAAAAAATTCCCGAGAGAGTTGGAAGAATATCTTTCAAGATAATCAGCTGACCCCATGGAGCATGAAACCCAATGGTCACCATTTAACTGGCAAAATATTATTGGGCTCAAATTATCCCTCTTCATTTTAAACCTTCCCGCAGCACACTCAATCTTGCCCTTAATTTTCTCCCCAGAAACGTTACAGCTGGCAGATCCAGCACAGCCAGCCCTGTCAATGTCACCAGCTGTTCCAGTCCTGGCAGTCTCTAGGGTGAAAGCTCTCCCATTTACCAGAGTGAGATGAGCTATTTCATTCAGCAGTCCATGACATTGAGCGGCTCCTCTGGGTCATCGCTCTCCAAGTGGCAGCTGATCTGTTCCCTCACAAACTGCTCCATCGCCTCCCAGTTACAGGAAATCCTCTCATGTTGCCCTGGGCTGATTTCCATGAGGAATGTGAAGGCATTGTACAGCTTCAAAAAATCCAAAGAAGTTTAAAAGCTATTATTGGCAGAATTACAGTGGTATCTTATTGCAATAGGAACTGGCACCAAGTAGGCAGCTGCATAACAGACTTTTACTGGGTAAAAGCGTAAACTAACATTGCCGTCCCCAAAAAGGTTTATTTGGTATGACATTCCCTCACTACTCACACTAATTCCTGAATGGCAAATTGATACTCACAGGCTTCTACCAGCTGGGCTATCTCCCATAGCACTCCAGTGCAGGGTTAGAGTATTCCACACCACGGCCATGCTGTGCACCACTTTGGAAGCTCTGCTTTCAGATAATTGAAAAGCTGATGAATAACCCTCCAGGGCCTGAATGCAAGATCACCTCAATCACAAATGGTACCAAGGCTAACCCCCAATACTTCAGAAAAGAGTCTGAGTGTCTCATGATGGAAGCGCAGACCAACCGAACATGAGTCTCACTAGTTCAAGCAGTGACATAAGACAAAGCAAGAAGATGCTGGAGCTCAGATGTGGAGTGCACCTAATATTGTCAAATGTACATTCACATGCAATGTAATGAACAAGTTATAACAAAAGAATACCACTATGTACATCATGTAGGATGCAGCTGTAATGAACTTTAAACTGAAGGGTAGTTCAGTCGTATTATTTGAAAGCACCAGGACCTCAACGAGGAAGCTGTTCTTCAAAGACAAAGGCTTGAATTAAAATGTAAACTCCTCTTTGGCAAACCTTGGGATTCTACCACAGCAGCTGCTCGACACACCTTGATGCAAACACTAAAATCACAATTCATGAAAACCTTGTGTGACCAGGGGAATCACGTACCACAAACAGGAAAGAAAGCTGGGTTGTTAAGGAAATTGTCTGGATATTTGAAACTGTAGAACAACAAGGGAGACTTTACCCTTGAGGAGAATAAACCTAGTACAGAATCCTGTACCCAGAGCCTTCCACCACTTCTGTAGACTCTTCCAGCAGGGCTAGAAACCATTGGTCAAAGCAATTTCCAAAGACAATGGCACAGATCACATTTGAGGTACCTTTATTTATCATTAAATGGAGATCGACAAGCTGTGATGACAAAAAAAATAAAAAAGCATGGATCTCCTTATTTATAATGATCAATACATTTCCTTCCCCATCAACTGTAAAGAATCACAAAAGCAAGAAATCCAGAAATAAAGTTGCCAACCCATCCATACCTCACCTTTATTAAACCATATAAACTATGAACCCCTGCAGAGTGACCCTTACCGTGGGACAAGAGACAATAGTGCCAGGTACCTTCCCGGTGCTTGTAGATTCCACTCATACCCTTTAACCTTATTCTGATTCAGTGTTTAACAAAATGCCAAGGCAACATTATTGGGTGATCAGAAGTCGGTAACTTCAGAGCCAAGGTCTCACCAGGTGGGATGGCCCTTTAAGGGAGTTCAATCTTAACTCCCACCTCTGACTAATTCGCTCCCCCCCTCGTGATGGGTCTGTGGCCAGATATAGGTGATAGCCATCAGATCACCAGGGCCTCAGATCCAAGCCCAACAAGAAGCTTGGTTAGGAAGAGAGAGACCTGCTGGGAGCTGGCAGTGTCCCGCAGGAGACTCGAGATTGGAAGAATGAAGCAGTAACTGCAGGCACCCTATCAGGTGTATCAGCCTTTACTCTAGCAAGTTGGAAAGTGTATTCAGGTGCCCAGTTACTGTGCTGACAACTCAAACAACAGGACGTATTTAATCTGAGTAAGAACTAATAAAACAGCTTTTGGAGATGGTTCAGAATATACAATCAACTAGCACTCTTGAGACTGTTACTGGAATATGCATCTAGTTCTGGTGCCCACACTTCTAAAAGGATGTTGAAAAACTGGGGAAGGGTCCACAAAAGAACTACAAGAACGTTTTGCGATCTGGAAAACATGCCATACAGTGAGCAACTTAAGATGCTCAATCTATTTAGTTTATTCATGAGAAGGTTAAGAGGTGACTTGATCACAATCTACAAATACCTGCATGGGGAAGAGATTTCTGGCAGTAGATGGCTCTTTCATTTGGCAGAAAAAGGCAGAGTGTGAATCAAGGGGCTGGAAGCTAAAGCTAGACAAATTCAGTCTAGAAATCAGGCACAATTTCTTTTTTTAGCAACGAAGGTAATTAACAGTTGGAACAACTTATCTAGGAACAAAATGGATTCTCCTGATTTAAAGACTTTAGAAAGACATTCACTCCATCATTTAAAAGATGCACTATAGTTCAAACAGAAGTTATGGGCTTAATGAACCTCATCCCGTGATTTCTTCTATGACCTGTGTTATGCAGGAAGTCAGACTAGATGATCATAATGGTTTCTTCTGGCCTTAAAATACATGGAGAGAGACATGTAAAACAAGTATCACTAGATTTATAAAGGATTTAAAATGTCAGAGCAGGAGGCGGCCTGAAGGATTTTCTTACTTTGTATCAGCAAAAGGAAAGCTGACCTGCCACAAACGTATTTTCATTTTTTTTTATCCCTTTGCAATAAACAGAAATGCACCCCGAGTTCATAGAGGGATCCTGAGCCCCTGGATAATGGAATATACAATATTTTTACCAAAAATTTCACCGTGAGCTTTCGAACAATTGAGACAGAGGACAATTCTCATGAAAATAATCTCTTCATAAGATTTCACAGAGATCAGGGTGGAAACACCAACCCAAATCTTGCATTCTTTATTCAGGAAAAAGATCTATTGGTTTTGAGGAGTGTATCCTTCCCATCTATGCACTTATATCGACTGGATTTTGTAGCCAATGGGTTAAACTACAGGTTTAAAGTTAGCTTTTACGTAGGATATAGGTATAAAGCAGTTATGCAAGGTCCATACCTCTAAGACATTAACTTAAGCATTTAGCATTTAGGTTTTAAGCATAAGTAAGTTGACCAACAGTGACTCAAAGTCACAAGATGACATAGGATATAATTTTGCAATACGCAATTCTGCTGAAATTCCAAATAAAATGCTCACAGGTAACCACAAGAAGTCAGATGATGCAAGTTTGGGTATTTCAGGATAGGAACATCAGCAGATGTTGCTAATAGTAACTAACTGATGTCTATGCTAATAAGTTTGAGCTAATAAATATACTAACCTATAGAACAAGGACACTGCAATATTATTAGTGTGAGAAAGTTAGTTATGGGCAAAGGAGGCCAAACATTTTTATGAATATTCAAGGCAGCCACCAGACCCTATAACAGGGCTAACCATGGCCTAGACCATCGAGACCTTAACCATCGGAATAGTTTGGCATGCCAGAGAGAGGAAAGGACCCTCACAGACCACCACTAGTCTCCCTACTCCTAGGTCTACACAAGGATTGTGTGAGCATGCCTAGGACATGACGCTGGACATAAAATTAATATTGCATTACTGTTACACTCTTGTTTGGATCAGATCTTGTGTGTGTTTACTAACCCTGTTAATAAAACAAATGAAAGCTTAGAACATTTTTGCTTAAGTGTGACTGTTGCAACCATGCATTTCGGGGTTTCCAATTTAACTGTAATTCTAATTAATTCTGGGCCTGGCCTAGGAATTCAAACCTGTCAAACCTCAGAGTATTAATTTGTCAATTGGGGATTATTAAATTATTAATATACAATAAATAGATTAGGCAACAATTTCAATATACTGTAATATAATAGATAACATTTACCTTAGACTGTGGACGTTTCCCTCTCTTGGAGGCTCATGCCATGTTTTTGCCAGACTGTCTGCCATAGCTTCTAAAATCCAGGCACATGGTACATCTTTTCAGCAAATAACAAAACAAAGACAACACACCCTGCTTGTTCTCCCATCTGTTTATAACATTCCACCAATTTTCCTTAAAAAATGCACAGCATTCGGATGGGCGCAAAGAACAAAAATAGTCACCCTACATTAAGATTCGAAAAATTCTTGTTTAGTCTATTTCCCACAAATTACTTCTGCACTTCCCACACAATTGTGCATCTTTCTCTCACGCACCCTATTCCCCACTCCTCTTTCCAGCCAAGATCCTTTGTATTGCTTCCTCTCAAGTTAACAGTACAAAGCTCGCTGATATCTGGCAGGAACACGGTAAGGCAGACAGCAGAAAAGTTAGACAAGTCACAAAGCTTAGTTTAATTTGATATTTAATCATAAGGCATCAATGTAAATTAAAAAATTTCCACCAGGGTCATATACATTCTCCCGCAAAATAAAATGCTGCAAAACCGAGGCCTGGTGCTGCAAATGAGGCTAGTGGTCACTGGTTTTAGCCAGGCTGTCACTGTCGGCAGTGGTGTCCAGGATACTCAGCGCCAACAATGGCAATAAAGGAAGCGGCAAGGTCAATTTGCATAAATCAGCGTAACACGGTAACAATGAACGAAAGGAAAAAGAATTGTATGGAAAACCCCACTGAACAAAAAAAGGTTAACCCCATTAAAAGAGCAAAGAACACAGCCTGGAGATGTCAAGCTCCCAAATGCTGATGGTACATTTTGGAAAGGACTGTAGTACTATGCAGGCCTGAGTTCATTATTGCTTTATCCCAGTTTGGCCCAGGCTAAGGTGAATGTGAAATCCAACTTCATTTAAGGCCAGAAAAATAGGTCAATAACAGCACCTAAATCCCCATCAGTACATGGGTGTAAACTGATTTCATTTGGAGTAATATCCCCCAAGTTTCCTTTCTTGCCAGTGCTATGTACATCTTCACAGCAGTGCTAAAACGTCTGTCAGAACAAATGATGTTACATGGAAAACACGGGGGAAGTCACTAGAGTGGGCATGTCTAACAGGCACTTAGTAACAGCCCCTCTTAGAAAACATAGGCAGACGTATTTTAAAAACACCCTCTCGTCCGAAAAAGGCAGCTTCCAGCTCAGTTCTCCTTTAGCTGAGAGTACTCCAAAGCTTTCACTGTTTACTCAAGCTAGTTTACTTGCTACAATGCTACATCAGTTCCAAGAGAGCCGCAGGGCACCCACAGAGAGGCACTGAGAGACTGCCCACATTTTAGAATAGAAAAAGTTCTTTAGAATCCCCACTGTATTGCCTGTGTTGTGTCATTTATTAGGGCTGCACTAGCGATTCCCAAAGGATGCCCCATGTGTTTATTTCTGATGAGCAACTAGAACACCACTTTGCCCACAGGGAATGGACAGTGGAGATTCTCTCTCTCTTTTTTTTTTTTTGCTAGTAACAGTCAGGTGTGCCTGGCTTGCGAACCTGGGGAAGCACTCTGGGTATATGCCTTGGCACTGCACGGCCATTAGGAGTCGGGGAACAGACTTGAGTAAAGTGGGGTTTAGGCTCCAGCGTTTTGCATCCAGAGAAAGGTTGCTTCCCTCATCCCTCTAACAGACGGTTATTCAGATCGGGGGGGGAATATACAATAGATTTTTAGCATGGTCACCATCTCCATGGTTGTCTTGCAGGTCCAGTGCACGCAGATGATTTTTTTAAATTAAATAAAAGGTCCCATTTATTATTCCCAAAGGCAAGTAAGTAGGAAGAACACAGGCCATTTGAAGGATGCAGATGCTCTACATGCCAGGAAATTAGCGAGGGTTGACGCTGGGCTTGTCAAAGGAGTTTAAGGGATTTAGGTTTCCAACTTCCATTGCAATTCAATGGCATTTGTGCACTGAACTCCATTAGGCCCCTTTGAAAATCCCAATCTGTTTGCTCGTCATTCCTAATCAGTGCAAAGGGAACAGAGAAGGCAGAGTTGAGTTAATGGGGAGGATTTTAAATCCTCCATGAGATTTCTATGCTCTCCATATGTATCCATCTGGAAGAAACCCAGGTGCTGTTTTAAACTAGATTCTCAATTATATAAGCATTAGTTCTCCACCTTCCAAGTCCCACGTTTGTGCCTCAGGAAGGAGCACAAGCAGAAACCATATTCGCCACCACTTCAAATTCTAAAAAGTCCTTTCTTTACAGAGCTCTGACCCAAATCCCAATCATCCTGCTTCTTGATCCTCCTGGCGACACACACACACACACCCTGACACACACACACACACACACCCCGACACACACACACACACACACAGAGCAAGTACTGTGTGTCACCTCAGATTACTCAACAAACCCATCCATAAGAGCCCCCAAAAAGAGAACTATCCACTTGCAGAGGGGAAACAACTCCATGAAGTCCCTGTCCATGATGCAATGAATCAAAATATCCATCCCACAGTAGTTCCCGCTTGCATCGGAAAGAGATCCCTGAAACTTGGCAGCGTCACTGTGTTGGGCACTTGAAGGCACATTTGCTTTGTGTCTGGGGATTTTAAAAACATCCAGTTACAGAAGACGGCAGCTACAGGGCTGAGGAAAAGGAGGCAATGCATTTTATTTTTCTTCTGTTCCTGTCCCTGCTCTTGAAGCGTTGTGCCTGGCATGAGATGGTGACCTAAGCAGACACGTTAACATCCCTGAGTGAAATGGCACTGCTAGCGGCCTCTGAGGGTTTGTCCTCAAGCACCAGAGGTGGTGTGTCTGTGGCAACCGCTGTAGTGTCTGTGGTGGGAAGAGGATTCAAGCCCTGCGTCAAAATCTGCTGAATGGTTTTCCGCAAGTTCGGGTGCAGCTGGTTCTGGGTCTGGTAGAAAACTTCTAAGGCAAAGGACTTCAGGGTGCCAGTACAGAGGTCCTCATAAAGTGGAATTGTGTACATTCGAGACATCTACAAGAAAAATAAAACTGGATAACACATAATACATATAAAGGTTAAGAGACTCAACTATGCAAAGAATACACCGGACAGTTCTCCATGACCTGTCCTCCAAGATCAGAGGCAGTTACTATATTTCTTCAAACTCTCTCTTTGGTAAGACTTTTAGCAAATTACTTTAGATCAGGTCAACCTGAAGCCAGATCGGTATCAGTAAGACAACAGGCTTTTCTTTGAATGTCTGTCTAAGAATCGTTAATTCCACTACTCGTGCACAAAAAATAGCTCAAACAGCAGGCCAAGGGGAAAAGACACGGTGATGAAACGCATCAGCTTTACACTTCTGCTCAATCAAGTAATGAATGAATGGAGTCTGATAGGCCTCAACTTAGTCTATGGACATTTATCCATTGGACAACAAAACTATCACAGATTGGCATGGGTTGCAGTCTCTGCTCTAGAGAGCACAGGCCTGGAAAAGAAGGACAAGACTGAGGTGGGCAGAGCTAGGCTAGGGGTGGGGAGCCAGACTAGAATAGTACAGACTATGCTTAGGGAAGTCAGATTATGTCCTAGCCAATCCTTCATCACAGAAGGAAGGCGTTGAACAGAAATATGGCCAGGGCAATGTTGTGTTCCCTTACTTGCAGCCATCCCCACCCACTAGCAGGTGAACCAAGCTCAGCCCCTTCGCAACACACCTGATCTATACTTGGCCAGGAAGCAGAAGTTCCAAGGTCTCTTTCACGTCGCATGTCTCATGCACATGTCTCATGCACTGAGAGGTGCAGTGCTGTTTAATCCAGCAGTTAGTACCTGGTATTCCAAGAAGAGTCGGACTTTGTAAAAATCTGGGTAATAGTCGTTTCGGACTACGATCTGCAACCAGCGGATACGGATCTCTGCATTCATGGCATCCAGCTGAGAGGAGTAACATTCTGAAAGCTTTTTTATCACCTCTAAAGAGAACATATACACAAAGAGAGAGTTTGTTACTAGGAGATATTTTGCCAAGTTTGAAAGAAATTACAAAAAAGCGGATGAAAAACATTAACCGGGGGTGAGGGGCTATGTGTTAAGCGAGCAAAGTAAGCGATAACATTATTTCCTTCACTGTTTGTACCAGAAACACTTGCCCACTGCTTTGCTGCAGTACTCACCAGGAGGCAACGGTGACCCATCCAGCAATCTGTCCAAAAAAAGCACAGTTTGGAACGGTCTCCAGTTAGTGATGTCAACACTGCTAGCAGCAGCAACGGCATCAAGAGGCTCAGTGGTCCAGAGTTTGAAGAGTGTCTCCACTGGTCTGATCAGACTGGATCCCTGAGATAAGTCTGGCTCAGCTAATGGAGGTCCTGTAGCATTGAGCCAACGTTCAAACTCCAGTCCTGGAATGAGGAGCACCGAAAGGGTCAAGCAGGAGTCTCTGCAGCTGACTTGACTGTCTCAAGGCCCAGGACTGCTTCAAGCATAGTTAAAAAAAGTTCTAACAATAGCAATTGGATCAACTTCTAATGGTAGTAATACAGCAGGGAGCAAGATCCTAATAGTGACCCTACCAGTCTTAGCTATTTTCTCTGCACTATATAGCATTTATCGGGTTAGGTTGTTGTTGGCTCCCTTCCAACTGTAACACTTCTCTGTCTAATTCTAACCCTGATGCTATCTAGTGCTTAGTCACTATGGCGATGGTAACTCAAAATACCCAAGATGATAATGTTGAGATAGACAGAAAGAAAGATGAGGCAACTTGAATCCAACTTTCTCTCAGACTCCCCTTCATGCACGTCACTTTCTCGGCAATTTTAAGACCTCAGTTCTGACAAAGACTCAAGTAGAGATTAAAACGCAGGTAAGAACTGGGGGAGAGCTTCAGCTCTGTAGAAAGGGGGACAGGTGACTGCCCCACTAGTGGGAATGTAAGTGATTTCAGATTTATCCCCACTATCAAAGGAAAGATGAAAATAACCTCCTATAATGCACAGAGCCCTGCAAACCCATTTGTAGAATCAATGGCAGGATACAGAAAGGCATTTATACATGAACTTCAGGGAAGTATACAGGCTGCAGCTTCATAGTGAGAGAAATTATCTAAATTCCACTTTTATTTTAATTATAGAAAACATTTCTTTTCTATCCTCTTTCTCTAGCTTTGATGACTGACATTACAAGCAGAGTGACAATGGCATGAATCACGTTTCTAATGGTTTGAATGCCAAAGATGAATCAGTAAGGAAGTTTCATTTTCTTCAGATCCAGCATTTCCCTATACACCCTCTAATCCCAGCCTAGGTTGTTCCTTTCAAAAGTCTTTGCTTAAACAAAGAAACTCTCTCTTTCCCACCTGCTTTGTTGTCAACACTTTGCTCTTTCAGTTCTGGAAAAAAATTCAGGAAGGAATCCAAAAGATCTTGGGCTACAACGCTGGTGAACTTGTATTTCTCAATGTACGCCTGAAACAGAGTGAAAGAGTGAATTATGGTTAGGAAGACACTGAGAGTTCGTGGAAGAATCAAGGAGCCTGATGTGAAAATACAGAGATGGGAGAGTGAGAACAGCTATTGGAAAGGAGTTCTGGTACGAAAGGAAAGCAAAGAGGAGGGGAGATCTGTACGAGAAGCTAGGTAAGGGAAGCGGACCATTGTATGCAGAAAAATGGTGCAGTCACAGAAAGGTTCCAAGGTCAGTACAAACTGTGCTAAGCAAGAGCCCTGCCACACTGAAGTATCAGTGGAAGGAGGGGAAGGTTTCAACACATTCACACTTGTGAAAATTAGAACACAACTGACCACCAAGGTATTCACCAACCGGGTATGGATTACAGGAGACGTACAGACGTCTCTGTACATGCTTGATGTATTAAGGAGAGAAAGAAGATGAGTCAGAAGATACTGAGAGAAAGAGAGCATAGTGAGGTGACACCAATGTGCAAGTAAAGGAGAGAAAAGTCAAGAAAAGAGCAAATGAGTTTTGTTGTCAGTTTTTAAAAACACAATGCAGTAAAAGACCTCAATTTATACAGCATATGCCACAGTGCCACAGGATACCAAGGCTTCCCCATCTATAATAAAAAGTGCTCTGTCCAGGAAGTCCTGATCGTTGGGTTTGCTAGTCACACATGCGAAAACCACAACAAACTAGGGACTCTCAGTAGCAAACTGAAGGTAATCCCAGTGATACCTAAACGATTCCATGCAGGGTTTTCCATGGATTTGAAGCCCTAAACAACGAGTTACAAAGATATCTGATTGTCAGAGCACTATTAATTAAGTCATTGGCAATCACAGGACACCCTTTCAGCCTGCAGCTGGAGATGGACAGGAGCCTGTCCCCGTTCAGTTAGGAGGTAACCCAGGAGACACTTCTCTCTTGTGGTGTCTTGTCAGAATTAGAGTGATGGCACGATTATTCTTCTGCTGTCTCAGACCTAAATGCCTCCTAGCCTCTCCTCACATAGGCCATGTCTACACTACCACTCATGGTGGCAAAAGGTACGTTGCCCAGGGATATGAAAAACACATCTCCCTGAGTGACCTTAACGTGCACAGCACACAAGTGGTAGTGAGAAGGTAGTTTTATTAGGTTGACAGGAGAGCTCTCTCCCGTCAGCACAGAGCGGCTACACGAGCAATCGCACCGTGGCCCGACTGCATCGATAAGCTCGCTAGTACAGACATGGCCTTAGCTGCAGTGACAAAACCTGACACAACAGCAGTTAGAAACACAGGCAGAAATGTGTGCAGGACGAGGTATGTATTCACACTAACTCTGAGGAAGGAGTCGAAGTGTTTGGAGTCTCCGCAAAGCTGGGACAGGTAGTAAACAAAGCAGTAGCCTTTCTCGTAGGTGAACAGGTTCATCAGATTACTCGGATTCACACCTGAAAGGAAAAGATAAACAACAGCATTGTAGGGTACTATATAGCCTGGGACATCATCGAAACTAAGCATAAAATCCCTATGATTTCAGCCATTTCAAATTCCAGACCAGTCTCTAAGGCCTCTTTTTGGAGACCGATCTTTTTCTCAGTTCCATATTCTTCAATGCAAACCTTCAGAACCTCTCAGCATACACACAGTGCTGCTAATTTCCTTGTCAGTGACTCTTGAGATGCCAACACTTGGCACCTTCAGTATTTTTCAACCTGCACTAAATTCTTATGTGCATTTTATTTGTTCTATGTAGCACCTAGACTGTAAGACTACTTCACGGTCTGGTGCTCTGTGTCCCCTTTACACAGTCAAAAAATAAACAAACGAAGTACAAAGACAAAAAACCAGCACCAGAAAAAAAAGCACATATCAGGGTGTAGAAATAAATTTAGCTGAGGGAGTAACAACAGATCAGCCTCTAATACTGCAGAGCTGTATCAACAAGAAAGCAAACCATGCATTTTAATGTGTGCCTATATCCCTGTGTGTGCACATTACTATATACAAATATAAAATTATTATACATGTGCACACCAGGGCATCTAACAGAGCAGACTTTCACAGAGGATGCAAAACAAATTGTTTGCATTTTAACCACTTATTTTGACATGTTCAAATTCTCAAAAGTATTCAGCTTTCAGGGCAGAAATTTTCTACATTTGGTCTTTGCCCAATGATACTTATTTTGGAAACTGGAAAAAAAAATCCATTCAAACATCTGAGTTTAGAAAAGGTTAAAATAAATAATTTTTAAAAAAGTATTTTTTTAGAAAGGGTTATTTTTAGGACAGGGCTGGAATGAAAAATGTCAGGGCACTGGCTGCTCACCAAAGGCAAGTTCCTTCATTTATATTTAAATTGTTCTTCAAATTAAACAGACTGAAAATATAGGCCAAGATTTTAAAAAACTGGGTGTCTACACTTAGACTCCTGAGTACATATTTAGGCATTTAAATATTTGGGCTGTTTCTCGCAACACCAACTCCCAGCAGTTCCAGAACCAGCCGTACCTGGCTCCAACTTAACCTGAAGCTTGCTAACAGGGTTGTCCTCCCCAAGGAGCTTCATCTGTCTGTGGAGGGCATCAAGACGGAATGCGGTCTCCAGGCATGTGAAGGCAGCACCTGCCCCGAGAGAGAGAGATTATACACACTATCCAGTTGCAGGCAGATAACTGCCTCACTGATACATGTAAAAGATACAGACTACTGGAAAGTGAAAGACAAATATCACAACAGGAGAAAAATCACATGAAAGTACTTTACAGGGAAACCAACCATAGAAAACCCTTGCAATTAGTGAAAAATATTTGCAATGGAAGTCTGAACTTGAAACTTTGTATTTCTGAATTCTGGCTACATATCAGTCTGAAACAAAAGGAACTTAGGGAATTAAACAACACGAAAAACTACACTAGATTTCCCACCGCAGTCTCTTATCTGAACAGATTTTACAAGCCAAGCAGAGTGGTACCTGGGCAATCTTTGAATGGGGAACTTTCAAGGAACACCCAGGTGATACAGGAAGTGATATTGGAAATAGAGTAGTGGGCTCTTTTCTTATGGTTCAGTACTTCATCAGTACCTCAGCCTGTTTGGGACACTGCTGAAGGATATGCATCTCACAGAGGAAATCTAGAGAGACGTTCCGACAAAGTGTGGCTAGGCTCTTTTTGAAGCAGTAAGGGCTTTACCTACAGTCTCCTAGCCAAATTCTGATTCAAGTTATATCTCCTTCTGTCTCCCCTGTAGCTGAAATTAGGTAAATTATTCTACATTTCCTGTCCCTAATTTCTGTGCAGAATTGCTCTGTGCTGTTAAGGCACTGCTGCTTTCACCCTACAGCCGGCTGAAATTTTTTGGTGAGTGAAGTGATCTCACCTATACCTTCACAGACATAGGGAGGTGTTGGAGAGAGGACCTAAAAGCTAACTTTTGATTAAGAAAATGACTTAAGTCCATGCCCTCTACAGGAGCTTTCTCTGAAAGGTTTCCAATTTCACTTGCAGAGTCAGCTACACAGGGGCAACGTCACAGTTTTTCAGTGTCTGGAAAGGGCTATGTAAAGAAGGAGGACAGGAATTAAATGTAACCAGTCCTGGGGAACTTGGGGGGGTGGGAGTGGAGGAAGAACCAGTACAGGAGGGATGGGGGGGCTCTACATTAATCAAAGTGGAACCAACTGCTAGCACAGAAAATTTATAAGATTTGGGGCCCATTTTTTCAACTCGGAGCCGGGGAAGACCCAATTGGTGTAGAGGAGCACTCCAATTGGGCAAAGACCTAGGGATGTCAGTAATACAAAGGTATCTATCTAGTAAAAAGACAGTACATAAATAACTGCAACTGCTAGTTCCAAAGGAGAGAGGAACGAGACAAACCAGCAAGGATCTTCCTCTACCCCACAGAGATAGAGATGGGAAGAGTAACATGTATTGGAAAGAATAATTTGAACTGGAAGAGGACTAAGATGACAGGTACTGTCTGGAAAAGAAATAGGGTGTCAGACAGAGGAGTTTAATAAAGAGCCATACAGCAATAAAATAAGATCTGTAAGAGTCTAGCAATGGGAGAAGCTAGAAGATCAAGTTAAATGAACTAGAATGCCTGTGGTGAAAGAGATCTGGACATGAGACCATGGTGAAATGACAAAGTCAGGGAATAATGTAATACCTGACTATAAACCATACAGAAAAGATGGATTAGATCACAGGGGACAATTTCCTGGTGCAAGTGCTAGAGGAGCCAACTGGGGGGAGCTTTTCTTGACCTGCTGCTCACAAACAGGGAAGAATTAGTGGAGGAAGCAAAAGTGGACAGGAAGTCCAGTGACCATGAGTTGGTTGAGTTCAGGATCCTGATACAGGGAAGAAAGGTAAGCAGCAGGATACAGACCCTGGACTTCAGGAAAGCAGACTTCGACTCCCTAAGGGAATGGATGGGTAGGATCCCCTGAGGGACTAACATGAAGGGGAAAGGAGTCCAGGAGAGCTGGCTGTATTTCAAGGAATCCCTGTTGAGGTTACAGGGACAAACCATCCCGATGAGTCGAAAGAATAGTAAATATGGCAGGCGACCAGCTTGGCTTAACGGTGAAATCCTAGCGGATCTTAAACATAAAAAAGAAGCTCACAAGAAGTGGAAGGTTGGACATATGACCAGGGAAGAGTATAAAAATATTGCTCGGGCATGTAGGAATGAAATCAGGAGGGCCAAATCGCACCTGGAGCTGCAGCTAGCAAGAGATGTCAAGAGTAACAAGAAGGGTTTCTTCAGGTATGTTGGCAACAAAAAGAAAGCCAAGGAAAGTGTGGGCCCCTTACTGAATGAGGGAGGCAACTTAGTGACAGAGGATGTGGAAAAAACTAATGTGCTCAATGCTTTTTTTGCCTCTGTCTTCACTAACAAGGACAGCTCCCAGACTGCTGCGCTGGGCATCACAACATGGGGAGTAGATGGCCAGCCCTCTGTGGAGAAAGAGGTGGTTAGGGACTATTTAGAAAAGCTGGACGTGCACAAATCCATGGGGCTGGACGAGTTGCATCCGAGAGAGCTAAAGGAATTGGCGGCTGTGACTGCAGAGCCATTGGCCATTATCTTTGAAAACTCGTGGCGAACGGGGGAAGTCCCAGATGACTGGAAAAAGGCTAATGTAGTGCCAATCTTTAAAAAGGGGAAGGAGGAGGATCCTGGGAACTACAGGCCAGTCAGCCTCACCTCAGTCCCTGGAAAAATCATGGAGCAGGTCCTCAAGGAATCAATCCTGAAGCACTTACATGAGAGGAAAGTGATCAGGAACAGTCAGCATGGATTCACCAAGGGAAGGTCATGCCTGACTAATCTAATCGCCTTCTATGATGAGATTACTGGTTCTGTGGATGAAGGGAAAGCAGTGGATGTATTGTTTCTTGACTTTAGCAAAGCTTTTGACACAGTCTCCCACAGTATTCTTGTCAGCAAGTTAAAGAAGTACGGGCTGGATGAATGCACTATAAGGTGTGTAGAAAGTTGGCTAGATTGTCGGGCTCAACGGGTAGTGATCAATGGCTCCATGTCAAGTTGGCAGCCGGTGTCAAGTGGAGTGCCCCAGGGGTCGGTTTTGTTCAATATCTTCATAAATGATCTGGAGGATGGTGTGGATTGCACTCTCAGCAAATTTCCGGATCATACTAAACTGGGAGGAGTGGTTGATATGCTGGAGGGCAGGGATAGGATACAGAGGGACCTAGACAAATTGGAGGATTGGGCCAAAAGAAATCTGATGAGGTTCAATAAGGATAACTGCAGGGTCCTGCACTTAGGACGGAAGAACCCAATGCACAGCTACAGACTAGGGACCGAATGGCTAGGCAGCAGTTCTGCGGAAAAGGACCTAGGAGTGACAGTGGACGAGAAGCTGGATATGAGCCAGCAGTGTGCCCTTGTTGCCAAGAAGGCCAATGGCATTTTGGGATGTATAAGTAGGGGCATAGCGAGCAGATCGAGGGACGTGATCGTCCCCCTCTATGCGACATTGGTGAGGCCTCATCTGGAGTACTGTGTCCAGTTTTGGGCCCCACACTACAAGAAGGATGTGGATAAATTGGAGAGAGTCCAGCGAAGGGCAACAAAAATGATTAGGGGTCTGGAACACATGACTTACGAGGAGAGGCTGAGGGAACTGGGATTGTTTAGTCTGCAGAAGAGAAGAATGAGAGGGGATTTGACAGCTGCTTTCAACTACCTGAGAGGTGGTTCCAGAGAGGATGGTTCTAGTCTATTCTCAGTGGTAGAAGAGGACAGGACAAGGAGTAATGGTCTCAAGTTGCAGTGGGGGAGGTTTAGGTTGGATATTAGGAAAAATATTACTAGGAGGGTGGTGAAACACTGGAATGCGTTACCTAGGGAGGTGGTAGAATCTCCTTCCTTAGACGTTTTTAAGGTCAGGCTTGACAAAGCCCTGGCTGGGATGATTTAATTGGGGATTGGTCCTACTTTGAGCAGGGGGTTGGACTAGATGACCTCCTGAGGTCCCTTCCAACCCTGATATTCTATGATTCTACGAGAAGTCAGGTGACATTGTACTATACACCTAAAAGATTCCACATAATCTAATGAGGTTCAGTTTTTGAGTGGAGAGGACCATACACTAGAGCAGTGGTTTTCAAACTGCAGGTCGTGACCCAGTACTGGGTCGCGGAATGTAAGGCACTGGGTCACGGTAGCTCTGGTCAGCACCGCTGCGGGGGGATGTGCCTGTGGGCGAGAGCCGCGTGGAGCCACTTGTGCGCCTCCTCGTAGGAGCTAGACCTGCTACTGGCTGCTTCCAGGGTGCAGCATGGTCCGGGAGCCGCCGCAGGTAAGCCTGTGCCCAACCTCACACCCCAATCCCCTGCCCCAGCCCTGAGCCCCCCCCAAACCTGGAACCCCCTCCTGCACCCCAAACTCCTTATCCCTGGCCCCACCCCAGAGCCTGCACCCCCAGCCGAAATCCCTGACCCCCTCCAGCACCCCAACCCCTTGCCCCAGCCCTGAGCCACCTCTCACACCCTGAACCCCTCATTCCCGGCTGCACCCCACAGCCCTCACTCCTGCACCCCAACCCTCTACCCCAGCCCTGAGCCCCTCCTACACCCCAAACCCCTCATTCCAGCTCCGTTGGGTCACGAGCATCAACAATTTTCTTCAACTGGGTCACCAGAAAAAAAGTTTGAAAAACACTGCTCTAGACTATAGATACAAATCCTAAATCACAAGACTACAAATAGGTTTATACTACTGGCCTCCTGGTCAGGAAAAGGATGTTCGGGAAACAGTGAGGAGGGAGTTCAAAGAGGCAACTAAGTCTAATGAAACAGCAATAACAGGTGACTTTATATATTAATCACATATAAAATGATCAATTGTCACATCAGGACAACATATAGGAGAGCAGTTTCTGAACGCCCTAAACAACTGCTTTTTGCAGCAGCAAGTTCTAAAGGAAGGAGAGGAGAAGAGACTGAAACCAGCAAGAGTCTTCCTCTACCCCTCAGAGATAGAGATGGGTATTGGAAACGAATAATTTGAACTATTCAGACAGATTGTCTTTCACCAATGTAACTGTGACCACTCAGAAAAGAACCTCAGCATTACTGTGGTCTGTTCAATGCATAATGGCAGTCCAACAAGGGAACAAAAGGTTACAATGGAATCCAAAGGACACTGACAAATATTATAATGAATGCCTTTTTGTAAACTGCTGGCATCCCTTCTCCTAGAGCTCTATTCTGGTAGACCTACCACAAAAAAAAAAAAAAAAAAAAAAAGGTCAAGATATAGGAGACCAGGAAGGGACATCAAAATTGATTATAGGCATGGCAAGGCTGCTAGGAAAGACTGAATAAAAAGGGACTGTTTAGTTTAGAGAGGAAACATACGAGGGGATAGGATACTCGTACACAGAATAATGACCAGAAGAGAAGGTAAATTGGGCACTCCTGCTTACCCTCTCTCCTAAAGGGTAGGCAAGGGAAAGTCGGTCAAATTGAAGATAGGGATGTAAATACCGTTTTAAAAGTCAACCATTTAAACAATTAAAAATATTTCATTTAAATGGTTAACCGATTAAGTGGCTAGGGCCAATCCTGCCGGCCAGTGCAGCTGGGGCTGGTGCAGGGCCGGCGGGCCGGCCAGCGCTGGGGTTAACGGTTAAGGCAGATTAACCAGTAAGACTAATGCTTACCGGTTAACCAGTTAACATTTTACATCTCTAATTGAAAGACGACAAATTAAGAAATGATTAAATGAAACACTATTTTTAAACACACAACACATAATTGACCTGTGAAATTCACTGTCACAAGGTAGCACTAAGGCCAAGGGCTTAGCGGGATAAAAAAAAAATATTGATTTTTTTTGGACAGTGAGACCAACCTGAGTTAGATTTGATAGGCTAACTTACGGGATATAAACCCTCATACTTCAGGGCATTAGCCAGCCACTGACTGAGGACAATTAGGAAGAAACTTCACCATGGGCAGGTTATCCCATAAGTAATTACAAGTTTTTTTACTTTCCTCTGAAGCATCTGTCACTAGCCACGGTCAGGCAGAGTTTACAGAGAGACCGCTGGCCTGATCCGATACAACAATTCCTTCTACTGCATGTAAATCTCTTTGAGATCTTTGGCTGAAGCACAAATAGGAACACCAGTTTTATGGTATCCAGTGTGACATCAGCCCAAAGCAGGGTGGATAAAAAAATCAATGATTTAAAAAAAAAAAAATTGGATTTTTTTTTATTTAAATAGGTTTTTCCCCTCAAAAATCCAATCTCAAGATAGTCTTAATTAAGATACATTATAGCTCAAAGATATCTCACCATGGAATGGGGATTATAAATTCCAATTCTATAGTATAAGACAATATATTTGTGTAATGTTTAAGAAACGTTTTCTAAATGAGTTCCAATAGTTCATGGATTAGGGACCCAATCTTATGGGGGTTCCACAGGCTTCTGTATAGATTATTTAGGTTAATCTTTCTATCTACCCAATGGGACCCAGTGCTCAGTCTAGAAGATACCATCAGAGATGCTTAGTTTTGCAGTTCTCAAACTGTGGATTTGTGTCTCCAGAGGTAACATGTTTGTTAACAGCAAAAATGTTTTAAAATAAATAAATAATATACAGAGGTGAGAAATAACAGACCTCAACTCTATTGTCCCTCTGCAAATTTGTGTACACAAAGTCAATCCCTTAACTCTCTCTAAAAGTGCAAAGTTTCAAAAAGTTCAATGAACAGAAGATTGTTGGGGGCATAATAGATCTGGACAAGGAGAAGAAGTCTGGAGATAAATGTGAGAAGCGAGGGACATAGGCTTGTTTTGTTAAAATATTATATGTTTGCTGTTGAAGGAAAAAAATCCAGAATACTTAACGTTGTTGTTCTAGTTAAATAAAACAATTTAAATGTCTGTCTGGTGATGTTCTCCTCCTAATACAGCATGACAAGAAAATCCTCCAAATATTAATGATTAACCTGTTGATTTGGAGATAGTTCACCTCCCAATGACTTCATAACTATCTGCTTCAATTACCTTTGGTAAATGAAATAACCAAACAATCATTCATTTTCTGATATATCTGTAAAACTAATCTGAAAAGTTTTCAAAATAAATCACTGTTTAAAAGTGTAAAGTGTGTACCTTCTAAAAATGAAACCCACATCTATCTCAGAGTTGTGAAGAATATATATTAAGGTTATAACAACCAACAAGAATGCACTTTTATGTAGAAAACCATGATTAAATCGAGTCTTCCAGACTAGTGATTTAAATAATGATTTAAATCAAATCCACCCTGGCCCAAAGCAAATCAAACCAAAGAGATTCAGAATTAAGGGTGCTACACTCATCTAATCCACTGTGGGGTATGCTCACGAACAGTAAGA
Organism: Eretmochelys imbricata; assembly: GCF_965152235.1. NCBI lineage: Eukaryota > Metazoa > Chordata > Testudines > Cheloniidae > Eretmochelys > Eretmochelys imbricata. Next base: position 7,731,218 of record NC_135580.1, read on the forward strand.
AAAAGAACCAGAAGCATTAACAGCAATGTTCTAGTTGTTTTATGACACTATTGAGCTCCCAACACTAATATTTTATATTAGGACTTCAAAATCCCAATTCTCAGCTCCAAGTGGTTAAAAGTCAAATCTTTGCACGCCTCCTTCCTCTTATTTTACTCAAAGCTCAAATATTCCTTAACCCTCTTCCCATGAGCTGGGAGAAGTACAGCATTAATCACACATGTCAAACAAAAAAAATCGCAACATCTATACCATAGGTCTCGGTGGTGATCCGGCGCTGTGCATATGTGGCCAGCCCCTCGCTCAGCCACATCTCCTCCCACGTGGCATTGGTGACTGCATTGCCAAACCAGCTGTGGGCAATCTCATGAATGACGTCGATGATGAGGAAATCATCACTCTCCAGAATGGAAGAGATTATGAAGGTCAGGCATGGGTTCTCCATAGCAACAATGGGGAAGGATGGAGGAAGAAAAACAATATCATACCTGGAACGGAGGGAGACAGAAAGAGAGAAGCCAGAGGAGCCAAATTACTTTAATTTATCCAAGCTTACACGGAAGTTTTGTTGAAGGAAAGCTTACTTGAGGGCTAATGGGTTTTCCCCATTTCACCTCCTAACTCATTACTTGAGCCCTCTAGTCAATGCATTCCAGGTCAGACTGCAGCAACCCGCCAATCTCCCCCACCAAGTGATCAGCACTGGCCCATGATCAGAGAGCACTGCAATCAGCTTTGGTGGGTAGGAAAGCTTTCCTCCTGCCTATTCTTAACAAAGAAATACAAAAGCCCTGTGCATATAGCTTACTCCAAGAACAAAAGCAATTCCCTGAAAACTGATAGACTGATAGTACCAAGGCTTCGAACCAAAGTCAGACTGAACTCCAACAATCAGTTATAGGGGGTACAGGACCCACCCTGCAAAGTGCTGAGCACCATCAACTCCCACTTCAGTAGGAGATGAGCGCATTTAGTATCTCACGGAAGGCTCTTCACACCTTGCAAGATTGGGCTCCAAGCACAGTATTGACTCTTACACTTGGCTAGGTGAGGTTCAAGCCCACCTTGTCCCAAGGACATAAAACAAAAGTAAAAAGAAAGGGTTGAAATGAAGGAAACAGGGAGAGAGTTCTGGCTTAGTCCGTAGAGGAAGGAAAACTGCATCACAAAGTGCCATGGCACCTCTGAAGGACTTCACCACTCCACAGGAAAGACCCAGTGTCCAGAAAGCTCCGGTCCTCAACACTGCCCACCCCGATGATCATGAGTACAAATACCAAACGATGAGAGACAAATGGATTCTCCAAAGCAAAAATGAAAGAGGGAGATTGGGGGATTGCTGTTCTTGTTTTGAATAAATGAAGTTTCCTTCCTCCATATTCTTCCTTTTTGCGATATTCTGAATTTCAGAGATTGATCATCTAACCATAGCATGAACCACTCCCCCTCACAAGTGGAATGCGGTGAAAGTTGAAGTACAGACATTTTCCACTTTAACAAAAATGAATGTCGGCAAATACAGAAGGAACTTTTATCATCTGCCTTCACGTTGTTACACAGGCTACACAAATCCAGAGGAAGATAATGTAGCAAAATATACAAACGGTTTAAATACTGCAGGATGACACATGAAGTCAAGTGGGACTTAGCAAACATTAGAAAAATAATTTCTCAACTCGGCTGAAAATTCCAAAGTCTCCTGGGAAAAATGGTATAAAGAATTATATTGATTGCTCACAAAAGAAAAAAAATAAACCACTGAGAGGTCAGCATATCATTTAGAACTGGTTAAGCCCAGTTCGTTCAGATTGTCTGCAGCTTCCTGGAAGGTACTGAACTTTGCTCTTGTGCCACATCCTTTAAGCTTTTGCTGAAGGTCAATTCTAGCCAGCTGAGCTTCACTTTTTATTTTAATGTCTTGTAGTATTTTATTGTGCAGAACTTATATACTGCTCAATACATGTTCTATAAGTGTACTGAATAAATAACGTGTGTTATTAAAGACTTTATTTTATATGTATGCTGTGTTTATAGATTTTCTTGTAATTTTCTTTTGAAAAACTAAACTGAAAAACAAGTTTGTGTGTTTGATCCTCTGCATTGACCTCCATCAAAAGCAGGTCCACGGCTGAACCGAGACTCTGCAGTCAATTATTAACTCCACACCATACACTCCTGAGATGCTTATCAGGCCTGCCAGATAGAACTCCATCATGTACATCCATTTTCTACATTGCTTTACTATATTCCTGTCATGAGTATCCAGAAGAATTCTACTGAACTCACCTTCCCCATATGTAGGGGCCATAAAGGCTCTCTGCAGCACTCAGCCAACTCTCCACCATGCCAGACAGCTTGCTGATGGCTGTTGGCAACAGACAAGGTTCTGCCCACACCCTACTCCTGCAACAAAGCAGAAAATTGGAGCCAATAATTCAAACAGAATTAATTCCCTCTCCAAAAGAATAAAACCTTATCTTTCCACCACACTTTTATTTCATATCTGTATTCCAGTAGTGAATAGAGAGGTCTCAGGTCAGGATCAGGGCCCTTCTGTGCTAAGCACTGCATGGACTCACAGGGAAAGATGGTCGCTGCCCCAAAGATCTTACAATTTATTAAGACTCAAGTAGATGTACCCATCACAAGGAACACGGAAGCTTAGATGACGGCAAGTAATAAACACATACAAATTAGGGCTGTCACACAATTAAAAAAATTAATCACGCTGTTAAACAGTAATAGAATACCATTTATTTAAATATTTTTGGATGTTTTCTACATTTTCAAATATATTGATTTCAATTACAGAATACAAAGTGTACAGTGCTCACTTTATATTTATTTTTGATTACAAATATTTGTACTGTAAAAAACAAAAGAAAATGTATTTTTCAGTTCCCGCATTACAAGTACTGGAGTGCTCTCTCTTTATCATGAAAGTTGAATTTACAAATGTAGAATTATGTTAAAAAAAACAACCTGCATTCAAAAACAAAACAATGTAAAACTTTAGAGCCTACAAGTCCACTCAGTCCCCAGTTCAGCCAATCGCGAAGACAAACAAGTTTGTTCACATTTGCAGGAGATAATTCTGCCCGCTTCTTGTTTACAATGTCACATGAAAGTGAGAACAGGTGTTCACATGGCACTGTTGTAGCCAGCATCACAAAATATTTACGTGCCAAATGCCCTGAAGATTCATATGTCCCTTCATGCTTCAACCACCATTCCAGAGGACATGGATCCATGCTGATGACGGGTTCTGCTCAATAACGATCCAAAGTAGTGCGGACCGACGCATGCTCATTTTCTTCATCTGAGTCAGATGCCACCAGCAGAAGGTTGATTTTCTTTTTTGGTGGTTTGGGTTCTGTAGCTTCCACAGCAGAGTGTTGCTCTTTTAAGACTTATAGAATCATAGAATATCAGGGTTGGAAGGGACCCCTGAAGGTCATCTAGTCCAACCCCCTGCTCGAAGCAGGACCAATTCCCAGTTAAATCATCCCAGCCAGGGCTTTGTCAAGCCTGACCTTAAAAACTTCCAAGGAAGGAGATACCACCACCTCCCTAGGCAACACATTCCAGTGTTTCACCACCCTCTTAGTGAAAAAGTTTTTCCTAATATCCAATCTAAACCTCCCCCACTGCAACTTGAGGCCATTACTCCTCGTTCTGTCATCTGCTACCATTGAGAACAGTCTAGAGCCATCCCCTTTGGAACCCCCTTTCAGGTAGTTGAAAGCAGCTATCAAATCCCCCCTCATTCTTCTCTTCTGCAGGCTAAACAATCCCAGCTCCCTCAGCCTCTCCTCATAAGTCATGTGTTCTAGACCCCTAATCATTTTTGTTGCCCTTCGCTGGACTCTCTCCAATTTATCCACATCCTTCTTGTAGTGTGGGGCCCAAAACTGGACACAGTACTCCAGATGAGGCCTCACCAATGTCGAATAGAGGGGGACGATCACGTCCCTCGATCTGCTCGCTATGCCCCTACGTATACATCCCAAAATGCCATTGGCCTTCTTGGCAACAAGGGCACACTGCTGACTCATATCCAGCTTCTCGTCCACTGTCACCCCTAGGTCCTTTTCCGCAGAACTGCTGCCTAGCCATTCGGTCCCTAGTCTGTAGCGATGCATTGGATTCTTCCGTCCTAAGTGCAGGACCCTGCACTTATCCTTATTGAACCTCATCAGATTTCTTTTGGCCCAATCCTCCAATTTGTCTAGGTCCTTCTGTATCCTATCCCTCCCCTCCAGCGTATCTACCACTCCTCCCAGTTTAGTATCGTCCGCAAATTTGCTGAGAGTGCAATCCACACCATCCTCCAGATCATTTATGAAGATATTGAACAAAACCGGCCCCAGGACCGACCCCTGGGGCACTCCACTTGACACCGGCTGCCAACTAGACATGGAGCCATTGATCACTACCCGTTGAGCCCGACAATCTAGCCAGCTTTCTACCCACCCTATAGTGCATTCATCCAGCCCATACTTCCTTAACTTGCTGACAAGAATACTGTGGGAGACTGTGTCAAAAGCTTTGCTAAAGTCAAGAAACAATACATCCACTGCTTTCCCTTCATCCACAGAACCAGTAATCTCATGATAAAAGGCGATTAGATTAGTCAGGCATGACCTTCCCTTGGTGAATCCATGCTGGCTGTTCCTGATCACTTTCCTCTCATGCAAGTACTTCAAGATTGATTCTTTGAGGACCTGCTCCATGATTTTTCCAGGGACTGAGGTGAGGCTGACTGGCCTGTAGTTCCCAGGATCCTCCTTCTTCCCTTTTTTAAAGATTGGCACTACATTAGCCTTTTTCCAGTCATCCGGGACTTCCCCGGTTCGCCACGAGTTTTCAAAGATAATGGCCAATGGCTCTGCAATCACAGCCGCCAATTCCTTCAGCACTCTCGGATGCAACTCGTCCGGCCCCATGGACTTGTGCACGTCCAGCTTTTCTAAATAGTCCCTAACCACCTCTATCTCCACAGAGGGCTGGCCATCTCTTCCCCATTTTGTGATGCCCAGCGTAGCAGTCTGGGAGCTGACCTTGTTAGTGAAAACAGAGGCAAAAAAAGCATTGAGTACATTAGCTTTTTCCACATCCTCTGTCACTAGGTTGCCTCCCTCATTCAGTAAGGGGCCCACACTTTCCTTGGCTTTCTTCTTGTTGCCAACATACCTGAAGAAACCCTTCTTGTTACTCTTGACATCTCTCGCTAGCTGCAGCTCCAGGTGCGATTTGGCCCTCCTGATTTCATTCCTACATGCCCGAGCAATAAATCTGAATGCAAGCTCCACACCTCATCCCTCTCAGATTTTGGAAAGCACTTCAGATTCTTAAACCTTGGGTCAAGTGCTGTAACTATCTTTAGAAATCTCACATTGGTACTTTCTTTGCGTTTTGTCAGATCTGCAGTGAAAGTGTTCTTAAAACAAACAACATGTGCTGGGTCATCACCTGAGACTGCTGTAACAGGAAATATATGGCAGAATGCAGGTAAAACAGAGCAGGAGACATACAATTCTCCCCCAAGGAGTTCAGTCATAAATTTAATTAACACATTATTTTTTTAAATGAGCATCATCAGCATGGAAGCATGTCCTCTGGAATGGTAGCCAAAGCATGAAGGTGCATACGAATGTTTAGCATATCTGGCATGTAAATATCTTGCAATGTCAGCTAGAAAAATTGCCATGCGAACGCCTGTTCTCACTTTCAGGTGACATCGTAAATAAGAAGCGGGCAGCATTATGTCTCATAAATGTGAACAAACTTGTCTGTCTTCGCAATTGGCTGAACAAGAAGTAGGACTGAGTGGACTTGAAGGCTCTAAAATGTTACATAATTGCACTCAAAAACAAAACAATGTAACAAAAAAATCTACATTTGTAACTTGCACTTTCATAATAAAGAGATTGCACTTCAGTACTTGTATGAGGTGAACTGTAAAATGCTATTTCTTTTACCATTTTTAGAGTGCAAATATTTGTAATAAAAAATAATATAAAGTGAGCACTGTACACTTTATATATTCTGTGTTGTAACTGAATCAATACATTTGAAAATGTATAAAAACATCCAAAATATTTAATACATTTCAATTGGTATTCTATTGCTTAACAGGGAGATTAAAACTGTGATTAATTGTGATTAATTTTTTTAATTAGGATTTAATTGTTTTGAGTTAATCGCGTGAGTTAACGGCAATTAATCGACAGCCCTAATACAAATAAATAACAGCAATAATGTGTTATTATATGATCACAGTGCCTAGGAGCCCCAGTCTTGGACAGGACCCCAGTGTGTAGGCACTGTACAAACCCAGGACAAAAAGACCGTCCGAAGAGCTCACACAATCCAATTCTGTGGAGTTTCTTATACCCAAATAGACCTCCTGCTCTCTGAAGGGTCACAGCTCTCACTCCCAGATGGTAGCACGATATGCAGCATTAACCCTTACCCACACTATTGCCCTACCCCCCAACACAGCTTTATATGGACACAAGGAATAAAGTAGAAGCAGCTCGCTGCCAATCTCACCTGCGGCCAATGTCTGCAGATACAAGGTCCCCTGCCACCAGAGCCACGAGGTAGGCAGGAACTGGATATTCCATATAAAACTGGTATATGCCCTCCTGCTCCAAGTAGGTACTTTGGGTGGCACTCATCAACACCTGGATACCCGCAGGGGCCTGAAACATCAACACACATCTACTTAAGCTGGCTCAACAGGCTGAGATGATTGGGGCCAAGGGGCCAGACTCGCAGGTCTTACTTTTCCTGGAAGGATGTAATTTAATCGATGGGAAAACATTTTATATAGAGAGAAAGAGACAGAGTAAGGTCAGATCTTTGTTTTTGTTTTTAATCTGGATAAGCTGTCTGAAGTGACCACGACTAACCCTATTACAGAATGTACATGTGGCAATTGGTGTTCCAGGAGCGCTCACATACCAAGGGGCTCCATCCACACAAGAGATCACATTACCTGGTACAGCTTTTTCAGAACTGTGCACTGCCTAGTCATCACTGGGGAGGGTTACCCCTCAAAAACCATTGCTGGAAGTTACCACCCAATCTAATTCCTCTTTCATAATATGCACTGCAGAACAAATGGTCCCAGAGGACCCTGGCTATTGGAATGCAAGGCCTGGGAGTTGCTTCAAAATGGCTATGCTGGTTCCATTCAGGGAGGACCCAAAGTCTCATGTCTGCTACCAGATCACCATTTCTTCTCTCTCATTAGCTGTCACTGTAGCACTGTGTTGTTCCTACCCAAGATAGCCACTGGAGTTACCCACCTTGACTGTAGCTGAATAGGTGCATTTCACTGCTGGTGTGTCAAAGCAGGGAAAGAAGGACCGATTACACACTGAATGACCCTGGGTGAAGACAAACGGCTTGGCTTTGCCACACGTTAGCTCTGGGTCCAGCCACCAGATCTGTTGGAATGTCAGATGGAGCAGAGGTGAGAAAAAGCAACAAAATTGATACAGGGGGCAGAGGAGCTGAAATTAACAGGTATGCTGAAAGAATCAAAGGGAGTTAGTGATTCTCCATTCATACTCCTGGAGTAATGCATATTTCCACTTCCAATAATTTCAGCCGCCATACATTTGCCATGGCTATCCAAACAGAGTAATTTTCTTTCACTATCTGGCTACGTAGCGCAGTGCACAGCAAACCATAACCCCACTCAGCTCAAGCCCTGCAATAACCGGAAATATGGATTTTCTTGTGGAGTAATCACCTGCCAAACCTGAAAAAAACTCTCTCCTTGAGTAAAATGTAGTACCGATGTTAAAAAATAAGAACATATGGGGTCAGTAGTGCAAGCCTCCAAAAGCAGGTTAAAACAGTGTAAATATAATTACAGGGTGATAAGTAATAGCCAATATGGATTTGTCAAGAACAAATTGTGCATAACTGGTTGAAAAAACATACTCAAAGAATAGTTATCAATAGTTTGCTGTCAAATTGGGGGATATATCTAGTGTGATGCAGCAGGGGTCTGTCCTAAGTCTGGTACTATTGAATATTTTCATCAATGATTAGGATAATGGTGTGGCGGGTACGCTTATAAAATTTGTGGATGACACCAAGTTGGGAAGGATTGCAAGTGCTTTGAAGGACAGTATTAGAATTCAAAATGACCTTCGTAGACTGAAGAACTGAAAATCTGAAATCAACACGATGAAATTCAACAAAGACAAGTGCAGTACTACACTTAGGTAGGAAAAAGCAAATGCACAACCACAAACGGAGAATAACTGGCTAGGCAGCAGTACTTCAGAAAAGGATCTGATGGTTAGGGTTGGTCTACACTTACCGGAGAGGATCAATGCTGCAGTGGCTGATGCATCGGCAGTCGATTTAGCAGGTCTAGACCTGCTAAATTGACTGCCGATCGCTCTCCCATTGACTCCTGTACTCCACCTGATCGAGATGAGTAAGGGGAGTTGACAGGTAAGCGTCTCCCGTCGACATTGCGTGGTGTGGACCGCACAGTAATTAGATCTAAGCTATGTCGATTTGAGTTACGCTATTCATGTAACTCAAATTGCGTAGCTTTGATCGACTTTTCCCTTTAGTGTAGAGAAGGCTTCACAGTGGATCACAAACTGAATACAAGTCAACAATGTGATGCAGTTGCAAAAAAACCTAATATTCTGGGATGTATTAACAGGAATATCACATATATGACATGGGAAGCAACTGCTCCACTCTACTCGGCACTGGTGAGGCCTCAGTTGGAATACTGTGTCCAGTTTTGGGCACTGCACTTAAAGAAAAATATACACAAATGGGAGAGAGACCAGAGGAGAGCAACCAACATTTTAAAAGATTTAGAAAATCTGACCTAAGAGGAAAGGTTAAAAAATCTGGGCATGTTTAATCTGGAGAAAAGACAATGGAAAAGGACCTGTTAATAGTTTTCAAATCTGTTAAGGGCTGTCATAAAGAGAAAGGTGGTCAATTCTTCTTCACATCCACTGAACGTAGGACAAGTAGTAATGGGCTTAATCTGCAGCAAGAGAAATTTAGACTAGATATTAGAAAAAACTTTCTAACTAGAAGGACAGTTAAACACTGGAATAGGTTACCAAGGGAGGTTGTGGAATCCCTGTCAATACAGGTTTTTAAGAGCAGCTTGAACAAACACTTGTCAGCGATGGTCTAGGTATACTTGGTCCTGCACAGAGGGATGGACTAGACACTCTTTCAAGGTCCCTTCCAATCCTACATTTCTATGATTCTATGACCACTGGTCCGCAAAACCAGCACCATTGAAATGCAGCCATCTCCGGGGAAACATGGGCAGCAGCCAAACAGAGGGGTACACAACATACACATCACATTCAAAGAGTAGAAAATTTTGGCCAATGGCACGGACGCAATGCCCTTTCTTTTTGTTTTAAACAGAATGGGCAACAGGATCTTTAGTATCCAGCAAAGCAATCAGCACCGGTTTCTTCTGTCTCACCTGGAATACCCCCATTGCATGCAGGCAGGCTAAGAACCGCATGGAAAGAGAGAAGCTCTTCTGTTGCTTCACATTAGCCTCAGGATTATTACTACTGAGTCACATCGGGAAACTCAGTTCCAACCAGAATATAAAGGGATAGTCCTGTCTCTTTGGGCCACTGTAAACAGGCTAATTCCTACTAATTCCAGGCTATGCTGCTACAGGTGCTGGATAGAACCTGAGCTAACGTAGCCTGGGAGGCACAGGCTGGGGAAGGTATAGAGGGGAGTACAGGGAATTAGGGGGAGCAAGCAGGACCTTTTATATATTTTTTTAAATTGGTTTAAATTCTTAGCATTTTCTAAATGTTCTAAAAGAAAGAACTTACAACACAGATGAAATCCTCCCCGTCTCCATTATCCACATCCCCGAACCAGGGGAAACACACATGCCTCTGATGGACTTCTAAGGTCTGCAAAAAAGATGCCTGACTCTGGTGCACCTCATAAGCTCTGTTGAAGCGGAGCTCCCCTCCTATAGGCCGTACACACCAACATGATTTATACTAACAGCTCAGTAAAAAAAACACAAACACACCACCACCAAGGAAAGTCCCAAATAAAAAATACACTTAAAAAAGAACTATAGCTGGATGCGTGTTTCAGTGGCCTCCACTTAATGCCCAAGAATTCATATTACATTTTCTTTAAAAAAATAAAAATTGTGAAAGGATCTAGTCCATTCTTCACTGCCACATAACTCTTCATCATTCATTAAATACCCCCTTCCAACTTGTAGCCCTCTCTCAACTTTAGATTTGCACAAATATACGCAAAGGTAAAACCAACCAATTAATAAATTATAAAATCCTATTTCCTTTTCAAGGATCCATCTCCAATATTCTGTAACATGAACACACTACAACATTACTCAGCACAACATATTAGCTGCAACATAGTTAACAATAAAAAAGTATAAACTTGCAATATCTCATACGGTTACATAAACCAACATCATCTTACAATCAACACATATCCTACAACAACAGACCATTCCAATCCTGTTCAGAAGAATATCCCGTCTACCCCACCATCACATCCCCCTATGCTGCACGGTGTTACTGAGGGGTGGCTCAACTAACCCCACAAACAGCCATGTCCCGGCTTGTGTTGCCGCCTGCCCCTGAGATTGGAAAAAACCTCACTCTTCCCCATAGCCACTTCACACATGCTCCTTCCCTTACCACCCAGTCGTGGCTTCCCCGAGAGACATTTCCAGGTGTGTGAAATACCCAGCCACCCCTACCTTAGAGAAACAGGGGGATGGCTGCTTTGCCCAATTCCCTTCACTGGAGTGACCAGATGTCCCGATTTTATAGGGAGAGTCCCAATTTTTGGGTCTTTTTCTTATATAGGCTCCTACTACCCTCCACCCCCAGCCCGATTTTTCACACTTGCGGCCTGGTCACCGTACCCTCCACTGAAAGAAAGGGGGTTTCCCACAGTCTGGCTCTCTCTCTCCACATGGACGGAAGAGAAGTGGGGTACGGAACTGCATCTCAAGCAAGCAGCACAAAGCTTCATAGTTTACTGAACCAAATAAGAGTTTATATTTATTGGTCGTGCGCCCCAAAGGCAGATAGCTGAGCTTTCTGCAGCTTTGAAACCTACAGCTGATACTGTATTTATTAGTGGTCAAGCCACCGAAAAACCACCAGTGTGCCAGTTTCTCGGCAGGGTCGGCATTCAGACCGTGGTGAGGAATGGGCTGCTCCATCTGAAACACGAATCTCAGATCTATAGGAAGCAATTGAACTGCCCATCTGAAATACAGAGGACTTGGGTAAAAGAGAGCCACACCTGGGGACCAGGGAGTGAAGTGTCACTCAGGGATGTAGGAAGAACTAGGAAACTGAAATGGTACAGAGGTCAGCTGTCTGAACACAGGTTGACTTGTGTGCTGTATCACAGGGAGGAGGAAATACTAACAAGTTTTATAACCTGAAATGCAAACCTTGGCTTGTCCCATTGTCATGGAAAGAAAACAACAGTGGATGACAACATAGTAAATGACAAGTCAGAGACATGTCACAGCTGGAGAGGTGAAGTAGAATTTGCTTTCCCCAGAATGGCACAAAGAAAATTTTTTTTGCAGAACATCTCTAGTCCTGAAAGGTTGGGGCTGAATTCCCCTCACTTCAACACACTTCACTACTGTATGCAGTCCACACACCACTAGGGTAGTGCTGAGCTTAACACACGCTTGCTCCTGGAGCGTGAAGGTGGCATACAGATCATAGTTCCCTAACAGAACACAGCCCCAGAAAGGAACTGGAATGCTCTGTGAAAGGCAGATTTAATCTCCCAGCTGTCCCCTAAGAGCCATCCACCATAAAACTATATTGGCTCCTGCCAGATCCGCATGAGGAATAATGGACAGCTGAACACAGACAGCTAAAGCCAAATAAATAAATGCAACACAATTCCATAGAATCATAGAATATTCCATGTTTCAATCAGATATTTCTAGCCTCTCATGCTACCTTACTGCTGATACCTCTATGCTGGATTGAAACATTATTTAATAACCCCACCCACAAATGTACTAGGGGCCTCAGAGGAAACAGTCCCTGCCCCGCAAAAAATCATCTTAGAAAGATCTTGCAAAGACTGAAAAGATCCAGGGAAGGGCAATGAAGATAGTTTTAAGTCTAGGTAGGACTTCTATGAGAGAGAAGTCTCAAAATCTACAGTTATTTAGCCTGCAAAGAGAAGAGAGTTTGTGAGGAGTTTACTAATGTATTGACAATTATAAAGAGTGAAAACAAATCACTCTGAACACAGCCTCACCTGTACTCATAGTGTAGAGCTACACTAAAAACAATAATAAACAATGGCACCACATTCCCACCACTCAATTGCTCTGGTGCCAATAAGACGGAAAAAGTGTAAGTGACAGCATATGCTCAGACATGATGGGGCTGAGGAGCAGATGTTAACTGAAGGCATAATTTGGCTTGCAGAGTATTTATGACAATGTGCAAGTCAGAAAACACAATGTGGCTTTGAGATTGTGAAGCAAAAGCGAGACCACTCCCTGCTGCCAACAATATCCTTAGGACAACAGGCTTTGTATAACTCTATTTCAACAGAATCAGTCAATGCAATCAGAAAGAGAGCAAAAAGGCTGCAAGAGAAAAGCCCGAGGAGAAAGAATAGCTGCCTCACACACCAGAGTCAGAGACCTCCTGGACTATGACCAGGGAGACTGGCTGGATCCCCTGACACTCGCTCAGCGCATGGGGCTCTCCAGGCCTCATACTCCCCGGCGCATACTTCAGGAAATGAGGGCCGCTTTGCTGCCCACTGCTTGGGTTTTCCTCGACCAGGTCCTGTGAGAGGGCACACCCCACCCACCCTCCACCCCAGGCCCTCCGGACCTTTTCATCGGGCCCCCGCCCTTTTACCGTGAGTCGGCTACACAAGTTGCAGCCAGTTCGGTTCCAGACCACGCCAAAGAAACATCTGTACATGCTCATGTTCCACACCCTTCACGTCCTCACCCTCACGTCCCGCCCTGACACGAGGTGGCGGGACATCCTGCCACCTCTGGAGAGTGAGGAACCCCCGTGAGCCAGCCTATATTCCACCCTGATCCCGAGGCCCGCTGGGGGCATCAGCTGGCAGCTCCTTCATGGAGCCGTGAGCACGGGTGTGTACTTGGCACAGTTCACTCCCCTCCCAGACACCCGCCCCTTTTGCGGCGTGAGGGTGACCCTGGCGCATGTATATCTGGAGTGCACCAGGTTGCAGCCCCTATTCCAGCTCCTCTTGGATATATTATTACGGTTTTGGTTGCACTTTTCCCCGCACCTGTTCATCTACGCACTCCCTATCCATGGCCCCACAAAGTCATGGGACCTCCTTGTCAACCTCCTCCTAGCCCTGGCCAAAACGGCCATCTACAAAACCAGGGAGAGGAGGTTGGCCGACGGGGTTTCTTGCGACTGTGGGACCTATTTCCGTTCCTCAGCCCGTTCACACATCCGGGCAGAGTTCCTCTGAGCGGCATCCTCTGGCTCCCTTGACACCTTTAAGGAGCAGTGAGCACTCTCTGGGGTTCTCTGCTCGGTGTGCCTGTCAGGTTCCCTTCGTTTAACCCTTTAACTTCTCTCCTGTTCCTGTTATCTCCTTAGTTGTCTCCCACAATTATTTGGAATCCCGGACCTGTGGATCCTCCCCTTAGGCTGGGAGAAGGTCCTTTAGCAGTACTTCCTGGATCTCAATAGGACTCAATCCAGGAAAGGCCAAACCAATGATGATGGGACTGGAGAATCCAGATGAGGGTCTGGACACAGCATCTATGCATTTGTCATCTCCAGACTAGATTATTGCAATACATTGTATCCAAGTGTAAAAGCAGAAGCTCATGCAGAACAAGGCAGCCCACATAAGCAGGATGAGACAATAAGAGAACATCACCCAAGGTCTCAGTGCACTTCTAATGCCAACAGTCTTGGCTCAGGATGCAACTACGTCTGAGACCATCCATGACCCAAGACAATTCTGCCTGTGGCATAAGGCAGCTGGCAAAATCCAGCAGCAAGATAAAACATTCTCAGTCCAGATGACTAGACTGTGGAATCAGCTCCCAGAACCAGCACGTAGATCTAATTTACCTTTTCAGTACTTCGAAGCTACCGTGAGGAGCTCTACAAGAACAACCAAGACAGAATATATATACTGTTGTAGAGTTCCTGGGGTGACAGCCAGAGATACTCTTTTCTTACTTGTAAGCTGAGCAAATTTGATCTGGAGTTGTGGGGCCAATTTTTACTGCCACTTCTCAGGACAGAACTGCACCTGAAATGTCAACACATTTAGACCAAAAGGAATCATCATTTTAAGTAGCAAATAGCATATACAATTCACTGCCACGGCTGAGTCAAATTTTTAAGTGGCTGGATAATTTTAGACCACCGAGGGGTTTTGCAGTTTTATAATCTATAATAAGACCTAGATACCAGTGTTCACAGTGCTTTAGAAATGCTTTGTGATTAGGTAATTTTATGCCCTATTGCCTGTCATTGTCATGAGAGAATCCCCATTCTCACCGCCTGCTACCACATGCAGCAAATGTGCAATTGGCCAAGTGCATTCTGGAGGTTTTTCTTCCATACCATCAGGCATCAAGCAACATCAGTGGCAGGACAATGAAACTGATCTGATCGTATCAACATGGCAAATCTCATGGGAACCCTTATCTTAGGGACTGCCAATTTCATGACATGGTGAGCAGTGGTAATCTGATACAAGCCTACCAGACAATCTGGGCTTGACAGAGACAGCGATCACAGCCACTAGAAAATAATTTCTTTGTGTTCTGAATTTTAACCACTTTCTCAAGTGGCAACATGGCTGTTTATTTTCTGGCATGCTCTAAATCAGGCAGAGAGATGGCTCTTCATGGGACATTTCCAGGATGATCATCATTCCTGACCCGGTAGCTGGGGACTTAATGAGAAAAGTCTGTAGAGCACCCCAGCTAAAGACTCTAAAGTCAAGATTACAGAAACTGCATGTGAAGCACTACAGAAAGAGGAATACAGAGAGGAAGGTCCAGTGGTCAGTGTGCTAATCTGAGACCCAGGTTCAATACCCAGCTCTGACATAGGCTTCCTGCGTGAACTTGAGCAAGTCACCTAGTCTCTCTGTGCCTCCATTCCCCTTCTGTCCAAAAGGGATAATAGCACTGCTCTACCTCAGTGCAGGTTGTGAGGTGCACAAGTACTATAGAAATGAATGGGGACCCAATAAGTACCTAAAATAGAGAGAGAGAGAGAAATCTGGTAAATCACTTCTACCTGGAAATCTGTTCTTTTCACAAGCGTGTGACACCTACTCTTTGTTGTCTACTAGATTATTTTGCCACAAACTGATTTTTTCTGGTTTTTTCCCCCCTTAGGTTTTCTGTTTGAATCATGTTCAGCAATTAAAACAATTACACTAGATGCAGCACATGATACTAAACAAACAAGCTGAGATAGGTAAGGGTAAGTCACATCAGATAAAATGAGCGCGTCCATCGCATTAGACTATAAAAGTTTTGCGAGTCTCCCAAAAGCCTCTTGAGACCTTATTACATTTTGCAAAGGAACGTAGGCAGGCCAAGTGAGCATAGTACCTTCGTATTACAGCCAAATACAAAGAAAATGGATATTGTACTTTTCAGCTAGAGAGCGCTGAATTTAACTTAATTTAATGAAGTCCAGTGGTTGCTTAGATATGTTTGTTTCCATCATCCCTTGGAATTTCAATATCAGTTGGGTATTGACTGAAAGCTCAGGGTCCAAGTGGTTACAGAGAACTGTGGGAATCAAAATGAGCAGCAAAATTTGTAAAGATCTCTCTTTACTGCAGGAAAAAGTCCCACGCAGATTAGCCAGTCAGGGGCCACCACTAGGCGGGCCTGTTGAGCATACTGTGTTATAATCCAATTAAACACTGCCACAGCCATACACATCCAATAGAATGTCTTCCCAAAATACTGGTACACTGTTATTCATGCCTGAATTGTGTATTAAATGCAAGCATAACAATTCCAGCTCCCTGTGATCATTTACCAAAATGTAACTGGCTACATAAAGCCTAATTTTTGCAAATATCTGGCAAAAGTCCACTGTATTCTGGCTTACTAGCAGATACCCAACCTGCTCAGAAGCATTCTCAATGAGGCAGAAAAGGAAAGGAACCGAGGCCGGGTCCACATTACAGACATAGCTGGCATAGACAAGGGTGCTATGAGGTGTGATTTGTGACCAAACACATGTGCCAGCAAAAGCCCTTAGTGCAGACGCAGTTATACTTGCAAAACTGCAGCTGGGGCTTAAAATAAGATATACCCACAACAAGCAAGGAGTGCTTTGGCAGTACAGATACCAATACGGCTATGTGGGCAAAGCACTTCTAGTGTAGACCTGTCTGAGCGTACACCACTTGCCAACAATTATGTTCAGTTTAAAGGCGTAACTCAGCTGCTTATGCCCATAGTGGCAATGAACAGGGGTATCAACTTTTGAGAGCCATAGAAAGAGCAAGTGGCTCAGTTAGTGCACGTGTTGTAAAAAGCCTTGGCACCCATCACAGGTTGGTGCTTCAGAAGAAGGCTCTGAAACTTGTTTATTCAGTGTCACGTCCTGAGGTATGCCCCTGTTGAGCGAAGAGAGATGTCAAACACTGAATCAGAAGGAGCAAGCTGAGTAGGAAGGGGAAAGCTGCTGTTTACACACAGACCATCTGGTAATCAGAAAAAATGGCAGGATAACGTAGCAGTGAAATTCTGATTTTCTCTAATGCCAGCCCACACGCACACACCAACTTAACAGATAGTGAATTATAGGTCAAAAACGAAAAAATAATAATATGAAAATAAGTAACCTCATGATATTACATACGGTAGTCACCCCCTCGTTCCTACAACTCCACTTTGTCTGCTGTCATCTCTCCCCGGGTCAAGCTGTGGCTCATCTAACCTAGACTGTAAGTGCCTCAGACGAGCACTGTGTCTTCGTAGGTGTCTGAAGAGCTACCCACTCGGAGGACGATATATGGATAACAAGACGGTGAACTGCCAATATGGGAAACCAGATCCACTGCCACTCCCATGTAATCAAACCACCTACCGCTACCATCCACAAAAACAAATGCTTCGAAATGACGGGCACAGTCCTTTTGGCTGGGCCCAGACAAAAGCCCAGGAGAAAGCCCACAAAACCCCAAAGCACAGCCTGGCAGTGAAGACTATTTCAAGCCACACCTTCTGCTCTACCCTGGCAAAAGGAGAGAGAAATCGCGGCCTAGGTCTCTGTACGTCTGGGAAGATAGCAGAGGGCACAGACTCGACCTCCCACCAGGCTCCCACCTGGCCGCTGGTATTTTTGCTGCCTGTCCGGGTACCCAGACACCCCCTCGACGGGGGAACAAACAGTCGAGCGAAGCTGGCAGGGGCTCGGAAAGGCTACTTACGGCCGGGCCGTCGGCGGTGGTGTAGCGGATGATGATCTGGAAGGGCTGGTGAGGCTGCAGGGCAGCGGGCAGGGAGATGGTGAGGGAGGAGCCGTAGTCGGTGAAGGGGTCTACCCTGAAGACCAGAGGGCAGGGGGCGGCGGAGGGGTCGGGGAAGCTGGGGAAGGGCGGGGGCGGCGGGTCGGGGGCAGGGGGCAAGTCAGGCGAGGGGCACGGCAGGGGGCTGGGCGGGAGGTCAGCGGGCTGGGCCCGGGCCCCGGGGCCAGGGGCCGGCCCGGGGGTGGCAGGCGCGGAGAGGGGGGTGGAGGCGGTGGAAGGGGCGGACAGGGAGGGCGAGGAGCCCGAGGAGGGGTCGGGCAGGAGCGGGGTGAGGGCACAGGCGGGGCCGCAGGGCGGGAGCGGGTCGGGCGGCGGGGGGCCCGCGGGGAAGGCGAAGGCGCAGGGCCCCTCCCCGGCCGGGGCGCGGCGGTAGCCGGCCGAGAGGACGCGCAGGGCCGGGTGCGTGTCCAGCACCAGGGCCCGGGGCCGGGCCCGCAGGCCGCAGAGCTCCAGCACCAGGCAGCCCGCCAGCGCGCGGGCCGCGGGCCGCAGCTCCAGCCCCAGGTGCAGGTGGCGGAGGCGGAAGAGCTGCGAGCTCGAGGCCGAGGCCACGTCCGGCGGGGGCTCGGGCGGGGGCGGCGGCGGCGGGGCCGGCGGCGCCTCGGGCCCGGGCGGGGGCCCCTTGCGGCAGCAGCACAGGCCGGGCGGAGCCGGAGCCGGAGCCGCCATGGAGCGGCGGAGGCGGAGGCGGCGGCGGCGGCCGCTATGTGAAATCCATGGGCGGGCGGCCCCGCGGCCGAGGGCACCGGGGGGAGGAGAGCCGCGCAGGCCCCGCTCGGCACCGGCCCGCGGGAGCGCCGGACCCGGCCGGCAGCACGGAGAAGGGGCGGGACGGCGGCCGCCAGGGGGCGCCGGGGACGGACATCCCGGCCGCGGCCGCCAGGGGGCGCCGGAGGGCGCGAGCGATCGGCGGGGCGCGGCCGCCAGGGGGCGCCCGGGAAGGGACCGTGCCGGGAGCCAGGGGATCGTAGCGCGGCTACGCCCCCTGCTGGAGCCCCGCGGGAGGCGCTAGGCCGATGCTTGGCTCCGCAAGGACCCCGCTGCAGGGGGCACCACCAACCCCTGGCATGGCTGGGAGGGTTGGAGTCTGCTGCTGGGCTACTGGGGGCGGCCCACGCCCGGCGTCCACCTGCCACCCAGACCCCCCTCCTCCAGGGGCACAGCCCACGCCCGGCATCCACCCCCATGGCACAGACACCGCCTCCCTCAGGGGCAGCCCGCCGTCCACCTGCCACCCAGACCCCCCTCCTCCAGGGGCAGAGCCCACGCCCGGCGTCCACCCCCATGGCACAGACACCATCTCCCTCAGGGGCAGCCCGCCGTCCACCTGCCACCCAGACCCCCCCTCCTCCAGGGGCACAGCCCACGCCCGGCGTCCACCCCCATGGCACAGACACCGCCTCCCTCAGGGGCAGCCCGCCGTCCACCTGCCACCCAGACCCCCCTCCTCCAGGGGCACAGCCCACACCCGGCGTCCACCCCCATGGCACAGACACCGCCTCCCTCAGGGGCAGCCCGCCGTCCACCTGCCACCCAGACCCCCCTCCTCCAGGGGCACAGCCCACGCCCGGCATCCACCCCCATGGCACAGACACCGTCTCCCTCAGGGGCAGCCCGCCGTCCACCTGCCACCCAGACCCCCCTCCTCCAGGGGCACAGCCCACGCCCGGCATCCACCCCCATGGCACAGACACCGTCTCCCTCAGGGGCAGCCCGCCGTCCACCTGCCACCGAGACCCCCCTCCTCCAGGGGCACAGCCCACGCCCGGCGTCCACCCCCATGGCACAGACACCGTCTCCCTCAGGGGCAGCCCGCCGTCCACCTGCCACCCAGACCCCCCTCCTCCAGGGGCACAGCCCACGCCCGGCATCCACCCATAGCACAGATGCCCCACTCCACCTGGGAACGGCCCGGACCCTGTGTCCATCCGCCACACTGATGTCCCCCACCCGTGACACAGACACCCCCTCCTGCAGGGAATGGCCCTGAGCCAGTGTCCATCCACAACACAATTGTCCCCCTCCTCTAGATGGGCATCCTGGACCCAGTGTCCACCCGTGACACAGACGCCCCCCTCCTCCAGGGGGACTGCCGTGATCTGATGTCCACCTGCCACACAGATGCTCCCTCCCTGCAGGGAACAGCCCTGACCCAGTGTCCCCCCGTGACACAGACACCCCCTCCTACAGGAGCCAGCACAGACATTGCCTCCACCAGCTACACAGATATCCCTCCCTCCTCCAGGAGGGCTGCCCAGACCCCTTAATCTGCCCAGAGCCTACTGTCTCCCAGAGAGGAATTTACGCTGCTGGGATCAGCAGGACACAAACCCAAGTGACAGCAATGCTACCCTGGCCCCTGCCCACGGTCCCCTGAGGATGACGACAAGGCCTCTCTGATTCTGTCCTTCTTCACACCCGCTCTGCCCTGCGGTCTGTTAACTATTGCACAGACAAACACGCTGCGCCCCGTCCCAGCTCTCCCAGTCCCCAGTTCAAACTGCCCTTCCCAATTGCCCACATTCAAACATCCCCGTTCCCAACTGGCACCTCCCCAAAACCCCATTCAAATGTCCTCTGCAACAACTGCCAGTCAGACCATCACTCCCCACAACCAAACCCCAACTGTCATGGTCCCAGCTGCCCTATATCAGCCCTAAAATCCCATCTGTTGCTCCCAGCCATCGTCCCCTTTTCAAATTCCCTTCCAAAAGACCCTTTCTTACCAGCCATTTCTCATTCTCCCTCCCAGGTGCCCCAACCCCCCATGGCTCAGCTCCCTCTCTCAAGTTCACTCCACACGGCAAATTCAAACTCTTAGGCCTGGTCTGCACTAAAAAGTTAAGTCGGCCCAGCTGTGTCACTCAGGAGGGTGAAAAATCCACAGCCCTGAGCAATGTATCTATACCCACCTAACCCCTGCTGTGGACATGCTAGGCTGATGGAAGAATTCTTCTGTAGACCTAGCTACCGCCTCTTGGGGTGGTGGATTTCCTATGCCGCTGGGAGAACCCCTCTCATTGGTGTAGGTAGACAACAGCAGCACAGCTGTAGCCTTCCAAGTGTAGACAAGCCATCACTCTCCCGTGACCTGTCACTCCAAACTAATGCAGATCCACAGGTCCATTTAAACTGCTACTTCCTGACTAGCTGTTCACACCTGCCTAGTTCCAACTGTCCCAGTTCAAACACCCCACCCCATCCTACTCCAAACTGCCACCACTACCAGGCCCAGTTCCACTTGTCCCTACCAGCGCTCCTTCTGGTCTGTTTGTGTGTGTAGTATGACAGCGCTCCAGTTCAAACCCTATGGTCGCAGCAGCATTGGCAAGGAGGTGGGAGGCTGGCATGGTAGCGCCAGGGCAGAATACTGGGAGCCGATGCAGTGCTCGACCTTGGGTACTTTCTCTGGTAGGGGATGCATAGGGCCTGGCCCTAGGTTCTGCAGCAGCAGGAGGAGGAGATGGAGCCTTCTCAAGAATGGTGCCTCGAGCAGCACTCACTGAACTCCATAAAGGGTGCACCTGTGTGCAGCTTCTCGGACATCCAGCCACTGCCCACTTGGAATTGTTACAGGCCCCCCTGGAACCTTTGATCTCATCGCCCCAAGCCATCCAGTTGCAAATTCAGAGCCTTTGTCTTGCCAGGGTACAATAAAATTGCTGATCTCCACTGCTCTCTTCCTAGCCCCTCCACCCCCATGGCTTCCTTGAAGTTAAGTAAGGGACAGAGTTTTGCCAGGGTGCTTGCAGCGCAGATAGAAATGTAGCTACCCTCTCCTCCCAATCACAGTGATAAGTGTCCATCACTTGCTCTAGCCTGCAGACCGCCCTGGATTAAGAAAACAGGCTCTGTTTAATTTTCAAAATCTGATCACCCTCTGTGCTGTGGCTATGATGGGAACTTGTCACCTTTGATGTATGTATGTGTGTGGGGCAGAGGGGATGGGGGGAAGTTACACTTCTTTCTAGTCACTTATCCCCTGCAGCAATGTTGCAGAGTGGAGACGGGATGGACAGTCAGCTTCGGTTAGCACCAACAGCACCTTATGCATAACGAATGTCCCAGACCCCAATTCTGAAGCCTTCATGTCCCCCATAACTTGCTTTCTAATTACAAGGAAACATGGATGCTACTGCCACAGGATGGGAAAGGGGCAGGAACCACTTTGAACCAAGTAACAAGCTTCTCCCACATTATACACTAACTTCTTTCTGTCTCTATGAAACTTCTTTTTTGCAGGCAGTGGTGGGGGAAAGAAGTAGGTGAAAGAGGGAGGTTTGCTGGATCCAAACGTAAGTAAATCCCTCAAAGCCTGAGGCCTACCTGTCTAGGGATGGTGTACAGGAAACCTGACTCTGACCCATGCTGACTCCAAATTCCACTCCCCCTTTTGTTGAAGACATCTATTCAGCAAGGGGCAGCAGGGTTGGTGACAGCAGCTTGGAGAAACCTCCACAGCCCTGTGGTGGGCCCAGCTGCACCTTCTGGCCAAGTTCTCCCTGGATCTCCATATTTTTCTTTCTGCTTAGGAACCGAAGGCAGGAGCCCTGGTGTTAGCTCATTGATGTGACCTGAACTTGGCAATTGCATTGCGGCTGAGGGTGGGACAAAACAGCAGATTTTCAAGAACTGTCCAAAATATGGATTTGGGTGAAAGGCTCCAACCCACTCTTCATTAACGAATCTGCGACTTGTGGTCGAAGTAGATCATTAAATACAAAGAAACATGAAGCGAACAATGCTTTCTGTGCTACTCATCTGCATTCCAACACCCAGAAAGCTTTTCTACTTTTGTGGTTTCCCTGTGGCAGTGATGGCTGGGCTGTGAGCACCAGGTTCTTTGCTATTATATCCAGGCCTAGATCTTGCAAATCTGTATGTGACATGACCAGAAATACAAGAGTTGGTGTGGGTAGAGGATGGGTGTTTAAGGAGACATGGGCATAAACATGATCCAGTCTACGCTAATAGGGGGGTTAAGTAAGCTCTACACTCCCCTCTCAGGCCTCCCTCCTACTACAGGGCAGAATCTCATTAATGCAAGACTGGGGTCCCCTATGCTCCCTGTCCTGCTCAGCACTTAAACTTGTAGCATCCTGTACCGGGCAACGTGGAAATAATCTGCTGTACTCTTAAAGAAACTGATCTGTCTTAAAGGGAAAGTCAGCTCCAGATTGATGCATCACGAAAACGGCACCGACTGTGAGAACTATTCAGCAGTGGAGCTCTGCCAACGGCCGCAACGGCCTTGCTGCTCAGCCAGCGATTTGTGTGCCTCAAAGAAACTGCTTCACACAACAAGAGTTTACAAAACCCAAAATAGTTTTATTCACTTTTTCAGATTTTTGCCTCGACGAAA
This sequence comes from Eretmochelys imbricata, assembly GCF_965152235.1. Classification (NCBI taxonomy): domain Eukaryota; kingdom Metazoa; phylum Chordata; order Testudines; family Cheloniidae; genus Eretmochelys; species Eretmochelys imbricata. The sequence goes on from NC_135580.1 coordinate 7,754,184, forward strand.
CATTTTGCAAACATGCTAAGGCTACAAAATGTCCAAGTTGACAAAGACATGCAATGCTGAGCATTCAATAAGTCACGGCTATAACTGGAGTGACCGCACCCACCTGGGCCCCGGGGCCCACAGAACAGGGATGGTGTACAGTAATCATGGTAACGTACCACACAGGACTCAGCAACCTGAGGTAGGTCTCTTTACAGTAAGAAAATAACTTCCTTCCAGTGTCACACCCTGATCAGCAGGAACCTGTTCAAAGTTGCAGAAGACTTTGGGGTGTTAAGTGTTAAGGTAATATGTGTGCAAGACCAAAACGAGAAATGCTGATGTATTATAAGCTTAGTGTAAGTGAACAGCTCGAAGGGTGAGTGTTATGTATGCCTATAAGAACCAACCTCAACCTGTAAGGAGCATTAGCAGCTTCAGGATAAATGATTCAGCTGGAGCAGCTCAGGAAAGAAAAGACTTTAGTGCCAGCAACCCAGGGTTTGGATTTGAACTTCAGAGAGCAATTGTTTTACTATAGGTTGTTCTATAAACATTTAGATTCTAGTCACCAGTTAGATCAGCAAAGCAGGAGTTTGGTTATTTTAATAGAAACAAAACCCAAACTCCATTGATACATTAGGGAATTGCCCCAGGACACTGCACGAGGAAGAGCTGCTGCATTCCCATCACTGCACCAGGACACAGTGATCGTGGAACTTTCCTGTGACCCAGAAGTGGTCTTCTCCCTGAACCACTCAGGAAATCAAAAAAAGCTACCCTGGGAAAGCATCATTGGAAGCAGCTGCCACCATGAACATTAGTGATGCTCCAAACAGCTTTAACAATAGTTACGATGCAATAGAGTTACACCACAGAGCCCTTCCCCCTTGTGCAGGACGACAACGATGGGACATTGAAGGACACTACTGCAAAGCTTCACTTCCATTCAGACACGCAGAAAATCCGGCACTATGAAAAGACCAGCTGTAAGAGACTAAATGGTGTCTGATACAGTCTGATAAAGCCAGCTCTCTAGTACCGTAACCTGTACAAAAATTATAGAAAAGAATATGCACTGTTATTAATACAGTGCTCATTTTAATATAAAATAAACAGCTTACATTTCCACTGTAAATATAGGCTATGTACAGAATTATGTATAGATATAGCTACATGTATAAAGCTTCATTATAGGCCTCTGATACATTTATAACTATGGCTCCCTGAGCCACTTGTAGAGTGCATTTAGTAACAAAAAAATTTAGTAATATGAATATGGAATAAATACAATAAAAACAGGAAGAAATCTTACAGGGTTTTAAAAAGTCTCCGGTTTGACACATTGTGCTAAAAATTAAAAAGATGAAAAGGCAATAATCTGCTTTGACAATGAGGAGCAGCCTGCCACAGGCAGGGATTGGAAACCTCCAAATTAAAGTGACTGTATCCTGAATTTTAGCCCTTGACCGCAACCTTGTTGTCTGCAGCAGCAAACATGGCATAGAAGCGCGAGTTCTCATTGGACAGAAGGGCAGGCGGAGTGTCGAATTCCACTACCTAAAACAAACAAGGTGGGGAGTTTTCATTAATGAAATTCAGCATAAAACAGGTTGCCACAACAGAGGGTATGCTAACATCATAGTGATGCACCAGGGGACTCAATGCAAGGGACTATGCCCAGGGCAGCTATATTCCAGGTCCCAATCTGACTCCCTGCCCACATCATCTCCTGAGGCCACACAGACAGACTGCATAATGCCAAGTTTGGAGCACCCCTTATTTGCTTAGCATCTTTTTTCAAATCATTCCATGGATGCCCACATGCTAGAAAGACTTCAACAGCTGACAGCCTCCTGGTTCATTATCCAGGCCTCCCTTTGCAGATCTGGCTTTAGCCTACTAATGGCATCTGCTTTAAGATTTTAGATTGTATTCTGTTAGGACTGAAACCTCTTTTACCTTCCCCCTTTCATTTTCTTACCACCGTCAAGAGTTTCCATTATTATTTTTTTCCAAGCATCCAACCCCACAGGAAGACAGAGTCCCTCCCCAAAGAGCATTGTTCTGACATAAATGAGTGGCACAGGATAAAGAGAGAGGAATGAAGAGCACCCAGTAATGGATGAAGGCAACAATAAGAGCGCATAATTATTCAGAGGGCACAGATGCCTCTTGGTGCCTTCACCAAATTAGTCTTAAAAACCTAGACATGGCTCCTGCTCCACGTGCCAGCTAGAGTTTTAATGAGAATTAGTTCTCCCAGCTCCCTACCAGCCCAGAGTGCAAGAGCAAACTCTGACGCCCAGCAGCAGGACAATGATAGGTGGCATGGTAACAGTCTATGCCTATTTGAAGGGTGTAAACGTCAAGCAGGGATAGGAATTACTTAGACAGGGGTGTAACTTGGAGGAATGGGGAAAAATTAAGAAAATGTAGGCTAAACTTTAGGAAGAAAAAAAAGTTTCCTAAGATGAGACTGATCCAGCTGTGGAATACTCTCTTGGTGGCCGGGGGTGCATATGTCCCGTCTCTGGGAACATTTCAAATGAGACTGGACAAAACATTAGGAATGTACAATAGTGAGCAACCCTGCACTGGCTCAGAGACAGACAGACTTGGTGGGACCCAACAGGTCTTTCCTTCTCTGACTTCTGGGACCACACCATATTCTTCACATTTGGAGTTTACTGTATAGAGCCCCTATATGAAAATCTGAAGCATGTCTCTCACAACCAATTATTACCATAGGGCTGCACAACAGCGCCAGGGCAAATGGCACTGAACCCTACCGAGATGCAGGCGGCTCTTATACCGGTTAGAATTAATCTGTCTGTGGAGTTTCCAAGTGATGAGCTTGCTCCTACATACCTGCTTCTAGATGGGTTTGGTGTTTTTTAAGGAAAAGCGGGAGAAGGAACATTCATCCCCTTTGATCTCATCATGATGGAGCGGTCCCTTATTCCAACACAGAGAACTACCGTCACAGGGGTGAAAGAACATACAGCCACAAGTACCATGGCTTTCCATGCTATGGAGAGACAAGCTCAGCCTGGCTATGTAAGCAGCACCAGCAAGCAGGCTATACCTAGAGCCAAAGCAATCTACAAGAATGCCAGCCACAAAGGCAAAGTGCTACTAATTACCTGCCCTTGTGTTAGCACCATGATCCGATCAGAGCCCAGCACAGTGTGCAGGCGGTGAGCAATTGTTAGCATAGTGCAATCTGCAAATGCCTCCCGAACAGTCTCCTGAATCAGTACATCTGTCTCCGTGTCCATCGCAGCTGTTGCTTCATCTAGTATCAAAACCTGCAAACGGCACATAATGCAGGCTGTTACATTCTAGCTAACCCACTTCCCCCAAGTACACAGGCACACAGCGTGGTCTGAAGACAATTCTGCTGACTGCCATGACAACAAGGGTGACTGATAATCCTAATAATGCCTCTTGCACTTGAGAAGGGCATCTTGTGCAACTGCCTTGGACGCAGTCACTCCCTGGGCCTTGTTTGCTGGGAGCGTTTTACGAGCGCCTGTCCCATGGCCCTATAACATGGGGCCGTCGCGTAGGGCTCAGACAGCAACCTCATTCAGTTTTATATTCCGCACCTGAATCTCAGATTTGAGCTTTAACCAGTGAACTATTCCTGATGGAACAAGCACCTTCAGCACTCTCAGGAGAAGGCTTTTGGAGAGAGGAGGAGATGAATGGAGGCTAGGAAGTCTGTATCATCAATCAGCTGTCTAGGACTAAAAGCACTGTGCTGTGGACTGCTGGCTCCTTTAACAACATTAATGCTGGTGTCTACCTTGTAGCAGCTCTCACTAGCTTATATCATACAGCTAGCCTGAGAAAGGAAGAGATTCCCACCATCCAGCCCTTGCTTAGCTCAAGACCATGCCCGCATTACCATAGATAGGTGACAATAGCTTGAACACTGCAACTCACATAGTATTTATTGTTCTCTTTAGTCTCTGCTTTGAAGTTTTCATACACAGAACTACAATTCAGAGACACTATTCCCCTCTACAGACTTCTGAGAATACCCCCCTCTCTCAAGTTTCCATGTTGCCACTCCCATCTAGAGTTAGTCCATATTGCTCCTTAGTAACCTGGAGGGGATCGCTGTTAAACAAGGACACCCTCTTTCTCTCCAGATCCAGACAACCACACTACTGGAATGGCAGCTCATCAAATCTCATTGGCTAAGCTAGGTGGGCCTCGCTGGTATTTCATGTGATACAAGAGAAACCCAGGGTACTGCAGAGAGACGTGTGGGGATCTTAGATGAGACCACAGGTCCTTCCAAGCTTGCAATGAATCTGATGGTCTGAGTGATGGGGTGAAGGTGGGAAGGGGGGGGTGGGGAGGCACTGTGCTGATGGAGGTACCATTTTTTGATGAGATATAAAAACTGAGGATGTGAAAACTCAATGAGAGCCACTTTTTAAAAAGAAAAAGGCAGTTTAACCCTGAGTCCTGGTCAAGTTCCACTTGGGTCCATCCGTTCTGAGCTACCTAAAATCCTTTCTTCACTGAAATTATTATTCAGTTTCCCCTCCTAAAGGAACAAAAACCTTGATAATTTTGGCAGCACAGGTCCCATGTTCCACTTCTAGGGGTTACATTTAAGTGGAAGAGGAAGTGATCCTTACACCAAAAGAAAATACTTCGATACTGTCAGGATGAATGGAGCAATGTAAAATATCAGCTCTGCAACAATCTTGGCGAGCACTAGCAAAGGCGGGGGGCGGGAGACGGCACCTAGTGCTGTCATGCAACAGGGCAAAGCCACAAGCACAGCCTAAGACTCTAGCTGTTAAACAACAAATCTCTGGATACAGTATTTGCGAGACCTATGAATCGTAGGGTGTCCTGAAGAACTAATATTTGCCTAAGGAACGCCTTCCCCACTCTCCTGACCCCATATACTCTGTGGGTCACATTACTTGTTGGTGTAACTCCCTTGACATCAATGGAATTAGAACTTGAATTTGGCCCACAGAGCCGTCTTCTCATGCTGCAGTGACTGTGACCTCTCCAGCTATTTCCCCTCCCGCAGACACTCACCTTACAGCGACGCAGCAAGGCTCTGGCTATGCACAGTAACTGTCTCTCCCCCACAGAGAAGTTTTCCCCATTTTCCATCACTTCCGATTCCAGTTTCATGGGCAGCTGAGCAACCTGCAGGGAAAGCAGGGGGAAGATTGAAGCCACTGTACTGAGATGTTGCACCACCACCACCACGTGAACAGGACAAGTCGCACTGCTGCTTCTCTGGAAATTCAATCCCACCACGGGGCTAAGAAAAGTTCCATCCATCCCGTGCCCCTCACCCTGGCGTCCAAGTGCTTCCCACTCCCTCCATCTTCCCGAAGAAACAGGTCGTACTAAAGAACCTACAGAACTAGAACCTGTTTAAACTAAGCAGGTCTGATAGCTTGAACATCTAGTCAGTCTGTCTGAAATGCCTCATGTATTTGATAATGCTACTGTGAATTTACACTAGAATTCTGGACATGTAGGGCTAGACTAGAATACCCAAATGATTTCAAGAGGTAACCTTGCAGTGACATTAGCTTAAAATAAGTGAACAAGTCTCATTCATAAAAGCCTACAGCGTATTCAGAAGTCACATCAGTATGAATACCCTGTCTCCTGACATCCTCCCCCATCAAGAGCAAACCGTGAACCTAGCCCTGTGCTGTGCAAGTTCCTACATGCTAGAGCCAAATAGGCAGCCTAATGCCATGTGACCGATCCACTGTGGGAAAAGGAAAGAGCTGAAGGTGAAGTGGCAATGAGACTTGCGGCAGATAACAAGCACACACAGCAGATTTAGAGTTCACTATATGTGTACACACCCTCACCACATCACCAGAAAAGTGACACAAGCCTTTCCCATAAGCAGAAGAGACTGCAAGGACAGACTGAACTTTACCTGCAAGTCTTTAAAGCAGCAGTGGCTACTAGTGGGATACGCAGGTAAGATCTTTGTCTCTCTCTCTCTCTAACATAACCATACCCTTTCTCCTCTCCTCCCACTGTGCATCATACTTACACACTCCTTCATGTGAGTCCTTTCCAAGGCATCCCAGATTTGCTCCTCACTGTACTGGTTGAAAGGATCCAGGTTTGATCTAGAAGAGGAGGGAGAAAATATAACAAGAATCTCTCACCAGTTCAACACTGAATGGCAAAACTGTGGAGTTCTAACCCCTCAGCATGGACAGCTCGTATCCACCCAATGCAGCAACAGAATTCACACCACAGAAGTCAGGCACTCCTGGCACACCATGGTTAAAATGGCCAAAAAAACCAAAAAGGTGGAAAAAACCCACAAAAAAGCAAGAATCTAAGGGAGATTTAAAGTGGGAGGCTACCTGTAAGACAACACAAAGCAATGATCATGCCCAACTCAGAGTCTCGACCAATACCCAGCTTGAACTCAGATTTCACTTGCTTCTGTGTCACAAGCTTGTTATAGTTTTAAAAGCCTGTTAGAACGGTTATACTAAAATGAAAGGTTGGAAGCGTTCTAACTAGACCACCACTCCTAGGCTCTTGCACTACACACACCGATGGCAGGAGCAGGCCAGTGCCAGAAGGCCCAGCTTCTGCTCCCAAACCAGCATATCGCACCAGGTACCACACACAACAGCAAATGGCAATTCCGTGGCACCCAGATTTCTGAAGCTTCTGCTGTTTCCTAGGATCAGGATTTTAGTCAGTTTCACTTTCCTGCTATCCACACATGGTGCAAAATGTAATGAGAAAATGAACATAGGAGAAGGGATGTGTATGCCACAAAAGAATCAGCCAAGATGAACTGCTGGATGCTACACTATTGAGTCACTCTAGTTAGTGCCCTGGGGGGAGATCCACTGCTTGGGACATTTAAAATTAGACTGAACAATACACCACAGAAATAATCTTTCAAGGTTCATGTCAATCTAATGGCACTTTTCGATCTCCATTGTCTATGGTTTTACTAACCTCACAGTTCCACTGAATAACACAGGCTCCTGAGGGATTATTGAGAGTTTGCTGCGGAGATCTGCTAAACCAATGTCATTGATTTTCACTCCATCGATTTTAATGCAGCCTCCAGACAGTTCAACGAGACGAAAGAGTGCCATTCCAAGTGAGGACTTCCCTGCATGGATGGACGGGGGGAAGAAAAAAAAAAAAAAAAAAAGTCAGCCAGTGGTTTTTGGGAGCAACAGCTCCGTATAGCTGGTACTGTAGGGACAGAGACAGTTTAAAAGAATAGAAGTGTTTCAAAATATTGATACAAAGTGGCCTCCAAACAGTTCTGGGTGGGTCTAATCCAGGCTGGGCTTCATCATCTTTAAAATCCTAAACACCAATTCCTCATTTAGAAACAAGAATACTGAAACTTAGCTATTCATTTGATATCTTCCTACTCAACTGCCGTTTTAAACGAACAGCATCTTTCACATTACAGGCCTCTTAAGAAGATTTAGGGCCAAATGTGGCTGCCACATCTATGCAAACAACTCCCAGCAAAACCACAACAAGCAGATTTTAGGGGAAGAATTTGGCCATTGAAAGGAAGAGTTGGATAGCTATATGTTGGCTGAGTAGACAAACATAGTTGCTACTCGATGCTGGGCAACAGCCGTAGATGACAGAAGAGGGGTTAATTAGTACTGTGTTGGCCAGAGCGTAGCTGGGTTTTCCCTCTTCAAGAGGGATTATTTTTTGTTCAAGTCTTCGTCCGTGTGGATCCCACTCAAGGTGTGCAAGTGGGATCCACACAGAAGGCACATGGCACACCTTGAGTGGGATCTGCACGAACAATTCTGAAGAACCAGTTACATAAGGTAAGTAAACCGTTCTTGTCCAGCTGGACATCTTGCATCCCATTCAAATGCCTTCAGCTCAGATCCTGAAGGAAGCATCTTCACAGTGGTGCAGAGGCTTTCACATCAATAAGAGCTAACCAGTTATATCGTCAAGCCTGCCAGCAAAGTTATTTAATTCCACCCAAAGCTCCTTCTCACCTGACCCCGTCCGCCCCACGATGCCAATCTTTTCCTTGGGTTTAATGGTAAAGGACACTTTCTTAAGCACCAGTGGGAGATTCTCTCGGTACCGCATCTCTGCGTTTTCAAAGACAACTTCGCCTTCTTGGGGCCAGTCCAGAGGGGGAGCTTTATTCTTAATTCGAGCTGGAGCCTCCAGAGAAAGGGTCTTTAAAAACAAAAACAAGACCAAAAAGTCTAGTTTCCAGTCAGCAAAATGCATCAACATGGCAAATCGTTTACTGCAGTTCTTTACAGGAGTTGGTTTCTTTATATTGTAGATTTTTCCCCTTCTTTTCTCACTGCTAAGCTGGGGAGGGAAGCTGTGCCCCCAAAACTGATCCCAGGTCCCTTGAATGGTGCTCTGCATTTCCCCACTACAGGGTCAGCCCCACATGCTGCTTTAAACGCCACCTTAATGAGCATTTGAGGAAGGCAATGTTGCCTAGTGGCAAAGGCACCAGATTAGGAGTCAAGAGACCTGAGTTCAATTCCTGGTTAGAACATAAGAATGGCGACACTCGGTCAGGCCAAAGGTCCATCTAGTCCAGTATCCTGTCTTCCGACAGGTTTCAGAGTAACAGCCGTGTTAGTCTGTATTCGCAAAAAGAAAAGGAGTACTTGTGGCACCTTAGAGACTAACCAATTTATTTGAGCATAAGCTTTCGTGAGCTACAGCTCACTTCATTGGATGCATACTGTGGAAACTGCAGAAGACATTATATACACAGAGACCATGAAACAATACCTCCTCCCACCCCACTCTCCTGCTGGTAATAGCTCATCCAAACTGACCACTCTCCTTACAATGTGTATGATAATCAAGGTGGGCCATTTCCAGCATAAATCCAAGTTTAACCAGAAAGTCTGGGCGGGGGGAGGGGGTAGGAAAAAACAAGGGGAAATAGGCTACCTTGCATAATGACTTAGCCACTCCCAGTCTCTATTTAAGCCTAAATTAATAGTATCCAATTTGCAAATGAATTCCAATTCAGCAGTTTCTTGCTGGAGTCTGGATTTGAAGTGTTCTCCGACTGGTTTATGAATGTTATAATTCTTGCCATCTGATTTGCGTCCATTTATTCTTTTACGTAGAGACTATCCAGTTTGACCAATGTACATGGCAGAGGGGCACTGCTGGCACATGATGACATATATCACATTGGTGGATGTGCAGGTGAACAAGCCTCTGATAGTGTGGCTGATGTTATTAGGCCCTGTGATGGTGTCCCCTGAATAGATATGTGGGCACAGTTGGCAACGGGCTTTGTTGCAAGGATAGGTTCCTGGGTTAGTGGTTCTGTTGTGTGGTATGTGGTTGTTGGTGAGTATTTGCTTCAGGTTGGGGGGCTGTCTGTAGGCAAGGACTGGCCTGTCTCCCAAGATTTGTGAGTGTTGGGTCATCCTTCAGGATAGGTTGTAGATCCTTAATAACGCGTTGGAGGGGTTTTAGTTGGGGGCTGAAGGTGACGGCTAGTGGTGTTCTGTTATTTTCTTTGTTAGGCCTGTCCTGTAGTAGGTGACTTCTGGGAACTCTTCTGGCTCTATCAATCTGTTTCTTCACTTCCGCAGGTGGGTACTGTAGTTGTAAAGAGAGTGGTCACTTTGGATGGGCTATTACCAGCAGGAGAGTGAGCTTGTGGGGGGGGGGGGGTGAGAAAACCTGGATTTGTGCTGGAAATGGCCCAACTTGATTATCATACACATTGTAAGGAGAGTGATCACTTTAAATAAGCTATTACCAGCAGGAGAGTGGGGTGGGAGGAGGTATTGTTTCATGGTCTCTGTGTATATAACGTCTTCTGCAGTTTCCACAGTTTGCATCTGATGAAGTGAGCTGTAGCTCACGAAAGCTTATGCTCAAATAAATTGGTTAGTCTCTAAGGTGCCACAAGTACTCTTTTTCTTTTAGCTTATTTTCTAGCACACAGATACCCATGCCATCCCCAAGATGGAGAACTGAGGCTCTTTGTTTGCTATGGTCAAAGATACAGAAAGCCACGGCTGGAACACAGCAAAAACTGTGATGGGAAATGACAACAAAAGTCAAATATGCTTTATATTGCAATCAAAACAGTTTTAAACAAGTTCATAATACAATGACCATTCAGACAGCCAACAGGGTAGGAAATCATAGAGTTGTCTTGCTCAGTAGCAAGCCGTCCAGGGTGACACAGACAATGACTTTACAAAACCCTATGAAAGGCCTGGGTTTTGTCCCTGAAGACATGGCCATGACAAACACAGCACCGCTCAGTGAGAGCTACACTTGGCCATTCACAGGGGGAAGGTACAGAAATACCTGGGATGGTTCCCTCAGCTTCTGCAGGTAGAAAGCGTCACCTCGGATGGCTGCACAAGATTGCTAGTTTCTTTTTGTTTCTTTATGTAGCTACAAAATTAAACTAATGTTTCTTTCCCCTGCACATGCAGTCTCTAGAATAGAACAGGATAAACTATCCCACATATGGACTGCTTAAAGGCCTGGAGTTTCCAGAGGGATACACGTCTATGGCGATTGTTTGAGATTGCTGACCAACTCCTCAAACGGCACAAGGGGAGCCGCACTCTGCAACTCCTGTGTCTGTGGACCTGAAAAAGAGGCTAGTCTGCAAACCAACATATCAGACCCACTGTACAAGCTTCTCCGGGACCCCTCTCTTCCCACAGTACCAACACAGAGAGCCCACTGTAGTGTAGGAAAAGGTGTGGAGCAGGATTTACTGCTACCTTAAGCAACAGTAACTTGCTATACATTTAGCATGGCAAGTTGCACATCTGTACAAGGACAGCATGTTGTTTAGTGGCTGTCCTGACTCATCCCCGTCCATCTCCCCCTCTCAGCCGTCTTAAGGTTCTCAGCTGCCAACTTCAATTCTGGAAAGGATTCCACAATTTTCAAAATATATTTTACAGCAGACAGCTGTGTGGAAAACAAGAGTGACTCAATGGGGACACAGTGACTTTAAACGCCGAGCAAGTAGAGTCAAGTCTTAAAAGAGCCACTAATAAAGTAAACCTTTCAGACCCTGAAGTGACGCAAACATGCCAGAGAGTGGGTATTATGCAGCTGCCCTAAAATATTGGATGGATTTCCTACAGTGAGCCCTTCTCACCCCCACATTTCCTTCCTTCTTGCTGCAGGACTCCTTGCAAACATTCAGAGTGTAATTACGCTTCACTGCAACCGGGCAGAAGTCCTGTAAATTTATTCACCAAGCAAATGAATTCTTAGGCCCCAGTCCTGAAAACACTAAGCATGTGTTTAACTAAGTGCACCACTAGCCCCAGTGAAGTCAATTTTAAGCACATGCATGTTTGCAGGAGCAGTGCCTTATTTCCTATTCTAAAGCAGGTTCCAATGCAGATAGAGGCCAGCTCTCCTTCCGCTCATGTCAAGAGCATGAACAGCAACAAAGAATTGCACAAGAGAGTGAGAAGGTGAACTGATGCCTTACCTTGATGTAGTGATCAATCCTCTCCACTGAGGTGAAGCGAGCCTCTGTTTCTGAGGCCAGTCTGACTGTGAACTGGAATAACCCTGTTAACTGGGAGGGGGAAGAGACAGGAACTGAACCATTCATTTCGCAGAATTCTACTGGATTTGTTCATTCTTAACATGTGTAAGAGCTTTTCATAATCAATACCCCACAGAACTTGGATGCCTTGATGCAAAATAATCTCACTTGTGGTAGCTTAATCGTTAATTTTAGAAGGCTTACAGTCCCCATCAGTAGTTCTTTATTACCTCACCTACCTTATCTCTCTAATATCCTGGCACTAACATGGCTACAACATTGCATAATATTAAGCTCTTCATTTTGTAGTTTCACCTTATTACAAGAAGGGGGCATAAAAAGCCCAACAATGGAACTAACCTCTATGTATTCTAAGCACTACTAGCATAAACTAAAGTCTGCTGCAGTTTCCACGGCATGCATCCGATGAAGTGAGCTGTAGCTCACGAAAGCTCATGCTCAAATAAATTGGTTAGTCTCTAAGGTGCCACAAGTACTCCTTTTCTTTTTGCTAAAGATCACAGTAACACACCTCATCAAGCCATCAGATTGGCTAACGTGCGTGTTACTTCTCTAGAAATATCCAGGAAAGAAAAATGTGCAAATATTCTATCAAGTGCCCAAAACAGCTTCCACTCTAACATTAAAAGAGAGAAATTCAGCCACCAACAGCAACAATCTCAAGCATGACTCCCCTCCCAGCCTGTCCCTAATCACTTGGAAAGGCCCTAATCCTTGATCACTATTGCTCCATTATCAACAGAAGCATCAGTCTCTCTGCCCTCTCCCACAACACTGCATTAAGCAAAAACTTTTCAGTAAGACATTATTGTTACCTACACCAAGATGCACCATGGTTAGAGATTCAGACAGATTCTAGAAGACAGATGTGGACAGCACCTCACCTGCACAGCATAAGAGATGGCGAGCCCAGAGTATGCAGGAGGAATCTGGCCATGCATTAAGACAATCATCAGGCCGGTGGTTGTGATGAGGGCGATGCTGATAACATCTAGTCGTATGGCCAGCCAGCGCATTGCACAGCTGAACAAGTAAAATGGTGCTTGATTGTCATCCAGCAGCTCTTGGTACCTGGAAGCAGGTAAGGGAGAGATTTCTAGAGGGGCAGTTGCACCACTTTGAAGCTTTGTATTTAACTATGACACTTCTAATACTGCTGCACGAGACTAATATCAGAACTCATCTGGATGGACTAATCCTGGTTGTTGCCTGTCATGCAGAACACACTCCAAACCAGGCCTAGGGGTAGGGGATTCGCAAATACACACCTTTTATCCTCTGGCCCCTAAATCACATAAGGGATCTGCTGATCTTTGTGGTTCTCAAGCCAAGAACAAGCCAACATAAACAACAGCAAATCACAAGGGATGCCTCAGCATTCACTAACATTATAGCAACTCCTTTCCCCACATAAACCGAGCAGCATCTTCCAGGAGAAACCCAATAGCTACAAGCTACCGTGCCACAGAACACTGAGCATACAAGTACTATTTCAAGAGATATTACAGCACATTGATAGGATCTAATGAGACTAGATGATTAAAACAGACATTAGCATCGGATTTGTAGTTCCAGCTCTGCGCAGCCAAGGAAATGCAATTAATGGAAGATGGTTTTGAAGGGCTCACAAGATCAGCTGCCAGTTTTTCAGGTCCTGAAACAGTGGTTCATGCAAGTCCTATCCCATGCTAACGAACTCCAGGCTGAGTGCTGTACTGACCTGTGCAGGAATTCCTGCCTTTTGTTGTAGGCGTGGATTGTGGAGAGACCCTGTATACTAGACGTAATATGAGACAGAAACGGAGACTGCGTGATGTTGTCCTGGCGCTTCAGCTCACGAATAAAGACTCTGGAAAAGAGGAAGGAGCAACTCTGATGGACGCACACAACCATCCATACTGCACTACACCAGCCTGAAGAATACATTGCCCAATTAATTTAAGATAGAGAGGCTCTGACCCATTAAAGCGACTGGTGAGCTTACCTAGATACAACATGCAGGATTGTGAAGAGGACGGTGAGGGGCACCACTGCCACCATAAACCATGGGAAGACCCCAGCGATCACCCCGGCACAGAAGAACACCAGGATGACATTCTGAATGAACATTTCAGCTTGAAATGGCAAACGGACATCAACTGGAAAAGATGGGAGAGAAAGAGGGAGGTCTTGGAAACAGGGAGCCAAATAACCTAAATAAAGCAATTCAGTCCAGCTTCTACAAAGTCCAGGATACTGGTTTCCAAGACTAATTTAGGTATAAAGCCTTGCTCTTTAATGAGTGTTTTTGTCTTCTACAATGCTAGTGATCTTTGTAATTGCTCCTCCCGTTCCCACCCCACCGGTAAGGTCACTGCTGCAGCATTGGCCATTAAACTCTTTGCTCTTAACTTGCCATAAAAAAAGGCATCAAGGTGGTTTGGATGGGAACAATAAAGTGGCAGGTCTGGTAGCAACCACGAGCATCAGGACTGGACTGGAGTCCCCAGGACCAACCTTACTACACAGGGCATGGCTGAGCCTTCAAAGCCTGCCAGCCTCCTTCCTTCCAAAACAATTTAAGAGCTTCTAGTGCACAGAGAAATGAATATTACCCAAAAAAACATGCAATAAAATCAATTTTATCCTAGTAATCCTGTGGGCTAGTTACTAGCAGTACCCCAGCACTGACTGGTGGGCGTCCATATGCATTGGATTTAGATATGAAATTGGTTTGGTATATTTCTTTTTGGGTTGGTCTGATTTGGGGCTTTTCCATTCACAGGAGACAGCCTATAGCCTAACCCTAGCATGGCCCAATTTACTGATTTGTCTATTTCAAATATGCCACGTGCACCAAAGGCTTCTAATGTCTACAGACACACTTTCAGGTTATCTTCATCTCTGCAGCCAGTGACTGGCATGCACAATTGGAAGGTCTGAATGCAGACTGTGATGTGTTACAGAGGACAGAGAGGGACACACCTTCATCCATATCTTTGGAGAATCTGTTGAGAATCCGCCCAGTGGGTGTAGTGTCAAAGAACTTCATGGGGCTGCGAAGAATTCGTCGGAAGAGCTCATCATGGAGCCTGGAGGAAGCTCTAAGTGTTCCCTGGTAACACAGCAAAGGTTACTGGGGTTGTGTAGGGATGTCTGGCTATGCTGTCATTCACATCACGCCCACCGCCAAACAACTGAACTGGCTTACTGTGACCAAGGGGCCGAACCTCGCATCAGCCACGACCCAAAAGCAAATCTCTGCTCTTGCAGTCTTGAAGGCAGCTACAGAGTCTGTGCTGCTATGCGTTGGAAGGAAGATAATAATCCAAAAGAGGTTTTAACAGTGAAGAAGGTAGTAGCCCCAGGTGATGGAAGGTTGCAGTCAACCCAACTCATGCTTGGGCTGGCCCAAATTCAGGAAGTCTTTCTTGGGAGCTGAAGGCAGCCTCCTCACAATAATACCAAGAGGAGAGAATCAGAATGCCAGAGGCCCCAGCCATGCAGAAAGAGAGGGAGGGAAACACAATTGGCCTTGGTGCGTACCTTGACAAAGACAACCCCACGAACAGCTTTCAGAATCAACATGACTCCCATAGAGAGCGCATAGATGCCGGCATAGTAGCGCATGTGAGGGTTATCTTTCATACTGTTGCTCACAACAGTTTCATTTCCCAACATCACGGTGGTGTTCTGTGTGAAATCCAAGATCCCAGTTACATGGTTGTAGAAGACAAGAGCAGGCCAGAGGCTCACTGTGGCTGGGGCAATTTGATGACTCTCTCTTTCTTAAGTATTTTAAAACTTTCTTTTTTTTTTTTTTAAATAGGCTTCTTTTTTTAAAAAAAAATTTCCATGGAAAAAAGAACCTGGCCAATCTGGAGTAGCAGAGAAATCCAAATCCTCTCACACCCACCCTAAAAGGGAAGCTCGAGTAGAAAGCGAAGATCTTTTTAACTGACTCAGTTACATAGCCACCGTCTGCCTATGTACCCACCTACAAACCCATTCCAGCTGTGCCCCAGTCAGGATCAGTGCTCCTTTATGCAAGGCACTGTATGAACACAAGATGATCCACCCCTTTTGATTTAAGCCAATGTCCCTTTAATCTTTACTGCAGCTGCACTCTGGACTGAGTATTTAATCTATAAATTAGGTCTATCAATATACCCAGATCTCTCTCTCTACTCTTAACTAGTTCCGTGGCATTTAACGATAGGTTTCTTGGGTGTTATTTCCACCCAAGTGGACCAGTGTATGTTCAGGCACATGGCATTTCAATTTGTAGCTCCATCCCCCCATTTTATTATCGTCAGTAAATGAAACAACTTTACACGTTCTAGCCTTATTTCAGTCATTAATACGATACTAGAGCATACTGATTAAAATAAAAACCACTCTTCAAACGTCCATGAAATACACACACTAACTCCAACCCTCTTTTGCATTAGTTCTTTAGTCTCCTGAAATAATCTCTCTAGCTGTATTTGGGGTATTTAAGGTTTCATTTGAAATTTTGTCTAGGAACTTTCTGAAAAGTCCAGAGATACTTAGTTCATATAGTCCAGTATCCTGTCTTCAACACTGAACAGCAAACAGATTCTTCCCAAAAAGGAGCAAGAACCCTACAGTAGGGAAATGTGAAATAATCTATGCCCCACACTCACCCCTTGAAGGACTCACCCTAATCCCTAGTAGTTAAGGGACTTTCTTAAACCCTGAAGCATGAGGTTTTTATTCCTCCAAAACTCCTTGTTTGTATTAACTGTTATAATGCTGAACAGTCCTGTTACACATATAAACCCCCAACCACCATGAATTTTACTTTAGACCCACATTTCATTTTGCAAACTAATCACATTGGGACAACAGTTGCTGTTTTCCAGCTCCCGGGTACTTCTGCAGTATCAAAGTCGCCCTAAAAATAATGGTTAACGATTTGACTATATGAGCCCTAATCTAGTCTTGTTCACATATGGTACTTGATGTTTTACTGACCTTCATCTTTGCCAGATACTTGCTCAATAATTTCAGGCTCCTATTTTTAGTCATTACTACACAGACACATGCATCAGGAGCGGGCTGTTAATACTCTCCTCAAATACAAAGTTATTGTCCCTTAGTAGCAAAGCATTCCTGTCACTGTATAAGGGGCAGTGCTGCAGGGAGGGTGGGGGGAGCCTGTGGGGGTCATAGGCACCCCAAAATTTGCCTGAGCCACCCCTCCCCAGAACTGGGCATGCAGCTCCCACTGTGACAGTCGCCCCTTCTTTGGGAACCTGATCCATGACTGGTGGGGTGCTTGGGGAGCTCACCCACTGCCATGCCCAAGGTGGCCATGCCCAAGGGGGTCTCTGCTGAGCTGGAGAGGGGGGACTGGGAGCCTATCTGTGCTGGTGGCTCTGGCTCAGGAGTGGGAGCTGCAGCTGTTGCTATACTGAACAAGCACTCAGGCTCTTAAGTGCTCAGGCTAAAGGGACAGCATGCAACACACACCCTCTCACATACGCACACACAGTTGTCCCGTCTCCCCCTCCCCCAACCTCCATTTGGCAGTGCTTTATTTATTTTGTGCTTTTTTTTGTGTTAATTGCCAGTTCATTTAGCTAAAAGCCAAACTGCTTTTGTTACTTGAACAAAGACTTTGGTTCATGGAGGTGAACAACAGTAACATGAAGAGTGATCCCCTCTGCCAACAAAACAGCTTTACCTATGTTTTGAATTTTCAGAGTGTATGCATTTGATTGGCTTTTGGTCTGATGGAATGGAAATATGGGCTCTATCGGCTAGGGAATAAAGGTGTACTTCAGTTTTGGTCGGTTGTTTATTTTGTTTTAAACAGTAGGGAGTGTGCATGTTGTTGTTGTTTCGGGGTCTTTTTGGTATGTGCAAATGGCTAATTTTAAAATAGAATGCAGTAAATTGTCCAATTTAACGTAATTAGCTATTAGTATTATTTAGCCAGTCATTTTCCCCCCCAGAAGTTTGCATTTGTTTATTGTTAATATTATTTATTTATTGATTGAGTGACATAGGCTTTTTTCTGTTTATTTCTGATCCTCTCATTTTCCTGTCCTCCATCGTAGTTAAGCACCCCATTGTTTACTTTAACAACCCTCGCTCGTTGTGCTCCACTGCGCCTGGTCATGTGAATACATACTTTACCTTCCCTCAGTTGCTTCTTATTAAAAAAAGAAAAGTGCAGGGTTTTTTTTTTCTTGCAGCTAGTTTAGAACAACTGGTCATTTATTCCCACTGGTTTGGACATCCAGGCTGGAACTCCACTGAGGATTACCAGTATACCAGGGATGAATTTTATATAATTCACACAAGCTGCCTCTCCACCACCTCTTTAAATGCCAGTCAAGTTTCACCAACCAGGCTTTTTGCTAACACACACACACGCACACACACCAGGTTATTTCACTTAATAAGGTTCTTCTCTTGTCATAAATGACCTTCAGATCTTTAAATGTATCCACTCTCAACCTAAGCCCCGCCAATGGAGAAAATGCTGCACCATCCTAGGTTGTCATCCCCATCTCCCAAACTATTCCCAATACTCATTTTACTTAACAGTCATCTCCTTTGACAATATAAAAGTGTTATCCCACCAGATGTCCAGGTCACAGTGACAGCAAAGTGATGGACAAAATTAGCTATCGCACTTGTTGCTTGAATACTGTAAAGTAGCCACCCCCCCACTGCACTGCTCTGCTCCCATTCCTTACGCTGACAGAGCCGAGGAAGAAGGGGCCAACACCAGACTGCATGAGCTGCTGACTATTTTCTTTTCCCCCCCGTAGATTTCTGTCAGGCTCGGGGGCTAGCTTCTTTCAGATGAGATCATCTCCCGAAGAGCCCTCCTAACTATCTTCCTTTATGAAGTAGAGTTAGATTTGTCCTAGACTACCCCAAGCAATCCTAGGAAGGTAATCCCCCCCGCCTATTAGAGAGAGTTAGAAGTTCCGATTTCTCTTACCCCGCTGCCTTGCTTGATCCAGTAACTCAGCCACCAGTTGCTGAACGCCATGCTGCCCACATTCAGCACAAAGAGTGCCATGATGATCAGGAATGCAACGGGGCCTCCAGCTGCCTGGATATAGGTGCCATAAACAGACCAGGGGACAGAGCCTTTGCCCTTCTCTTCCAACTGCATCAACTGGCCTACGAAATACAATGGGACAAAAAAAGGGTGAGGGGAGAAGAGTTGCTTCTTAAGACTTTAAAAAGTTGTTTACTTCACATATAAGGGATTGTATCACCATAGACCCATAGGAGGAACACTCACTGTACAGCAGTGGTCCCCAAACTCTGGGGTGTGCCCTCCTAGGGGGTGCAAAGGAATGTTCCACTCTGCCCCCAGCTGCGACTCTGCTCCAGCCCTGCCCCCCCAGCCACAGCTCCGCTTCCGGCCATGGACTCAGCCTCAGCTCCCGGCCCCAGCTTCTGGAGGGGCATGGACAGATTCCATTATGGGTAAGAGGGGCACAACAGAAAAAGTTTGGGGACCACTGCTGTACAGAGTAGTTCTGAGAGCCTAGTTGTTACTTTGCACACAGAACTCAAAGATTCAAGCAATAGAAGAAAGCCACAGAAGACATTTCAATGGCAGAGTCATGAACAGCCCGGAAAGTATGTGAGGGCTCAAACAACATGAGACTGGTGCCAAAATCAGCATCTTTTGATCCTCACCAGTTTATTGTTAACAAAAAAGACGCTGATGGGGAAGATCAGAGCTTTCCATTCTTTATGCCCAGATGCTGCTTCCTCCCCAGAATTAAGCATGCCAGTAGGTAAACACAAATGCCCCTCTTGCAACAGCAGGGAAGAGAAGTGTGGGAGGTAGGGATGCTGATAGCTAAAGCCAGCAACATGTCACTTGCTGATTACAGCTGACTGTGCCAACTTATTTAAACTGGAATAGTGCTGAACAGACCATCTCATATTTCTAATGGATGGTCACTGGTCGTCCAATACACGTGTATGATGTGCTATCAGCAAGACAAGTGACCAAGATGTAGGGCAGCTTTCAGAACTTTTGAGCTTCAAAAAGTGAACATTTCAGGGTCACCAATGTATGCTATGATAAAAAAAGTCAGAAATCTGATTCCACGGTTACCTTCCTCCTTCTTCACTACTTTCTCCTTCTTCACAGACCCGGCTTTGGCGCTTTTATCCTGGTTTTTTTTTAACGAACTGCTTGTGCTCTTCTTTACATTTATCTGTAGAAAACAAGCTACACTGAAACATACTAAAGCACTTGTTCTTAACCTATTTACCACTGTGGGCTGTGTCTGCAGCTCTCTCTGGGTTAAGTAGGGTGCATCCACACAGTACATATATTACCTATATGGCCCTGAGGATGTCACATGGGCCACAGCTGTGTCCTGACTGGGCCACAGGTTGAGAACTACAGTACGAGAGTCATCTATTTTTTCAGACAGATATTGAGTTCCAGTAGCTTAGTGTATATACCCAGACAGGACACTCACTGGAAAGAATGCTTGTCCACTATACATGATTTCACTAAGACTGACTGACAACCACAGACAGAGTAAGTTCTCCCCTCCTATTGTCCTGTGCTATTATCTGTTTGTACTGTGGTAATGTCCAAAGGCCCCCCAATCAGGATGAGAGTCCCACTGTGCTAGGTGCTGCCCATGCACATGGGAGGATACAATCCCTCTTTCAAAGAGAGTCTACAGTCTATTCAAGACATCTTTCTCAGAAACCTCCCCAAGCTCCCTTCCAAGAAGGTACATAGGAGCTGATAGTCTCTTCCAGATACAGTGTTGCTCCCAAGACAGCCTAAGCAGTCATTACAGAGCAAAGTGAGAGCCTTACATCCCCAGACACTGAACGCACAACCTCTGAGAAGCACACACAGAGTTACTGTTCTAAACCTGGGTCATTCTCCCAAATAAGGAAGTTACAATCTGTGAACAGAATGTATATTTCAATTTTCAGGCTAACCCCACTGAAACCCTTATACGTCTTCAGGACCATCTTCCCAGGCTTTATGCTAAAAAGAGATCATTCACACTTGTCAAACCAGAGAGAATATCTATCTCCATTGAGCCCTTTCTTCCAATTCCATACGGACTACAAATCCACTGCCCATTCCATGCGCTCGTGCTTATGGAGAGGTAATGGAGGCCAGCCAAGTAAGCAGGTTGGAGAATCTCATATTAACCAGGATTGCTTTAATTTAAAAATGACAGCACCACACTCGTCACAGCACTGAGAAAGACCATGCGAGGTAACTGATTATATTCATTCCTCTGCCTCTTCCATCAGCACTACCAAGAAGAAAATCCAATCAAGCACCTCCTACCACTAAACCCATCTCCAGCCACATCACAATTCCATCTCACCAGCATGTCTTGGGTCTGATGTCTGTAAGAGGCATGTATTCAATCCATGAATGACCGGCCTCTTGTCTCTTGATAAACACACCAGGTTATTTTCCTAATCTAATTCAATTAAGATAAGGGCACTGATTTCTGTTAAACATTCAGAACAAAATTCTGAAAACTCTCTCCAATAAAAAGCAAGAACACTGCTACCTCCCAGGCATGGCTGTTGAGGAAAATACTGTGGGGAGAGGATGAGAAAGTGAAATGGCTGAAACTTTTAACACTGTGGAGACAAACTCAATCTCCCACTGAATGGTTCCTGCTTGAAGCCATTTCGGTAATTGCATTAAAGGGTGGCCAGCTGACTGAAGTGCAGCACACAAATCCCAGTTGCATTTATGGCAATTTCTCCTCAGCAGGCCCCAGTAAAAAATTTTTTTTGGCCTGTTTCAATCAGAAGATGACGACTCGTCTGGAGTTAAATTCCAGCATTTTGCTGAGTAGGACTTTTGGACAAGTAATGTTACTTCTGTTGTGTCTCAGTCATCTCACGTTAGAAAAATGGGTAAGAAGCCAGGAAGAAATATAAAACCAAGAGCTGGACTGAGCTGAGCTAACTTGGGAAGATACCATCTAAAAATGAGATGCTCATTGAAGAAGGGGATATGTATCCTCCTGTGAGCACGACAGCATAAACCAATACCTTTCCTCCATATTAGATCAACTAGTTCAGGGGCAGTACTGCATGAGAGGGGCACTCCAATAGAAAACAGCCTGCAGCAGATTCAAACTGCCAAATCATCATAGCAAGTCATTTTCCAAACTTCTTTCAAGTGACTAAGAACGTGGTTCATCTGAATTCTAAGTACAGGCATTGGTCAGAATATTTTAAAAAATGGAGTGGAGTACCTCAATATGTGGTGCCTCTCCCAGCTGCAGGCTATTAAAAATCACAGCATAGTCGCCATTTAAGTTCATCAGTCCCTCATGGCTTCCTCTTTCTGTGATACAGCCCTCTTTCATAACGATTACTTCATCACAGTCAACAAGATACTGGAGACAATGAGAGTGAGAACATGGCTTCATTATCTCAGATTGTCAGAAAAAAAACACTTGAATTTTCTCAGTAAAATAGCCTTCTGGACATGAAAGTCAGTACTCCTCCGCGCACACCTGATTGGTTAAGAACCCTGTACTGATTAGAGCACTGTGATTAATTCTACAGTACATATAAAACACAGCTTGCGTGATTTAACAATGACTTTCTGCAGAATGTTGGGGAGATGCATTCAGGCGGCTTTGAACACTAAAAATTAAGACATACCAGTTACAATGAGTTTTATCAGCAGAACAGGTGACAAGACCCCAGTCTCAGAGTACATTTATTTACAACACTAGGCTGGATTCACCGACTTCAAATCCCACATATTCTAAAATGATAAACAGGCTTTATGCACTTCAGTATTCAGGTTAGTAGAAAAACTGCTTTTGACTGGGTCATCCCTCTACCAGACCCATCTTCAGCCAAGCATTCCCAGCTCCTGTTAGCCACCTACCAGACAGCCCTGGCATAGGCTATTTACATCACTGCCAATGCTCTGTGTACAACACACAAATGAATAAAACTTAGGGCACGTCTTCACTGGCAGCGTTTTAACGTGGCTTGTGTAGTCACGGCACAGCACTGGGAGGAAAAAACCACCTCCACGAGGGGAGCAGCTCCCAGGGCTGTACTGTCTACACCGGCACTTTACAGCACTGAAATTTGCTGTGCTCAGGCAGGTGTTTTTTCACACCCCTGAGCAAGAAAGTTGCACCGCTGTAAAGTGCCAGTGTAGGCAAGCCCTTAAACTACACAGCCTGAGGGTGCCATGTTGTAACAGACCAGAGCATGGGAATCTACAGTAAGAGGCAAAAGTGACTAACCAAAAAGCATTCTATCTGAACACTTAGAAAAGATCCAAGCAAGGAAGCGTAAGGGATACTGTACCTGAAGCTGATGGGTGATGAACAGGACAGTTTTTGACTTCAGATGCTTCCTTATTGCACTGTTAAAAATATGGTTTCCTACATGTGCATCTAAGGCACTAAGAGGATCATCAAGGATGTAAATACTCTTGTCACTGTACAGGGCTCGGGCAAGACTGATCCTCTGACGTTGGCCTCCACTCAGGTTAGCCCCTCGTTCACCAATCTGTATAATATACGCAAAGTTATTGAGTTTCTTTCTGCAACACTTAACACAAAGCCTGAGATCCCTGGTGTAACTAATACAGTTAATGGAGTAACAGCGAGAATTAGAATAGGCCACATTAAAATTTAGGCGACTTATTTATTGTAAAAGGAAACTTATAGTGAATACCCCTAATGCTAACATGCTGGAAACATTCCTATTAAACAGCCAGCAGATACTATGATTTTTATTAATTATTTTTAATCTAAGTTTTAAAAGGTCTCTCTAAGGAAACTAATTCCCAGTGCAATGAAAAATTCCCACATTACAGAGTTAAAAAGCCTGGAGTAATCAGTCTCCATACAGTCCAGAATCTACATGAAGAGGATTTTTCCCATCAGTTTATAAGCACACCAGACTGATGCCCTCCCTACCCCACCACAGCACGTCAGGCTAACACTTCAATCCACCCATCCTACTCTCTGTGTTATCACAGCCAGGATTTTTACCTCCGTCAGGTCCCCATTAGGTAGGATGGCTAGGTCAGGTCTCAGACAGCAGCCATTCAGCACAGTGTTGTACCTAAAGAATATGGATAAGACAAGCAGTGAGCACTAGCACTTATGAGGGTACCCTGCTAATGGAGCATTATTTTTATTCCCACACAAACACCAGACAATCTTCTCGCTTTGAGCAATTAACTACTGATCTGCCTCATCAGTAAACTGCAGATAGAACTTTGGGACCAATTTCAGAACCACTACGAGAAGCACAGTGAAGAGAAGCCAAATTCACTTGAGAGGCTATGCCAGCGCAGACTCTGGTAGAGATCCCTGGGGTGGAAAATTTGTATGTCGGGAGGGTCACATAAGAGACCCGTGCAGCAGGAACAGATGTTGCACTGGATAGGAGGAGGGCATGGCGAAGGAAGCCACAAAGTGCACCAAGCCAGTGCCTCACCACAGCAGCAGCTACCATCAGACCTCAGTGTTCTCAGGAGAGTTAAAGCTGCCATCCTAGAGAGGATGGGTGCAGAAACACCAACTACCATCTGCCAGATGGAACTTCCCTTCTGGTGCAGGTGACTTAGGCAGGGAGGGGTAAGTCTATCTGGCATCAGCTTTCCTGATGCTGGCCCAAGAATCCCTAAGCTTTCAGGCTCATGAAAGTTTCTATTTGACAAACCTTTCTTCATCAAACTCCTTTCCAAAAAGGATGTTGTCTCTAAGCGTAGCATTGAGAATCCAGGCCTGCTGGGCTACATAGGCAAAATTTCCATTCACTGCAATGCTACCCTCCAGCAGGGTCATCTAGAAGACAAGACAGAAGGTCTTGAAATTATGCTATTTCAAGGGTTTGTGTGTAATCCCCCTATATAAAACAAGACAGACCCCACTGGAAATCTCCATAGGAAGCAGAACCAGCATACAATGTAACTCAAAGATCCAGTGTGTGTATGTGTTTGTCTTTTTGAAGGTCCCACACAAATACCGTGTGTTTATTCTGAATTCTCAAAAGCTTGAATTTCAAATACTGGGCATACATGGACAGATTGTCACAAGAGCTCAAGCCCTAGATAGGCACCTAAATGAAGTAGCTAGATCTTCAGAACTGCTCAACACGAACAATTCCCAAGGAAAGCAGAAGAAGCTGCTGGATACAGAGCCCTTATGAAAATCTGTTCCACAGTCCAGAAAGCATTCATCTAATGGATTATAGCAATTTTAAGACTGTTTGTAACCTAAATGTGATCTATTTGATCAGTGTATGATCTAAATTATAGGTCAGATTAATCATCATATGGAGTGAGACCAATTAAACAAATGCAGCTGCTGGCAGAGAAGAGAAAAAGGGAGAAACCATAAAAATATAAATTCTCACCTGTCCTAAAATGGCTGAAATAAGTGAAGTTTTTCCACTCCCCACACTGCCACAAATCCCAACAAGTTTTCCCTAAAACAGAAAAAAATGTAAGTTATGGTAACACATTAATCAATCCCCCTAGACTATCTGCAGTATCTCAAACAGAGAAAGGGGATTTAACACTAAAGCTAATGGAAATGGGGTATATCAAATGGGAGAAAGAATGAGACATTGACCAAGTCTAGCCTAAGAAAACAATTGGTGAATGCTTTCCATCAGCAACCAAAACTGAGAGTGAACAGGATAGGTGAAAGGCAGATTCACTAACCCGCTGAGCCACTAAGCTTTCCTCTGTGTAAAGACAGGTGACCAATTCCTTTCCATACAGCTCTGATGCAACCAAACTTTAAATGCTGAATTCAGCTCTGGGCACTACAATACCAGAAAGATATTGCCTGACTGGACAGAGCACTGAAGAGCTACCTGAACCAAAGGGAGTCTTTCCATTAACTTCAATTGGCTTTGGATCAGTCCCAAAATGACCAAAGGAGGAAAGGGACTGACTTATGAGGAAAGATTAACTTTGCACAATTTGTCTAGGAGACAGCTAAGGGGGAGGAGAGGAAAGGTAACAGCCCAAGACATGTTAAGGGTTTAACACTAAAGAGTGAAGATAGCCTAAATCTCTCTCATTTCCATTATTCCTGATTATATCCTTACGTATTGCACCGAACAGCTATCAGATAGATACCTTCCTGATTGTGAGATGGATCTGGTTTAGGAACAGCCTCTCTGGGAAGAGCTAGAAGCATATCACTTGGAACTTTTACCAACAGACTGGACAACACATTTGGAAATAGGCAATAGGGAGCAATCTTGCCTTGGCTCCCAATTAGACAGAAGGGATGGGATCCGAGAAGTCTTTTCCATCTCTAATCACAATCTCTAAGCTTCTAGTAGTCTATGAGTCCTAGTCAACAGTTTAACAATAGTGTTGAATGGTACTTAACAGAGAAAGTCCTACTGACACCACATTAAATGCCCAATGAATTTATCAGAATTACTCTGATTACGAAAGAACCAAAAAAATTAAGCATCTGTTAAAAAAAAAGTTGTCAGCTGCTGGTACTGGATAAGAACACTGCTGGGTTCTTGTACATAAGTTTTTCCTGCTTTTACAACAATGTAGCTTTATACTATCAAACACGAATTTAGTCTTCTTTCAAGGTTCCTGAAAACTCCTATGACTATGTGGTCACATTGTTTAAGTCACAGGGTTTAAAATACACCACCATCTGACTATACAAAAGATTTTCTGAGTTTTTCCAACAAGTAACTTGGTAGTCGGATGTACAAAAACATTTTTATTAAATATGCTCTGGATTAAGCTTGATGTTTTTGTTCAACATTTTATCGTATTTTTATCCACCTAAACTCCAGGTGCTTGTAGCATCTATAAGTCCCTCTGGATCCTTCTAAAGAAGTACTGAGGACTAAACATTCTTCAGTGAAACACCTCTGCTATGCTAAACCACAGCAATGTCGATCATTCCAAATGCACCTGCACAAGGTCCTCAGTTTAACTGAATATCTGCAAAGTTACAAACAGCTGCAGAAATAAGTTCTGTGCTGAAAACCCTTGCTGCAATGTTAAGATCTCTGCATACTTAATAGCTTGCTCATGATAGATACCATACTGAAAACAAACAAAACCTTCACTGAGCCCATGGCAGGGGTGATAGAGCCCAGAGTTCTGCAACTAATGGTACCAGTTTGCAATGATCCAGGTGGATAAAAGTGGCACAGCTGCTTGGATCAAGATGGGACATTACATACTGGTATTTACAGTTGTCATGGGCTGCACATGCATATTAGAGAGAGATGGCAGCAGTGATCTGCTCCATTTAATACGAATTAAGACAGCCCTTTCCACAGGAATGCCAGGTCAGGAGGGTTCTTGGGATATGCTATAGTTTTTTCTCCTCACCTTTTCAATCTCCAGGTCGATATTGTAGAGAGTCCTCTGAAGCCGAAAGTTAACTAGATGGATGTTTTTGTTTTCTTCCTCAGGGCTTGGATGGTCATCACTGTCCACTAGAAGATGGCCCTTCTGCTCAGCCAGCACCGCTTGCGGTCCCTCATGCTGTAGCTTCATTTTCTCCTTCTTGCCCTTGGTGACCTTCTTGTCTCTTTTCATTTTAGGGGTCACCTTTGGTGAGCTCTGGACACTGGCGTGGGAGAACTCCCAAGCCAAGGTAGCATTTTTCACCTCTATCGCGATGTGAGGACTGGCTGGTTTTTTCTTTATCATATGAACCTCTTCCATTAGAAACAAACTCTGATAGAAGTTGTGAGAGAGGTGTAAAGATGAGACACCTGGTCAAGACTGGGGGACAAGCCTATGGCACACTCATGCAGCAAAACACATCAGGCTGTACAGTAGGAGGAAGCTGAAGAGCAAAAGGTAGCTTATTAGTGTAAATTAACTCCAGGCCTGCTAAGGGGCCTGAGCATTCCTGAATGAGGTGGAAGCTCTTAGATACTGAAAGACTTTCACAGAATTATTATATTTTGGACACGGATATGTATGCTGTAGGGTTGAGTGGGAGGGGAGGTTAGCGCTTTTAAAGATGTTTGCAGTTGCTTGCCTTATATTTCCAAATATAAGGCATAATAGCAGAGGGCATGAGAACGAAGGAAAGGTGCTCACATGCCTAGCACAACAACTCCTTACAGACTTTTCCCATAACTAGAAGGGATGGGATGGCTTGTTGCACCCACGTGCAGAAGAGGTATAATTTCTGCTGGAAAAAGCCACCTGAGACAAAGGTAGCTCATTTGTGAAGTCTTGGGAGTGTGCAGCAGTAACAACTAACACAGTAAGTCCACTGTATAGTTTTCCACCACATCCATCTCTCCTGAAGACCACAGTTACAGATTCTGTAGAGGTTTTCCTACAGTTCAGTTACCAAATCCACATGATAAAACAGCTTTCAATTAGACAACCTGCATTTTGAACTAACAGGCACTTTTCAACTAGGAGCATTTTAAACTGCCAACAAGAATCACTCTAGTACTCGTGAATCATCCCTCTAAATCATGCACCTGCAAGAAAGCGTCAGACACAGGAGAGAGCCAAGCAGTCAGCTACGTTTCTATTTGTAGTATTACCGACCACCACAGCCAGCCCATTACCCTCTGCACAGGTGACAGTAGGAGCCTCAAAGAACTTGAGGGATATTACCTCACACCTTCCCCTCGTCACAAAGACACTGCCTTCAGTGTTTTTGAATTTAAAAGAAATCTGATTTTAGGGCGATTCAAAATTAGGATCAAATGAAGAAGGTGCCTCATGAGCCTTTGGATTTCCCAGGTATTCCACTGTAGACTGCGCTGTCTGATTGTACTTAGGCACAGGCTTCTTTCATGCCATTGATTACATGAAGTCCATCTAACTGACATTACCTGAATGCAGACTTCAGGATACACAGTCATGTTTGGAAACATCAGTGAGATGTTAAAAGCCTAGAACTATCTAAGAGATAAAACAGATCACTGGCTTGTCCAGGGAGTTTGCACTGGGAGAGCACGAACACAAGTGTGCTCTCAGGGATTGAGAGGTGAGAGAAGAGTGTTTCTGTGATCTGAACTGCAAGTTTACTGCCTTAGATTTAGTTTAGACAGACTGCAATGTTACATTTTATTCCCAAAATTCTTCATGCCAAATGAATATACATCTATCTAAGCAACAACCACCTTGGGTTAGGCATTTTCTTTCTGGCAGTTAGAGTTAAAGCAAGAGTAGAGAGTCTGAGGCTTTGTCACTGACAACTACATGTACTTCGTATGTGAGGAAATTGAAAGTCACTGCTCTCTCCTGTTCTGTTCCCCTCCACACACATTTCTAGCATCCATTACATTTTCTGCTCTGCAGCTGCAAACCTCCACTAACATAGGTTTAGAACAACCACCTAAGCAAATTGGACATGTATTGGTGGTACCATATGGCTGAAAAAACAGTGCAATTTTGGGCTACATATATCATGGGACAGGAGGGCGATAGGGCCACCAATAACTGCCAGAGGTTAGGATGAAACATTCCTTTATTCTCCATTATGGACTTTCTTGCACTTTTCTCTGAAGCACTTGCTATACTGGCTATTGTTGGTGACAGGATAGCTGATAGGACAGACCATTGGCCTGATTAATACTGGATATTAGAGAAGGTCTATTATATACACATAGGTTAGGAATCCTCCCATTTCTCTGCCATCTAAATTTATGTTAATGTACAGATGGATCAAAATCAGCATTCCAGATCAGGACACCTGAACTTCAGGTATACAGGTCCAGATATTCTAGCTTGGGCCCAATCTCTGGTGGTCAAGGAGCAGAGAAAGAAGTGATCAAAAGGACCTTAAATAATTTAAAAATCAAGAAATTAAAATTCAAAAATGATCATAGTGACAAAGACTCATATGCTCACTAAAGACTTACACCTTGGACACAGATTACTCTTCAGATGCTTTAATGGAACAGGTTTCAGAGTAGCATCCATGTTAGTCTGTATTTGCAAAAAGTAAAGGAGTACTTGTGGCACCTTAGAGACTAACAAATTTATTTGAGGATAAGGATGCATCCATG
Organism: Eretmochelys imbricata; assembly: GCF_965152235.1. NCBI lineage: Eukaryota > Metazoa > Chordata > Testudines > Cheloniidae > Eretmochelys > Eretmochelys imbricata. The sequence continues at coordinate 7,783,771 of NC_135580.1, forward strand.
AAGTGAGCTCTAGCTCACGAAAGCTTATGCTCAAATAAACTGGTTAGTCTCTAAGGTGCCACAAGTCCTCCTTTTCTTTTAATGGAACAGAATTCCAATACCACAAACCTTTTTTGGTTACAAATAAAAAAAATGTATTCCCAGTTCTTGGAAAGTTAGTCTGCAGAAGTACAAATGTAACACATGCTGGGTTTTTCACTGAGGAAATATACCATTGAGTTCTAGCTACAGTGAATTCTCCTCTATGAGACTGCTCTTAAAAGACAGTATAGGAACTGCTGTACTAGATAAGATGTGTGGTCCCCACCTAGTCCAGCATCCTGTCTCCAATAGCGTCTAGCACCGGTGCTTCACAGGAAGGTGCAAGAAATCCTGCAGTCATCAGATGTGAGACAGCCTGCTCCTCAGGAAGGTGTCATCTTAACCCCTAATAGTTTGCGATTGGCTTAAGCCCCGAGTATGAGGTTTTATACCCTTTCTGCAGGGAGTAAGAGCTGCACATATAACCAAAGAACAACCTCCAGCCTGCTCCAAAATATCCTTGGCATTAAAATGATTCCTTAGCATAGTCAACTGCATTCATGTATTGTAAGAGATGCTCCACACGTAAGGATAAAATTATATGGCCAAAAGACCACTCACCTTGTATCTGTCAACAGACACAGATGCCTCAGATAGAGACTTCACGGAGAAAGGGGTTACTTTCAGAGCAAACGTCATGGAATTGAAGACTGTGACCACTGTGAAAGCCTAAACACAGGACAGACAAACAAAACAAAAAGCTTTTGGCGGCAGTATCCATTAACAATTCCAAACCACCAAGGATTAAGTTCCATCAACAGCAGCAACTCAAGACCATTCCACTTGAGAAGGAAAGGTCTGCAATTCCAGACGAGCCATTTAAATATAACATACTCTAACCTGATACAGGAAAAGGCAGGGTCCTCCCCATCACAGAGTTTTAGAATAAACTAAACGGGGAGATATAGCCCAAGTGTTTGTAGTTCCATTGGAAATGACACAAACAGAAGACCTACAGGGTGCTGCAGGTTATGGCTTTAGCCTCTCACTTCTAGAGACCTGGGTTCAAATTCTACCTTAGGTCACAAGGGAAGATAAACTGGTCTCCTACATCCAGCTGCACAACTTCAGCAAAAACCTCTACTGTCCCAGTCTCTTTTTTGCAGAAGCCTGTTTCTGCCAAGAGAACACAGGTGCAGATCATGCCCACAAACGAGGATACTGGGTCTTCTTCCCAGATGAAAATTTGGCCCTGAGCCCCTGCTCTTGGGAGGCCAGGACTTAATAGCATTGGCCAACCTGTGCACAGGAAGATTGCGTAACTCCTGCCTCTACTTTGTGCCATCAAATACTCACTTCTGTGAGCCAAGCCACAAAATAAAGAAGACTCTCACAGATCTGGAGTATTTTGAACTGCACCCACTTAAGATTACAACAGTTTAACCAAGAAAGGCTACTGCAGGAGTGATATTATAAAGCAACATTCTGTGATGAGCCAGTCAATTACCTGAGCTGCTGTGAGATCATAGCCAAGGATCATATGGACAGAGAACGTCACGACACTGGCAATAACCACAACAATTGGAGCCACTCCCACAGTGATGCTCTGGAAGTAACCTGCACGCTCTAAGATTTTACGTTCTTCCTCTCGGATTTCTAGAAATACAAAAACCACCACCACATCTGAGGTGCAATTCAGACAGATACAAATGCAGCAGGCACAACTAATGCATTGGGAACACTAGGAGTAAGAGAATTACCCTCTTCTGCTTTAGCATTTCTCATGTTCTAGAAAGAGCTACCTTTACAGGAGGGTAGAAAAATAAGCGTACGTGTAACTCACTGAGGCTGGCATCCTGATCACTCTTATTACATTTAAAAACTGACCAATTTGTACTAGGTCAGTCAAGATTAGTACTCATAGTAGAAGCCACTCCAATGTTAATAAAGGTCTTTAAGCCCAAAAGTTAGAGGGAAGCATTGTGCTAAAAGGTGAGACTTTGGAACAGAGATTGCCATGCCAGCCCATTGTAAAGAAGAATAGCAGGACGTCCGAGGGATGGATGATCTAGCACACCACACATGCAAGAGCATCTACCGAAGTGAACTAGGAGGATCCAGCAGGATGTGGCTGGGTGGCGTGTTTTTCAAAGGGAGATGCGTTTACAGAGTGTCTGTACTCACTTTGAACATTCTGAGAGAATGCTTTGACCCAGGCATACATTTTAATGAATTTAATGTAGTTAAGAACTTCATTCATCTTCTGCACACGCTCATCGGTCGCTGACACACATTTTCTTCTGAAATAAGCTGTGAGCCGTGATACAAACATCTGAAACAAGAAGAGGCACCATATATCTTAGCAGCAACTCAGAAATGGCAAATGCATCCAATTCCACTAACTATAGAAGAAAGCAAGTAGTCTGATAAAGGGACATCAACGACAGGACAACCGGATACCCTCCCTGGCCAAAGTGATGAGCTGGAAATGCCCCTTCAGAGCATCACACTTCATTTAGCAAGCATAAATGAACTGAACACTGGGCTCTTTCTCTAGTTCTATTCTCAACTGGGTTAGTTTTATTCAGATTTCCAAAAGGCTCTCAGTGCTTTTACTAATATTTAACCAAACTAGATTTCTTTAAAATCCCTCAAGTAAAAATACAGACTAGCCTCAAATAAAACGAACCCTCACACCAGAAGAATACAAGGTACCCAACATATCCACATCCCATATCCTGCAACTCATTCCCCCCCTAAGGCCCAAGAAAGAGATGGGCCTTGCACATGCCGAGCAATTTCTTTAGTATACCAAATCTTAGAGCAACACTACTGTATAAGGGTGGTAAAACAATATATTTGCACCTTTACTAATCAGGTCTAAGACAAGATGGTAGCCATGTCCTCATAGACATTTCTCACTCTGTCAACAGTCAGTGACATTTACCCCTTCTCTTTCCTAAAACCCAGAAGAAAACCCACCTCACTAAACAGTTTTCAACTGTTTGCCCATCTTAAGCATCCTTACTCCTTTTTTAATCCCTCTCAGATACAGAAAGCAGTAAGGAGGAGAGAGGTGAATAGTGAAAATAGTTGGTCAAGGCTATTAAATTCCACCCCTTCCGTCACAATCCAATTATTTACCTGTTGTACTCATCACTATTCCCTTACTATTGAGCAGATAAATTAGACCATAGGAGATCTCGCAGGATTCTGCTCTTCACTCATGAGTAACTTTTTCAAAAAAATACATTTTTATTATAATGGGAAAAATTACAGCAGTCTTGCAGTGTGGTCTACAGGCAAACAGATTTTGGCTCTGTCTATTTTCCTGGTGGCTCTTTCCCCAGCCGCCCGCCTTGGCCAATAACACTTCTTTCTCCAGGTGCAGCACACTTTGTCCTAATTATGTCAGCTCTCTTGTCACAGAGGAATGGAACTGCATTCGTGGTTCATGGATGGAGAGACTGTCTCTGATGTAACTGGGTCTTGATCGGTTCATGTATTTAAAGATCAGAACCATAGGCTTGAAGATCAATCAGAAGTGATCTGGAAGCCAACAGAGGATGTGGAGCACAGAAGTGGTGTGCTCTTGGCTTCCCAGCCTGCTGCTGAGGTAAGTCACCATGTTCTGAACAAGCTGGACGCCCTGCATTTTTCACCTTCAGTACCAAATCCAGTGAATTACAATAATCCAGCCTGGAAGTGTATCACTCCATGATTTAGTTGCCAATTTTCCATCTCACCAAAATTTATTTCCATCAGTCACTTCTATTATTATTTCTAATTCCCTTTATTATCTGAATTTCTTGCCTCTGAACTTTTACTTTTCAATGTCTTTTAAATTACATGCAGGACACTAAAGGGACTTAGCCCAGTATCTATCAACACCTTCTGTTCAGTACACAGACACGGATATTCTTGGAGTGAGGTGTGAAGCACATTTCAAGAATATTTCCAAACTATTTTGTATAAGAGTTTGAATGCCGCTTACTCACCATCGCCGGGTAGAAGAGGATAAAGACAGCAGATCCCAAGAAGCCTGTTGGGCCTAGAATAATTACATTATAAACCATGCCTAGAATGGCAACAATTGGGCCCCCAGCCAACAAACTGCCAACTGCTGCAGCCTCAAACATTCTCTGCCCATCACTGGAACATACGTTTATGAGCTGAAAAATACAAACAACATAAGTGTTATCCTCAGAAGGAGGTAATCAACAAGTATCCTTTTTTGTACGGTAATTTCCAACAGGGTACTGTAGCTCACCTCCCCCAGAGACTTGTCCTTGATATTCTTCAGCTTGAGAATTTTCTTGAACGCCATTGTCAGGATAGCTCCCCTCAGTCTGACCCCAGTGCGGTAATTTAAAGCCCAGGTTAGGGCCAGAGACCAAGAGCGCACTATTTCCGTCATTAGGATGCCAAAAACTAACAACAAGCTGTACTGCAGGTTGGACTCACTTTGCTGCGTGTATTCCAAAAGGTGTTTCACAACGAAAGCCTACAGGAAGAAATGCAAACTCGCATGAACACCCCAATGTACCAGAGGCACCATGCAACAACTTATGTTAAGTTAGAAATGAGTGGGCTGCTTTGTTTGTCAATGAGCGATTTGTATTACATGGAATCTTCTTTCTAGAAATAAAAATGGTCAAAACACACAGTACTGTTACACAAAGCCCTGCTGAGAGCAGAGAGTCAAATTTAGCAGGTATGGGGAATTTAAATTTGGAATCTTATTCCTTGCAATAAAAACTTCTTATTCTTTAGGTCTTCTAACTTAACATAAATCTGTCAGTTAGTTGAAAGCAATGCTTTATCATACAAAAAAGTTTTTAAAAATAGTCTGTATTTATACATTTGAACATATTAAGAGACATTCCTTTATGTGACATTAAGACCTTTTTTGTTTGCGTCAAACGTGCTTATTTGATAAAAAGGAACAATGTACCTACAGTTGTACTGGGGAAGAGTGAGAAGGGCATTTGCAAAACATTCCTGAAAATAAACATCAGCAGTTTAATAGTAAATAAAAGAACATGCAGAAAACACAGGTAAGTGATACCAGACTATTAAAAAAAAAAAAAATGCTTTGCCCCACCACCCACCTCCCCCCTCCAAAAACAAAAATATTTTACCTCAGGAATCACATTTCAAACATCACCTGCCGAAAGACAGGACAGCCCCAAGAACCACCGATTCCCACCTCCAGTTGTGTGTTAGCCAACAGCATAGTATATCATCATGTAAATCACATTCATCAGCAGCATTAAATACTATCAACTGAGAAATAACAGTCTTTTATTTAAAAACAATCAAGTGCCATGTTAAAATGGGTAACATCTCACAAACACTGTACAACAGGAAGAGCATCGCATAAACATACAATCTGAACATACAAGAGAATTATAAAAGGCTAGAATCTAACAAACAGTCTAGCCTCTGACGCGAACTAAGTTAAAACTACACACACAAAATTAAAGATACAAAAACAGAACCGATATATGTTCACAAAGTCCGAGAAGAAGTGAAACTTGCAGTGCTAGTCAGGCAGGCTCCTGAGGGTGCACGGATTCTTAAATTTGGTTTAAGAGGTATGCTACAGTAAGGCCTCACAGCTAACAAATGGAGGTTCCCTAAAGAAGGCTTTTCGACAAAGATGCTTAAAGACGCTGGTGTTTATACGGTTAGACGTTGGTACTTTAATACAGAGCTGAGAATTACCTTTGCCCACAACACAACAAAATGCCAAAAATGTGAGATCAAAGAAATGATTTGGAAAGCCTTTCACAGTCTGTTGAAGTCCTCTTGGCTAAAACAGGTTTTGCAAATAAGAGTTCTGCATAGCGTGAGCAGGGAGGAAAAACAAAAAGGCACTACTTCAGCAAAGGTAACAGCAGCTATAGCCCAGCACCGAACAACAGATAAAAATGGAGGCTGAATGCGTTTGTCCTGAAGTGGCTGATTCTGTATCCCAGAACCAAGGAAACATGCTGTATATAGTTTTGCTTATTCACTTTCGAAGTGTGAATTAAAGCCAGATGTCCATCAGGTTCTGGAATGGCCCATCGAGAAATTTACACACTAGTCCCTGATCAAATGTGAGAAGCTCACATTCACAGAACTACTGTATTCCAGCTTTTTCCTCACTTACATTTAGCTTTACATCAACTGTTTTGGCCACAACTGTATACAGTTGGTTTGCAGTTACTAATGAGAAGATTGGCTTCTTTTCCTGTTTTCAATCCAACATACACAACTGAGTCACTGAGTAGTGGGAGTCAAAAGCCCCCCTTTTCCTCACGAGCTGTAACTCAGCATGATCGCAGCACAGCAAGCATTTTCTCGCACCCCACAGCACTGCTGAAAGTCTCCAAGGGAAGGTGTGTAAAGATAGCAGATGTTTCCTGGGGTCTCTTTCCTCCCAAAACCTTTTAAGTGCAATTTTTCAGCACTGTTCTATAGAATCAGCATCTCCCGTGGTGAGATAAAAGACAATGCTTACATTATACCAAACAAAAACAAAAAAAAACATTTCAAACGGAAAAAAAAAAAGAGGAAACAGCAGATTAAAGAATTTGAAAGAGGAAAAAGAAGTCACAATATTTAGCATTTACATTTCAAAACATTCCATTTGAAGAAGTTTAATGAACAAAAAAAATCCAGCAAAGTTCTTTACAAAATTGGAGTTAAAGCTTTAAAAATTTTAATTTAAACTAAGTGGGGAAAGGGACTCCTGCGATTGTTACCATAGTAATTGGTATTAGCTGCTCGGCTGTCTTAAGCATTCCCATTGAATAAACATTACCTTACCTTTACTCTTGGCGTTGGATTCTGACCAGCTTGACTGTCTCATTCTGATCGCAGAATACAGCCATCCTGAAAATTCTAAAGAACAGCTTCTGTCATTGGTTCCACTACAGAGAAAGATTCCCCACCCACATCCAGTATCTGACAGCACAAAGCAAGCTGCGACTGGAGCGGAACTAGAAGAGTGGGAAACTTACCTCAAACAGCTTACCACTCCCCCCTCCAATAACTGTCTGAACGGTCAAGCTGTACTCCACTAAGATAGCAAGTTTCCCCATCTCCCAAACAGGAAGGCTAGTTCTGAGCAAACATACAAATTGTTCAGGCCTGGAGTTAAACTGATTTTGTTTAGTAAATTAGAAATATTCTTTGCCCCTCCCCTCCATCTGAACATAAAAGGTTTAGCAGCTGGTTAAATGGCAGCAACTGTATCAACTGGAGATGAGAAGTATCTCACCTGCACTCGTGCATTCTGATGGTTATTAGAAGGTATTCTGACACAGGAAAATAAGCAGTCTCTGAACAGGCTACAAGGTTAGAAATTGTGCCAGATGTGCAAGACTCCTGAAGGATACCAAAAAGCCCAAATATGAAATCCAATAAGCACCCCCTCAGTTATAACCATCACAATGCTTATTAGTGAGACCACCACTACGCCATTTCCACTAGCATTCCAATGTCATGGAAGTTCAATTCAGAATTTTCAAGTTTGGGAAAGTGTTTAACTCCATTTTGGTAATTTTCACCAATACATGTGGACAAGCTAAGTGCTTTTCCAGATCTCCCTTCTCATTTCAATGTGACTGAAAAGGTGCATCAGTACAAGAAAGCACTGATACTTCAGAGGAGACAGCATAGGTGTATCACTATGGGGAGGGTGGTAAAGACTCATCTTTCATTCCAAGTGATGGAACCCAAAAGGGCACTTTCCTTATTCAGAGAGCAGTCCAATCTTGACTAGATATAGGCAAATGTTTGAAGGATAACTTTAAAGCATCCAAACTGAGCATGAATTGGAACCTAAAAACCCAACCTATTGAAGTTTCTTCCCACTCAGCAGTTTGGCTCTGACAAATAGATACAATTATTCTAAAGAAATTAGGGACAACCCTGCTGTAAGTTCTCTGCTAAAGATAAGAGCAGCTATTGGGCCCTGTAGTGAAACAATGACAGAAGCTCTTCTTGGGGGAACCTGGTTCTGTTAAAACCTTAATACTTCAACATTTTGATAATCAACAGTGCACTCAACAGGTTGTCCAAGTGTTTCATAATTACCACAAGCTATTATCATTAGTTATTACTGTGAAACAATACCAAGAGAACAATTATTGTTATTCCTATTACAAGAAACAAGGCAAACTTTTAAAAGGTTCAAAAAGCAAGAAAAACATTTTTAGAAGACTTTTAAACCTAACAACACACCCCCGTTGTACTTACCCAAGTAATGAACCTCCATCTTAACAGCACACTGAAACATGTACTACAAGCAGTAATACTGCTCCTACTCCTCAAGGGAAATTTGTAGAGAATAAATTTAGTCAAGATCGCAACTGTAAATCTGCACAACATGTGCAACAAACAGGTGACAAGAAAATGGTGTGAATGTCAAGGCCCATACTTTGAATCTTCATTACTAACTAGTGCAAGCAGCAGCAGTTCCTAATGGCAATTCCATATTCTAATGCTTCTAAACGTAACCCGCCTGATCAATCCTTGTAGCATCGATACCCACGTTTGCAGACTTCTCCTGAGCCCCATTTCCTTTGGTTTTTAAATAATGATCTAACACCACCACTCAGTTTCATTTCTTGCAGACTGCACTATTAATGCGAATGCTCTACAAAGTGATGTCTTGCCAGTTTGAATTTTACTTCCAAAATAATTACCTATCTAAAAGCAAAAAACTTTAGGCAAGAATTTAGTGCAATATGATCACACCGGTTAAGGAGGAACTTTAAGCTACACTCAAAACCAGAGAGAAAAGCCAAGTGTGTTTTTCTTTCAGGACACCTAAACCCACTACCTCTCCAGAAACCTGGCCCCATCAGTAAATGATCCACCAGCCGTATGAAAGCTATCTTGCATTGCTGTGTCGTTCTGGAAACATCATCTTCTCTCAGCAAACTGTAAGGACCAATATTTCTAACTAATCATACTGTGTCAGTGACCCTGCAATGAAACCTTAACATGTTAGAGCTGGCCATGGGATGGAGCCCTCTATGGTTGTTAAAAAAAGGATGGATATTACTTACTGGTCCACTGAAGCCTGCAAGCTGCGTGATCATCAGACACACTATGGAAATTATGAGCCTGGTGCGGCAGAAGATCCATACAACCCTCCGGAGAGAAGCATCCTCAGGTCCTGTTTCTTTCAGTTCTTCCTGCCATAGTCTCTCTAACCTAAAAGAAGCACAAACCAGGAGTTACAAATCTTTCTACTGGACAACAGATGCTATATCTCAAAGGTTATTCTCTGATAAACGTCTCATTAGACACACGACTGTGAGCAACACAAACCATCAAGCTTCATAACATGGATAGCATCTTCTACACAGCCAGGGGAAATAGTTCTATCCTGAATTTCTGTGCAAAGAGGCTTCTACACTGAGCAGAACTGAAAAAGTTAGAATGCTTTTTACTTTATCCAGAGTCCTATTAGGAACACGAATCTCACCACCTCCTCCCCTTTTCTGTTCTATCCTGCAATAAAACCCTGGGGCTAAATCTTATAGCCCTGAGCAAATATCTCACTGACCACAACAGTTTAGCCTGACTGCAGGATCTGGCCTGTAATCAGACCATATTCAGTTACTATCATTGTTATCTGGTCATTAACTCAGCATTGCATGTTCAGAATCTGGGCTGAGAGACCCAGAACTTGTTTAAAAACATAAAAATAGTTCTGATAAGGAGCAAAAGCGGAAAAGCAGTTATGAAACACCCATGGGGATAAAACCTGCTCAGTTACAGCAGTGCAACCCCACTGAAGTCAGTGAGGTTGAGACACCAGTGTATCTCAGAAGGAACTGGCCCAAGGATAAATAAGTTTAAGATCCCCTCCTCTGATAGAAAGGATTTAAGAGCTGCTTTTTCAATATTAGCACATGCAAATATCTTCAAAAATACCAGACTACAGTATATACCAGGCTGCAAAGGGCTAGAGTACAAGGGAAATAATATGGACCAGCATATCCCTACCTTCTACAGTTAACATCTGAAGACTCATGCTTTGACAAAGGCCACACATCGTCCATAAACAGCTCCCCTTTCTTGTACGCTGTGCGGGCCAGAGGAGTGAGCCATGAAAAGGTCATGCAGGAGAAAAGTCCAGCATTGTCTACTGGGTGCTGGTGTCTAAAAGACGAGGGAGAAATTACAATGAAATAAAAAAGAGAAACTATTGCAGTAACCTTTAAGAAAAACAAAATCCCCTCCAAATACAATCATCATCTGAGAATTCTGCATGGTCTACACAAATAAATACTTGCTAAATACATTTTCAAAGATGACATTTCAGCATCAACCAACAAATTTAAGAGCTGCAATCACACTCTGACAGTCTATTTTCAAGAAGGCTGAGGTTGCCAGATCAGTTCTTTTTTAGCACAAAGTCTTACTTGGAAGTAGTCCGTATGGGTTTTAGCAAGTTCAAGCCATGGTGATATTTGCCCTTGTGATGCTGCTCATCCAACATTCTCAGCTGGGAATGCACGGAGATGTCCAGCGCAAGGCCTTCTGCCCGTGCTGCTGTTTCCAAGGCATCTTGACATTCCACCTGCTTTTACAAACAAGACAATGGAGTCAGAAATTCAAGAGTCCCACGATAGTCTTAAAATCAATCATTTCTGTCTCCAGCAACTTCATACCTGTTACTGCTGTCGATCACTGTGATAATGTAGAGCAATCACTGTAACTAAAGATCTCTGGGGACAAATTGATAGCTTGGGGGCAGCAAATCAACGCGGGGGTCCCATATAGTCTAGATCCACTTTAGCTCTCTGGATTTCTAGAATGGTGGAGCTCAAATAGTAGCATGGTATCCATATGTTTTGGGTTACAGAGGATTAAGTACATAGACTTGCCAGACTAGATCAGAACAATGGTCCATCCTGCCCTGTGACTGGTCTCTGGCTCAGTACCAAATGCTCAGAGAAAGATGTAGAATGCTCATGATGGACAATTAGGTAACACCATGCCCAATGGAGAGGACTATTCCAAAGTTTAGGCAGTTGGTTATTGGCTTATGTTCTGAAACATGAAGGCTAACATACCTTATTAACCTGTATCCTATTTAGTGTAATTCAAGATATCTGTATCCATAGGAAGGTATAATCATTTTCAGAATCCTATTAAGCTCTAAGCTTCAAAAATACCCTACAATAGTTCAACAAGTTAAATATGCATTGTGTGAAAAAGTATTTCCATTGATATTCACAACCGTTGCCATTTACTTTCTCATAATACAGAACAGGGATATCCAATAAAAGGCAATTACACTTGTTCATAGAGGAGCTTCCTGAGAGCAGAAAATCTCTTTCCCATTGCTTCATGGCACCTCCCGAGGAAGCAAATACGCTACCCTCATCTTGACCAAGAGATATTTTCACAGCTGTCTGAAAAGATGGAATTGAGTTCCAAAGAAGGGAGGAGAAAGTAGCACTCTGGACATACAACATGTCAGAGAGTCTCATGAAACTTCCTTTATTGAGGGGCCAGACATAGCAAGGGTACCAGGCGACATAGTACCAAAGTGTACACAAGCCCAGTGCTCAGTACTGACCCCAATAACTTAAATGGGAGCAGGATTAGGCCCGTTTACATGAAAAAAGTGATACTGAATATTCTAGGTCTTAGAGAGACCAGTATGCTTTGTACAGCATCCTGACTTTAAAATCTTTGCCACTTTTCACACGGATACAACATGCACATTTCCCCGTTAACTGCCCTATCAATGGTGAGATTATTCTACTTCTCTGAAAATATCAGCTGTAGCTAGCTAGTAGTCTCCTGAAGCATGATGCCCTCTGGGTTAAAGGTCCTAAAAGGCCATCAATACCAAGTATTTGATTCCCTTTCTCTCTGGTTATATGACTGTGTTAGAAGTATTGATATTTGTCTGGGATTCAGGCTCACAGTCCATTAACATGCAAAGCATTATGGTATTATTAGGCCTCCATATACCCCAATGTGTACAAGAGACAAGGACAAATTCAGAGGGGCATAAATTCACCCTTCATTTATTTAAATAGCACCCCAAAGTAGGCCAGGCACCCTGCAGAAAACCAAAAATACACGGTCCCACCACCAAAGAGCTTACCATCTAAATCTAAACAAATGTGTGTTGACTCAGGCATATGTACAAACTGAAGACTGAATTAAGATTTTATTTAATATAATGTAACTGACTCACTTCTTATGGGCAATGCCTTCCTACTAAGCCTACCCAAATCAACATTTACCATTCACTTAAAAAGTGACAGCCAAGCAAGTAGGTCTGTTGGACCCACCTTACCGCTGCATCCTCCAGTTATTTTCCTCAAGTTTATCAGCACAGACCTGACAGTTGGGCCCCTCTCTGTGGCCCACGTGACATGAAGAGGACACAAGCCTAGCCGGTGTAATGCACTGGGCACAGAAGCTTTTCTACAGGAGCAAACATCTCATGGAACACTGAAGAAGATTTGACTTGAGTTGGCAGCTCCTAGATCCCAATAGAAACCATCTTGGCACAGTTTCCCCAACTGGATCCAGCAGTGCAATCCCTAGCCAATGATGCCCTGCTGCCTCTGTTTGCCAAGACACAGACACAGCTGTCTGAGCACCTCAACACTGATCAAATTCTCGGGACCAGCACTTCTCACTGTAGAGTTAGCTGCTGTCTCCAAGGGCTTATCTACACTGGCAATTTACAGCGCTGCAACATTCTCACTCAGGTGGTGAAAAAACACCCCCAAGCGCAGCAAGTTTCAGCGCTGTAAAGCGCCAGTGTAAACAGTGCACCAGCGCTGGGAGCGGGCTGGTAGCTATGCCTCTCGTGGAGGTGGAGCATTCCCAGTGTAGACTAGCCCCAAGGTAAAGCCAGTGCTGCAGAGAATGCACCGTATACTGCCCCAATAGCAGGTCTGGCAAGGAGAGGAGAGTTTAGAATGTACTGGCCACAGTTGCAATATACACCTGGAAGCTGGATAGTCTTGTAACGAGCAAATATTAATAACCAATCTAAATAAAACCAAAGAAGCTGTATTTGGCAGATAAAGCTCATGCTTCCGAATGAACTCACACAGATAAATCACAAATGACGAAACACACCATATCAATCATGGGTAAACACTTTTCGCAAAACAATCACTGCCTATTTGATCTCTCAGTTTTTCTATCAAAGGAAACCTGCACACCACCTTCAAAAGAGGAGTCTGGGAGCTTAAATTCAGAACTTAGCTAGACACTAAAAATCACAGACTCAGTAAAGACACTGTATATACGGCCCATTACAACAATCTAACTCACTAACCCTCCTTTGTCCTGTGGCTGCCCGTGTCATAACTGCCTCCAACGGCTTCTTGCAACATGTGTTAAACAGAAGGAGTTAACACTCTGGTCCACGTTGTAGTTAGCTGTGACACTTTCCCAGACCTGAAGAAGAGCCTATGTAAGCTGAATAGCTTGTCTCTTTCACCAAGAGAAATTGGTCCAAATTAACTCGCCCCACCCACCCCAGTCTCTCAACTTTTAGACAATCCAAAGATTTCTTTTTAAAGCACACCCTATGTAAATAATTTGGTTATCCTGAGCTGCCATTCAACAGAATTTCTCTCACATGCCTAGAAGTGACTGAATGGTACATGAATAGGAAACTGGTTTTGAAAGGAGTCTATATTCTTCTCAATACACAAGGGGAAAGGTGTGTGTAAACCCCTGGGCAGCAAGAGGAGAATGCATCTCATGGTGTTGGCACAGCAGACAGAAGCTTGATGAGTTGCTGTAAATGCCAGATTTAAGTCACCAGAAGGCAGTGCACCACACTGCTGTATAATAATGAGGTCTGCAGCTCTCTGTGTCATATTAAAAAAAGCCATTAAAAGCATGCAGTTTTAAGCCAAACCCACACTAAAATGTTAAGATGATCCAGCTACACTGCTCAGGGGGTGTGGACTGGACGATATAGTTAAGCCGACCTAGTCCCTGGTGTAGACCGCACTAGGTTGACAGAAGACTTCTTGCACTGACCTAGCCGCCACCTCTCAGGGAAGCGGATTAACTGCAGCAACGGGAGAACCCCTCCAGTCACCGTACTCAGTGGCTACACTGAAGAGCTTCAGTGTTGCGGCTGTGCCCCTATAGCAGGTGAAATGTAGATAAAGCCTTAGGTCTTATCTACACAGGCAAGTTTCTGCACAGGAAAGCAGCTTTCTATGGTGCGACTCCGGAGATGTACACACTGCCACGCCACTTAGTGTGCAGAAACTGCCCAGTTGCAGCACTGTTAAAACAAACAAAACTAACAAAGAAACCAACAGCCCGATGAGAGGTGTAGAGATTTCTCCGCTGGGGTACAGCGCCGCAGTGCCAGTGTAGACACCCTGGTCGATTACAGCGCTGCGACTGGCCTCTGGGAGGTGTCCCACAATGCCTGTTCTCACCTCTCTGGTCATCGGTTTGAACTCTACTGCCCTGCCCTCAGGTGACCAACCGTCAGCCCCACCCCTTAAATTCCTTTGGAAAATTGAAAGTCCCCTTCCTGTTTGCTCGGTGATGCATGCAGTGGTTTCAGCGTATCTTTCCAGGCGGCCATGCCTGCTTCACGCACCAGGCGATCCCCCGCTTGGAGCAATGCTGAGCTGCTGGACCTCATCAGCATTTGGGGAGAGGAGGCTGTGCAGTCTCAGCTGCACTCCAGCCATAGAAATGATGATACTTACGGACAGATTTAACGATGCATGACAAAGGGGCCATGATCGGGACACAATGCAGTGCAGGGTCACAGTGAAGGAGCTACGGAACGCCTACCACAAGACGCAGGAGGCAACCCGCCGCTCCGGTGCTGTGCCCACAAGCTGCCGGTTCTACGAAGAGTTGGACGCAATACTCGGTGGCAACACCATCCCAGAGGCAGAGGAGCCATGTGCCAGTGTACAGTACGGTTCTGGAACATTCATTTCCCCTGCCCCTGCAGTTACTCAGCATTTTGGGGGTCTTGTGGCCCGTGTGTGCTTGTCTGAAGTCAGCCAATTAGTGACACGTATGTGAATAGAATCAGTGGTCTGTGTGTTGCAAATACTGCTTCTGTAAAATGTTGCATTTTGGCTTCACAGATATGACCTTGGGAGCCCAGCCTCCTGCTTTGTTATCGCCGGCTGAACGGCTGCGCAGAATTAGAAAGCGGCCACGAAGAACTGAAGAGGACTTTTTGCGTGATGTCATGATGCACTGCGTGGCCAAAAAACAAGAATTAAAGGAGTGGCGGGACAGCGAGAAGAGGGACCAAAACGAGAACACAGCGCCAAAACGAAGCCACAGAGTGGCTCTTAAAAGTTATGGAGCGCCAAGCAGACACGCTCCAGGCGTTCCTAACACTACAAACCGAGAAGCTCCCTCCCCTGCAGCTGCTATCACAAAACTCTTTCCCATACGCCCCCCAGACACAGCCAACACACCCTTAACAACCTTGCTCTGGTCAGTACCTGATGCATTCTACTCCTGCCCCATCACAGTCCAGCCCTGCAGACTCCCAGTACCCACTGCACTCAAGACCCATCCCTCTGCAGTTTGGCCCTGCTGAAGTACAGTACCTGCTGCGCTGTATTCCAAAGGACAAGGCTGGATACGATACCTGGACATACACAGATCTTTAACTGTCCCGGGACTCCAACTCCTCCCTTCCCCCATCCCCCACAGTGCTGATGTGTTTTTTTCGTCTCTCTCCTCCTCCTGTTATTTTTTAATAAAAGCATTATTTTGGTTTGAAAGCAATTTTTATTCCATTAATTGAAAGCAAACAGAGCCCTGCAAAGCAAAAGGCAATTTTCTTAAACCTTCATAATGCATCATCTGCACCAATCACAATCACCTCCTAGCATTATAAGCACTGCACTCCTGAGCACAGCAACAAATATTAGTGGATTTCAGCTTCAAATTGCTGCCTCAAGGCATCCCTGATCCTTATGGCCCTGTACTGTGCCCCTCTAATAGCCCTGGTCTCTGGCTGTTCAAATTCAGCCTCCAGGTGCTGAGCCTCAGCAGTCCAGCCCTGAGTGAAGCTTTCACCCTTTCCTTCAGAAGTATTATAGAGCGTACAACACATAAGCATAGGAATATTGTCATCGGCCAGGTCCAGCTTCCCATATAGGCAGCGTCAGCGGGCCTTTAAACAGCCAAAAGCACCCTCAACAGTCATTCTGCAGTTGCTCAGTCTGTTGTTGAACAGCTCCTTGCTGCTGTCAAGGTGCCCCATGTATGGTTTCATAAGCCACGGCATTAAGAGGTAGGCAGGGTCTCCCAGAATCACAATGGGCATTTCGACTTCCCCTATGGTGATCTTCTGGTCTGGGAAGAAAGTCCCTGCTTGCAGCTTCCTGGACAGGCCAGTGTCCCGAAAGATGTGAGAGTCATGCACTTTTCTGGACCAGCCTGTGTTAATGTCTGTGAAATGCCCACTGTGATCCACAAGTGCCTGGAGAACCATAGAGAAATACCCCTTCCAATTAATGTACTCTGTGGCTAGGTGGTCTGGTGCCAGAATTGGAATATGCGTGCCATCTATCACTCCTCCGCAGATAGGGAAACCCATTTGTGCAAAACCATCCACAGTGTAATGCACGTTGCCCAGAGTCATGATTTTTTGGAGCAGCATTAGATTAATGGCTCTGCAACAGTCAACTTTCCCACTCTGAACTGGTTAGTGACCGATTGGTAGTAGTTCGGAGTAGCCAGCTTCCACAGTACAATTGCCACACACTTCTCCATTAGCAAGGCAGCTCTGATTCTCGTGTCCTTGAGCCAAAGGGCTGGGGCAAGCTCACAGTCCCATGAACGTGGTTTTCCTCATCTGAAAGTTCTGGAGCCACTGCTCATCATCCCAGACGTGCATGACGATGTGATCCCACCACCCAGTGCTTCTTTCCTGAGCCCAAAAGCAGCATTCCACTGGGCTCAGCACCTCCGTGAATGCCACAAGCAATCTCATGTTGTTGCTACTATGCGTGGTGAGACCAATGTCGGACACCTCTTGCCTTTGTAGTTTAAGGAATAACTCCACTGCCACTCACAAAATGTTAGTCAGAGCGAGCAGCATACTGGTCAACAGTGCAGGATCCATTCCTGCAGACCGAAGATGCAGAGCGTGCAGTACACAAACGTTGAAAGATGGTGCCAAATGCAGACGGTAGCACAGAGATTGCTGGGATGCGAAGCAATGCATCATTGGGCACTGGGCAGGACCCAGGATGCCCCGCGACCCCCTCCACCTTCCCACAACTCTTAGCGGCAGAAGAGGAAGAGATGCTCAGTGGGATAACTGCCTAGATTGCACTACTCTGAATGCCACTACAAGTGTGAACATGCTATTGCGCAGGCAGCTGACAGTGTGAACACACAACAGCTTCACTCTGCCAGTGTAGACAAGGCCACAGTGAAATGAGACTTCTACAACACACACACATTGATTATATCATCAATGCACAGCAACAGACTTAGCAGTGTTTTTAGTTAATATCAAATTCAGATGTCCAAGGCTTCTGAGCTCTCAGTTTATATTATCATTTGTCCAGCACTGACAGTGTGCGGATCTCGCCTTGTTGCATAGGTTTCTTTTATTTCACTTGGTAAGTAAACTAGCATGTACATCAGAAAACACATAAAATAACAGGCTTCAACTCATATCCACTGGATTCAATGACATCCAAGTTGTAAGCATTGTAGGGAGGCAGTGTGGTTCCCAACGCCCCGGAGAGGGACGAGTTCCGCCGGACACCAGAGTGGGTGGAACCAGAGCACTCCAAGCTCACTCCCGAGAGGGTCAGATGCCAGATAGGAAGTATAAGAGCCCAACCCCAGCACTCACTCAAGAGGAACAAACGTCTCTGGCCCAGCTCCCACTGCGGACACTCCAGCAACCAGTGGCAGATCTGGAGACTGGCCTGACCAGCTGATCCTTGACGCGGACCAGTGTGCAGGAGAGTTGCCAAGCCTACCCCTCACCAGCTACCCGGAAGAGTCGCTGAGCTTGCCCCTCTCCAGTTACCCCGAGGATCCAATGGTGATCGACCTCCCTGAGGACACCACCTTGACCCAGATATCTCCAGAGGGGAAGTTGGGAAGTAGCCCAGAGGCAGCCGACCTGAGTCTAGCTGCAACACTGCCAGAACCCACGTCAGTGTGTTGCAGCTAGGATTCCCAGACGCAGCAGCGGGCCTTTGGCTGCTGCTAGGGACGCAGTGGAGTGGAGGGCCTGAATCTCCCCCAGCCACCCACGCACTGGGTGGCAGTCTCCCCCTCTCCCAGGCAGCTTAGAGCCTGAAGCCTGGGTGTGCTCTTTACCTGTGTTTGCTCAGCCCCTGCTTGAGGGTCTGAGCCTTAGAGCTTAGCTACACTTGTAAGTTAGAGTGCATTAAATCAGCCCGGGTGCCCTAACTCCTGAGGTGTCCACATTGGCAAGGCACCTAGAGCGCATGGACTCTGCACCTGGAGCGCTCCTGGTAATCCTCCTCTACGAGAAGCATAAAGCTTGCTGCACCCTGGCTGAAACACCCGGGTATCAGTGTGGACAACGTGTTGCATTACTGCGCTGTGACTGGCCTCTAGAAACGTCCCATAATCCCCTGAAGTCAGCTGGCCATTCTTGTCATTGTTTTGAACTTGGCTGCAGGCATGCGGATATTCCCTTTCAAAGCTCCATTTCTGACAACCGGCATGCTTATCTGCTCTGGGACAAAGCAACCATTAGTGTGAAAATGCTGCTTTTGCGAGTGTGTGAGAGAGAGAGGCGGGTCTGCTAATGTCTAAACTTACAAGACAGCATGCTGACACACACTCTGCCCCCCAAAACAGTCTCTCCCCGCACATACACACAACACACTCTCCTTCATACTCCACACACACCCCCATTTGAAAAGTACACTGCAGCCACTTGCACACTGGGATAGCTACCACAATGCACTGCTCTTTGTGGTGTTGCAAGAGCTGCTAATGTGGCCACGTCAGTGCACTTGCAGCTGACAGTGTAAACACACAGCAGCGTTTTCCCTGCTACAGTCTCCGAAGACTGGTTTAACTCCTGGCGCTCTACATCTGGAAGCGTAGCCAAGCCCATAGACTCATTGCGTGCATGCGCGCTGCTCAGCCCCTGCCTGGGGGCCTGAGCCTGGAGCTCATTACAGCCTGGCCCTGTTAACTGCTACCTGTGTTTTCTCAGTCCCTGCCCAAGGGCCTGAGCTGTGACTCTTTACTGCCCTGACCTAGGGCTTGGGCCTGTTAACTGCTGTTACCTGTGTTTGCTCATCCCCTGTCGGCTGGCTTGAGCCAGGACTCCTGTGGCATGACTGATTCCCCAGGGGCCAGTGCAGGGACTAAGGGAGGTGGTGTGGTTCCCTGCTGCCCCGGAGAGGGACGAGCCCCAACAAACACTCTCTACACGCATGCATGCCAATAAATGGGGCAATTCCTACCACACTTTTTCTAATTCACTATCTTGCTAATGCAGCATTGGGGGTTATTTAATATTAAAATACAAATACAATAAAAGCACATCTAGATTGCAAAGTCAAGCACTCAAAGATTAGGAAACGACAGGTTTATAGTTGCCCTTTGCACATCCATCCTGTGACTTGAGTAAGGTGGGACCTGTGATAATATGTTCTCAAATAATTAAGGAAAGTATCATAATCTATATGCACAAGGGAGACAAATTAAGATTGCACAGACACCCTTTCTACTAGCATTTCCCAACTTTCAGGTATTTGACTCTGCAGCCAAAAATATATTTAAGATAACTTATGTAGTTTCCCAGCAAGGGGGATGCTTTGTTTTTTAATTATACTACACGCAACTGTAATAAAACAGCACCCCTCAAAATTAAACACCAAGTTTGGAAACCTGAACCTTCAACACTGCAGCACAGACTACTACCACGTGAACTACAGGACTAATTACATTAAGTTGGCAGCAGGAGAAGGCTGTTTTCCCAGAAAGGGGGTGAGGGATTCAGAGCGTGATGAACTACTGGGTCCAGGTGGTGGGTTTGGGAAACCCAGCCTGATCTCTTCTTCACCTCTAGATTTGAGAGAGCTCCTGCCCCATGTGGTTCCCCAAGATAGCCCCATTGGCCCATTCCCCCTATGGGCTGGGGAAGCCCAGCCCAGGAATCTTCTCCCCATTCCTGACCTAGTGCTTGGAATCACAGTATCACTCTGGTTTGGGACAGCCGGGCACCAAGTCACAACCCTCAGAAGGGGCTGGAACATGAGCCACCACTGGAGAGTGAGTGTAGGGAAGGCTTGCTCTCCAAAACGTCTCCCCCTGCCCATCCTGGGCCTTCCCTGCACACCAGTCTTGGATTGGGGTTGCAGTGCCAGGGTGGACAGTGCATAGATGTAGTGGCGGGTCACCCAAAAAAAAATTTAGTTGGTGGGTCACCTAAGTTTCAGAACCCCGATATATAAATTGCTTGAAAAGAAAGTTTGATGTGCTTAAATGTATATAAAAACCCAAATATACATGCGACCCAAAAAGTTAGAAAGAAGTTGGGGGAGTTGCCTGGCCAAAATGGAGAACTAGTCTGTGTACAGAATTTTTCTGGGATCTTTTCTGCAGTTAAGAGATTGGAATGTGTGAGCTTTTACCTGAATAGTTTACAGGTATAGTCAGTTACTTAAATTAATTTGTCCCCAGGACAGCTCCAGGGTAACAGGAAGAAGCAGATATTTTGCTGAATGCAATTCCCTTATTTTTTCAGAACCAAGGGTATATCAAGCAGCGTTTTTAACAAGAAACGAGAATGGATATGAGTAGCATTCCCCTGAATCAGTTCTCACACAAAAGGAGAGACATCTGTGTGCTCACTCTTGCACCAGGAGTCCACGTAAAAGGGGTCAAACAAGGACTAACAGAGCAGCAAGACTATGGCTCAGGATTAAGTGCACAGGCAGAGCAGCATATACTGCAAGGAACAGAATGAGATGGTTCATCTGCCCGTACGACATCAGACTCATAAGCCCTGACTGCACTCTAAATGTACCCTGTGTACTAGCAGAACTCAGAGACGAACAGTGCTTCAAGTGTAGGATACTAACAGAAGCTCCTACTGCCCACTGCCTTACTTGGCTACGGTTTAAAACCAACATTAGTTTGTTTTGCCTGAGGGCAGAGAAGTGTTTCAATTAAATTTTTCTAAGATTAATGCTGCACTTTTTCCCCTGCCTGGATTTCCTTCTTTGTCCAGACTGTGCAAGCTTACATCTGCATCAGTCTGTCCTCACCTCCCTGCCAATTTTCTTTGAGTATATATATGCTGTAGCTATAAGAACAGGATGGTTTCAACAGGCTCATTGCATACTTTGTATTTAATTATATATTTGTAAAAAGATCAACCTGCTGAATAGCCCACTTCCAAGTGCCTCAGTGGGAGAAAGGGGAGGCACTTTAAAAATAATTTGTTTCCAGTTTCCTCCCTCTTCTTCCTCCCTCCCCCATGCGATTTAGCCACTCAAGCACATATACTCCCCCATCAAGCCACAATATGTTCACAGCAAGGTGCTGCGACACAGTGGGTGTGAGTTTAATGTTTGCATGTTTTTGGTAGTTCACAGGAACACCTCATTCACCTAATGGTATGTATGAAAGGGGAGGAGACAGACTTTCATTCCTTGATTTGGTTTGTCCTCGGCATCATAGCAGTCACATAACCTGCAATTCCTCTGACAGATGCAGCTTTGGTTACACAAGTTTTCAAATTTATTTGAGCATAAGCTTTCGTGATGTGCATCCGATGAAGTGAGCTGTAGCTCACGAAAGCTTATGCTCAAATAAACCTGTTAGTCTCTAAGGTGCCACAAGCACTCCTTTTCTTTTTGCGAATACAGACTAACACTGCTGCTACTCTGAAACAGGTTTTCACTTCACTTCTTTGCCAGTGACATGTAATGGAAGAATGCATGAAAATTTCAGGGTCCCTCCTAGTATGAGCTGCTCCATTGCAGAAGACATGAAAAACAGCTCCTCCCTGCTCCACCACCCATCTCAATTCAGAGACAAATGTGACTTTTCTACCCAAGCGAGTGACTTTAGAACTGATTAACTCTGATTTGCCTAGAAGCTCCCCCGAAACACAGCTACTGAAAATCCAATCACCCTCTATAATCCCACACACTGCCAGTACATGCGATTTGGGGATCACCATCACTACACAAAGTCTCTTCCTACATGTGGTTGCTCATTTTCTGAGCCTGGCTAAGTGGAAGCTTACACTACAAAACCATACACACCCGGTGTTAAACTACGGACATGTAAATGCAGGTTTAGGTTAACACACCCACTCTATACATAGGTACTGCAGGAGTCTACAAACAAATGATTTTTCACATCATACTAGCTAAGAATCAGGGAGTAAGTTAAAGCTGTAATATGTTTGACCAGTTTTTTTGTGAGTTGAGTGTGTTTAGAAATGGCCTTTAAATATTAACTGCTTTCTACGGGGTCTTTAAACCAAAAGTATAAATATATACCTAGGCCCTGGCCACTACATACATAATCAGAGACAGGTCGATTTTTTTTAATAAACATTTTGACACCAGACTTATCCATAACATTCACTATATCACTAATTTATGTAACACGGATACAAAGAAAATACACAGGCCTCACAGATGAATATATTTTTAAAATTCCAGGTCTTAAAAAAATAGATGGGGAAGAGAGGAAGATGTAGACCAGCTCCATTCCCAATTACAGATTACTGGTGGGAAGCATTATATTTTATGGAACCACCCCTCAAAACAACATTTGAAGCTACATCTTAGCTCTGAAACCAAACATTTATATTTCCATTCTAGGTCTCCAACAATTTGCATGGATCAAGTTTTAATATTTAAACTTAACCACTTGGGCATATCATAGTACGAGAGCAGCAATTATAGTTAAGACTTCATAACAGTTTCCATTGTAACCCATTTTCCATCAAGAAGAAGAAGAGTTAAGAGTTAAGTTAAGTTTGTACATAGAACAACCTGCATTAATGGAGTGCTTCACCACGCAATCTGACAGCCCTATTTGTGACACCGACAGGCCAGCTCAGTTTCCAGGCTGAAATTTCATGGCGTATCTGACTAGATTCACTACCCTCGCAAGTTTGAGCAAAATCAGTTCAGCCATTCTTTGGCACAGAGAGTAAGAAAGTTTATCCTGTTATACAAGAATGCTAGCAACTCTTTTGTATCATAAAATGGCAGGGCTGGAAGGGATCTCAGGAGGTCATCTAGTTCAACCCCCTGCTTAAAGCAGGGCCAATCTCCAATTTTTGCCCCAGATCCCTAAATGGCCCCCTCAAGGATTGAACTCACAACCCTGGGTTTAGCAAGCCAATGCTCAAATCACTGACCTATCCCTCCCCCATATTGTCAAAATCGCTGTGGGTTGAACATTTCGATTTGGTATGGTAACATCTCTCACTGAGCAGCAGTACTCCTGCCTATTCTGTAGGAAAGTGGTTTGATTTGACTAAGTTATTAGCCTCCAGGAGAAAAGGAAGTCACCAACCTGGACATAGTATCAGAGGGTAGCCGTGTTAGTCTGTATCCACAAAAACAACAAGGAGTCCAGTGGCACCTTAAAGACTAACAGATTTATTTGGGCATAAGCTTTCGTGGGTAAAAAACCACTCCTTTAGATGCACGGAGTCAAGCTGGACATACAGATTAGATATTTTGCTAAACTTGAGAGATGCAGCTCAGGAATGCTGTGTTGTTTGTGAATATTTAGCTGCAAACCAGCAAAAACCTTAGCGGTTGTGTAAGGGCTGAAGTTGCAGGGAAAAAATGGATGACGCATTGCATTTAGTAGTAATGTGTGATTGTGTAACTAAAGAATGTGGCAAAAATACATATGTGAAAAGAGGAAGAGTTAAGTTTGTACATAAAACAACCTGCATTTTCAAAACGGAGTGCTTCACCACGCAATCTGACAGCCCTATTTGTGACACCGACAGGCCAGCTCAAATCAAATCCATAGGCCAATTCACTTGTATGTGAATATCAAAGAAATGTTAATGTTCTTGTCTTCACTTGCCTATAATCTGTTTATCACCACATTACATCTATCCCATACTTTATTAAACCTAGATCAAAAGTATATGTTAGAGTAAAGATAAAAATTTACTTTATGTGTAAGCTTTATGAAAACTAATGAAAGACTGTTTGTAACTAAACACATTGTGTACATCTCTGTAATTGGATTGCTCATCACATGAGATTGGAACTTTGTAATTGTAAATGCATGCTAACTTCAAAGCATGGGTCATTGGATTTGACAGTGCAAAATCCACACAGACCCAGTATGCGTTTAGTCAAAGGAAAAGCCCATGCTGTGATGAAAACACTTGCCAGATTGCTTTCCAGGGAAAACAGCTGTACGAATGAATCCAGGGAATGATCTTGTCTCTCTGAGCTGTTTGGACACTTTCAGAGAACATTCCAGATGCAAGACAGAGATCTCCAAAGGGTTATTTTGGGTAACTCTGAGACTCTTAGGGAAAACTAGCAGAGCACTACATCTCTGCTATCACTTTTGATTTACAACCTTGGACTCACCTGTTAATGTATTTTACCTGCTTTAACCTCTCACTAACTCATTTTGTTTTCTTAACTAATGAACCTTTATGTTAGTTTATTAGAGAAACTGGCTGTCAGTTTTTGGCACAAGGTGGAGAGTATCCATTGACCTGGGGTAAGTGGCTGATCCTTTGGGATTGGGAGTAATCTAACTGTTGCCTGATTTAGGAGGTTAATAATAATTTGGATAATATGGGTTGTAGGCTCAACAATCTGTTTGATCAGAAGACAGTAAGGTCCTTGTCCCGAATCAGGCTCAACAGAATTTACAAAGCCTGTTGTGTCCATATATCATATGGCAGGTGAGTGGACAAGAGTGCATCCAGAATGGGGTGGGGGGGATTGTGTCTTAGTCTGTTGCTTGTTTTTGTTGAGCCAATACAAACATCTAAACTGAATAATCTTGCGCTCATTCCCCACTTGCCTATGCCTCAGAGATCCACACTGTAGGTCCTCCTAGGTTACTGTGTCTGCTCAGAGGCTGGTGGGATAGTTCTATCAGAGGGGAGAGGAACGCTCACAGCTTTAAGAATAAAAATTCTGAAGAAAAAATTCTGAAGATGGTATTATTATCTCTTATTTCCCTCCTCTTGACCATAGAAACCACTTTCTCTCCTCCCCATACACACACTGTCAGTGACAGGATTCCCTGTGTATGTTTGTTTTAGTAAGAACTGAAGTTCTAATAAATGAACTGTAATCCAGTTCCTGACAGTAGTGCAGAAGCTCCACTACAGGGCAGTCAAACTACTGAGAAGAGTGGACAAAAACTGAATTTTTAGAACCACTATCCCCTCAAAGTTATTCCTTTAGAGTTCATCTCCTTGGTCTCCCACTGTAGGATACATCCCAAAATACTTCCCATTGTCTGTCATCTTACCTCTTGCCTTGTCTCTGTATCTCACTTTCACTGACTAACTGTTCCTTCTCTGCTCTTCTCCTCTGCCTCCTATAGCAAGAGGACATATGCAACTACCATCATGGCAGAGCCAATCCACTCCCTCCTGTCAGTATGCTGCTACCTCTGTCTACAGGACATGGAGGAATGGAGCAATGGGAGTCCAGCAGAAAGAATTGCTGGACCAGCACTCCTCTACTGCAGCAATTTACTCACAGCATTAGCAGAGCAGAAACAGCACAAAAGTGGAATTTCTCCTCCAATACATGAGGTGTAGGCTAATTGCCTGGCAGAAGCAAAGATGGGTTTTTAAGAATGAGTGTTTTTCCACTCATGGACGAAAATTAACAACACTCTGATAAGCTCTTAGGGTATGTATACACTGCAATTAAACGCCTGCAGCTGACTACTGTCAGCTGACTGGGGCTTGCAGGTCTTGGGCTGTAAAACTGCTGTGTAGATATTGGGGCTCAGTCTGGAGCCCGAGCCCTGGGAAGCTGCGACCCTCTAGTCCAAGCCCAAAAGGTCAATGCGGCAATTTTACAGCCCCACAGCCTGAGCCAGCTGACATTGGCCAGCCTTGGGTGTTTAACTGCAGTGTAGACATACCTTTAGATCCCCCAGTATCCTACTGCATGATTAGATAAAATGAATGGTTCCTTGCAGTCCCGGAATCTCCAAGTGCAGAATGAAAAAAATGCAATCATTAATTTCCAACACCCAGAAATTTAATTATTACAGTATGGGATGTGACGTCTAAGATTTCTGGTGGCAGGTTTTGGGAATTGTGTACCTTGTATGCAGTTTTTCTTCTATGTTAGTGTAAGCAGAGTCAGGATGAGCTCCACCCTGTCATCCGGTGGTGAGGTGTGGCAAGTTGTGGAAAAGAACTTCAGGGGCCGATCTCATTTGCATAGGCACACCCACCCCGCCTAGAATGAGGCCATAGCTGCCCAAATGGTCACTTTGGCTGCTGTGGGATCCCCAGTGTCTCTGTTATTGGGGCAGGAAGAATAAATTGCTATTACCCTGATTATGGGAACTGTGCTTGGAACTGTACTTGGCCTTTTGTTATGATGGAGGGACTCACCATCAACTAAGTAGCACTCGCTAGGCAAGAGTCATGGGTTCCAAAACTGTGAATTGAGAAACTGGGGACAAGTATTAATGCTTGGTGGTATGGGCCTCTTGGTGAGGGCCTTACATGCTAATTGCACTTCCTCCTCTCTCCACTGTGGATTATCAGAGCTAATTTTGATTAAATTAGGAGTCTAGTTACAGGCTGCTAAGCTCACTTTGGGCTAATGGTGCCAGCACTGAGGCTCCCCTACTACAAGCTGAATTCACCAAAGAGCTGAACTGACTAAGAGCTGAAATCACTGAGCATTGTGTTAAGTAGTGGGGGAGCCTGAAGATATATTGTGGAGCAGTTTGCGGGATGGCTGGAGTGCCTTGTGGACAGGCTGGCAGAGCAGTTCATAGGACGGCGGGAGCTGCTTGTGGGACATGGAGCAGTTTGCTGGCGGAGCGGAGCCCTATGGAGCTGCGGGGCAGTCAGCTTCAGATCATGTAAGGTGCCCCTTACTTCTCTTCCACCCAGGTTGGGAGGTAAAGCTCTGCAGATAAACTTTCGAACTCTACGGCTGCCCTGACCAGGGACAGAGACCTTTGCGTCATGGGACTTTGGGTGATTTTGGGTTGCTGCACTCAAGAACCAAAGCGAAAGGACACAACCCAATTTGCTGGGGGGGGGGGGGGAAATTGCTCATGGGTTGTGTTATGAATTCTGTTGGTGGCGTTTCCCCAACATAATGCCACATTGTTTCTCTCTGTTATTAAAAGGCTTTTTGCCACACTCAGACTCTGTGCTTGCGAGAGGGGAAGTATTGCCTCTTGGAGGCACCCAGCGGGGGTGGTATATATTTGTCCCAGGTCCCTGGGTGGGGGCTCGAGCCGGTTTTGCATTGTGTTATTGGAATGGATCCCCTAGATATTGAACCCGGCCCTTGTTGCTGCCAACTCTGACGGGCAGAAGGGTCACATTAGCCGTAGTAAACTGAACTATGAGACAGTGACCAGAATTCGACTTCTACTTTACTTAAGTTGTAGCAGATGAAGAGAAGGTAAAACTACCAAATCCTAGAACAGTTTCTATCTGAACTTGCTAAATGGATCAAATTAATGCACAAAGATACCTTCCAATGTGATAAGAGATTTTACATGTGCAAACAAATGCCTCAAGCTGGTGAGCACAGTTGTAAAAGTAGCAGAACAGACTGCTATCATCAAGTTTTCAAAAAGCATACATGTAAACACAGCCATGTTTACTTTGCCCCTGTATATCGCCTCCAACACAGCCAAATGTTGATGGATCTGCTCACTTGGGCAGCAATTAAGCAAACAAATTCAGAACTTTGTGCCAAGTATGTCATCTTGATAAATGGCGCCAATGGTGCTTCACCCTATTTCTACAGCTAATCCACCAGGATTAGCTTCAAACATCACCTACAACTAAAGACACATAGAAAGGTCTTCAGATATAAAAAAATGCCAGCTCAGAACAAATTCTAAAGCCCATTTAAGTCCACTGACTACATGGGAACAGAGACTGTTTTATAGAGCGCTTGACTATTTAAAAGATTATCTGGAAAACGTGTGTATCAGTATTTTCCACAGATTTTGGTCATTTTTCCCCCCAGCACCTGAATCTCAGCGAGATTCATTTGTAGAGCTCCTAGCATATGTAATAGGAGTCTTACTAATGTCCAATAGCAATTGTGTGGATTGCTGATCAGCCAGTCTACACTCAGGCTCCCAGTACTATAGACCAGCCCAATGGTGGAGGTGAATGGGTGCCAACAACAGTGAGAAATTTTAGGAGTTTTCCTAGTGTAGGCAGGACCTTTGTCTGTTTCAGGACCTAAAAATGTGGTGCTGAATCCCAGCCCTCTTGAGACCTTTAAGCCTTATGGATGTTCAGTGCTATCCCTGCAAGGCCTGCAAACACGCCTACCTAGGCGAACGGTCTTCACCCAATAGAGCATTCAGGAAGTAATCCTGAGTAGGAATGGGGAGAATGGGAAAGACTGCAACTCCAACTTGGCAACATGGATTTTATCTGATTCAATTGATGAGTCACTGTGATCAGAAAGAAATCAATGTGGGTGCAGCACCAATCACCAGTGTTTGCACCACGTTTGAGAGGCGGTCACATCCAGGTCCCGTGGCAAAGACCCTAAGGGTATGTCTGTGTGGCAGCTGGGAGCATGCCTCCAAGCACAGGTAGACAGACACACATTAGCTCTTCTCGAGTTAGCATACTACAGGCAGCCGAATGACTATGGCAGCAGTGGCTCAAGCTAGCCACCAGAACACAAACCCAACCCACCCTCTGGGTATATACCAGTGGCCTGAGCCACTACCACGCTGCTATTTTTAACTAGGGTGACCAATCGGAATGGGACAGGGGGATAAACAGGTTGCCCATTTAAGACAAAGTCCCTAATATCAGGATGTCTGGTCACGCTATTTTTAACACACTAACTGAAGTGGAGCTAGTGTCTGTCTACCCACACTGGGAAGCACACTCCCAGCTGCTGTGTACCCTAAGCCTGAGCAGAGTGTGTTGGGGCAGGGTGGAGATAAATTACGGTGTTTTAACCTATATTACTTACACACACACACCCCCTAATTACTGCTTCAAGTTAAAAACTGACACCTCAAATTCAGGAATTTCCAGGAGTACACCAGACCCTAGCTAGAACGCGGGATTTGGGATCCATGCGTGGTACCGCGTTAACCGCATTATAGTAGGGACCACATTAAAATGAATTGCAATTGAAGTAATTAAATTTGGGATCCATGGCTGCAACTGCGTTATATGCGAATTTGCACTATATAGACGCGCGTTCTAGCGAGGGTCTGGTGTATTACATATCACTGTTTCAAAATGCTTTTGGTTTTTAGGCCTTTCTGATAAATTACTTCCTACCATAGCCCTTAAAGCTTTTCTGGAATGTCAAATTCTTTCCATTCCTTGTAATGTCTCTCTTTCTGCAGTGGACTTCATGGACACAACTTCCAATAGGGTCCCAGGTAAGGAAATATAAGCAATGCAATCTTTCTGATATACTTCTTTAAAGTACATGGTTAAGAAGTTTGAGAACAAAGGATATTAACGCATGTATTAAAATTCTAGTGAGATATTAATGGGATGTTTTGAAACATGCAGTATATATTTAATCTGGTAAAACACACTGGCTTTTTAGCATCAGTAAAATGATTGTTTGTGGAACCCTGCAACTACCTTTAGATTTGTTAGCACCAGAGAGCAGCATCTTTCATCAGGAAATTAAACACTATAAAACACAACGGTGCTAATTAGCACAGCATCTCCTTATACAGGAGCAAAGTTAAGTGTTTAATGCATCTTACAAAATAGAATATTAAGGTCTCTTCTACAACATGGCTTTTAAAAATCCAGTGTGGCAAAAGCACATGTATAATTTTTATTTGTTATTGCTATTATGTCCATCTTGGGTCAATAAGATTTTCACTGGAATTATACTGCTTTTAATTTTTAGCTTCCCAAAACACTTTTCACAGGTCCAAGTTTCTATGACAATGCCTCTATCAGGTAGCATCAGGTTTCCTTGGGGATTATTCTTACCTGTATGACAGGGCACTGAGAGTTAATATTTCAGGAATCCTGCCTGAGATAAATACCATCTCTTTTTGTCCACACAGCCAAGATCTGATAGTGCTGTGAGCATGATACCCTTAGCTTTCATGAAAGGAGCGACTCACTCAGCAAATACTATACCTACCCCGTATCAGCCATCCCTAGAGATTTAGGAATAGCCCTTTCAGCCTTCTTTTGACAGAAGACTCGAGGCCACAATGCCACGCCCTGGGAGCGGATGGAATAAGTAGCATATGAGTGGGAACTCCCTAGGACAAAACAACACAGAATCTTCACATGCTCAGGATTGGAGAGCGACCCAGGATTGACATGACATCCACCAGTAGCCTCTGGGGTCTTGGCTATGCAATGGCTCATACGCCATCCTTTTACCCATGAAAGATCTAATTTAGGAGACAAGTGAACATTTTGCTGATCTCAATTTACTAAGTAGGATGTGCACAACTACTGCTTCTTAAAAGCAGTTTTTAGCACACAGAGAAATGCAGAAACCAGAACTTGGAAGACACACTCAGAGGCAAGTCTGGTCTGATGCAGCTGCAGCCCTGCCTGGAAGCATGAGAACCTGGTGACTAATAAAAAAATACATACATACATACGTACATACATACATACCACCACCTACTTCTTACATAGCATTTTTCCATCCATAGATCTCAGAGCACTTTACAAAAGGAGGCCAAGTGTCATTACTCAGCACTCCACTTACTTTGCAGCTCCCACTACTTATGAGAGCCACTGAAGAGGACACCCCCCGCTCCCCAGGACGAGAGGAGGCACATGCCTTCATGCTCCTATGCATGGACAAGAGGAAATTAACACCCCATCTTCCTCTCAGAATAAAAAAAAGCTGTGCAAACACTTCTCTGGCATCACACTTCACAACAAGTGTACTGTGGTACATTTGAGGCTCGGTTTCAATGCAGTACAGCTCTGAATGTCCACATTTCAGCATTTTCATTTCAGCTCTTTGTAGCGGCAACTTTGTTGAACAGAAACTCTAGTTTCACACAACTCACGTTTTCAGCTGTGTTGTAATTAGGAACAACAAAACTACAAATATTGAGCAATCCAGCTAGCATTAGCAACATTTAGCAGTTTAGTAAAATAAATTGCTTAGTTTAAAAAAAAAAAAGTCAAAGTGTTCTGTACAGGTTGTTTGTTCTACATTTAATAAATACTGACCAAAATTGTTTGAGCGCCCTCTGCCAGGACCCTCACGTTATTTATTTGTACTATCCGATTGGGTCTTCTGGGCACTACTGCCCAGGCTCCACTGTGCTAGGCAATCTGCATGCACACACGCACGCTCTCACACGCTAAAAAAGAGTAACAATGATAGATAAGCAACCAGCAGATTTTTTTTTTTTTTAAACAAGAACTGACTTGAGGGGTTTTTTGTGGGGTTTTTTTTGTTTTTTACACTGTTGTTCTACACCAGAACTTTCTAAATCTTATTGTCCCTTCTTTGAGACTTACCTGTTTTCTGATTTTTTACCATAGCTTCCTGTTTTGTCCTTCTCGGTTAACCCTTCGACCGTGGGGTTTTTTGTGTTTTTAAACATATATAAATACATAAACCCAGCCCTACTGCTCCCTGTCCAGCCTGGAGCCCTGGACGATTCATCCCACCTTTGTTCTCAGCCTTCCACTCAGAATTCCGCACTTGTGGCTGACAAAAGTAGAGAGTGTTCCACACAGCAGGCACCCCTCAAGTTCCAAACACTCAGAGGGTGCATGGCCTTTCCTGACCATCCACAGCAGGGAACTCCTCAGTGGGGCCAGGTGTAGAGGTGCATCTCCAAAGACTATCCTGAACGTAGCTCAAAAGTGAATTTCAAAGCAAATGACCATGAAGTTTATTTCTTCTCAGTTGTTCCAAGAGAATAATTTGAAGCACAACACCCCAATCAGTACAAGGGGTACTGTACTAACTGCAGTTTACAAGGAGGTAAACAGCAGCTCATTCCCAGCAGCTTTAATAGGCTCACTGCAGGAATTACCCTATGCAGGAGCATGTTCTTAGGATGCAGGCCAATCAGAAGAACCATCCTAATATGGCTTCAGCTGGACTAAAACCCATTGGCTAGAAAAGAAACAAGGCTCCCCACCAATGGTAACACTGTTGTCACCACCAATTCAACAGTGAAGAGATGCTACTGGATAATGTATATTGGGTTGTAAGCCAATCATAATAATGTAATCAATGCTGCTCAGACGCTGCACCATGACTTCAGAGGGGCCCTGCTTCAGTACCGTTGCCCGCATTAAAGCAGAAGTCAGATGTTCTGACTTGCCCTGAACAATGTCTGTTATCAATATTATGCTGAGTCACAGAGACTGTGCAGAAACTAAGAGAACTGCAGAGAATGCAAGTACACTCGGCATTCTGCCCCACTGCAGAACAGACCATTCTATAACAATTCAGCCTCTAGTACTGCAATGCTTTGGCCAGGGTTACAACCAACTGCCAAAACACAACTTTATTGCCATTTATCTTACTTTATTGGTACTTTACATGTAAAAACACAAGTTCAGATTACCTGACATTTAATATTAGCCTTTACAACAACATTCTCAATACTTGCTTTAAAACATTCATAGACTTCTCGTGAAAAAAAAAGTAACTGGTAACTATTTTTCATACTGGGGATTTCAGACAGCTGATCTTTCTAAGGTGTTTACTATGAATCCTGACAAATTAGCATGTTTACTAGAGTTTCATATTGTGTGCATATACAAATAATAGAGAATCCAAACCTAAGCAAGACACATTTGCAGTATTAATCACTTACTTTATTTGCTGTTTAAACTAGTATTTACTTCCTTAGCACTTAGATACAAAAATTCTTGAGAAAAAGATATGCCCCAATAGATTTCAAAAGCGTCAGTAGTTATAGTAAACATCCCTAATCTAACTTCAATTGGCATAAATAACTGGTTCTGAGCTACACCTTTCACAAAAGTGGATCATGATGGTCAAGATTTATTGAGTAGTTGGGTTTTTCTGCACACCAATTTGTCTTGCAGTGTTTATGTTCCTGTTAAGGTTACCGCTAGCTATACATCTGCATAACTCCATTCTTATTAACCCATCACAAACTCACCAGTCCAGATAACATTGGAGAACACTAGCACAGCAGCTGAATGGCAGTGCCAATGCCAGAGTTTGGTTCTTAACTGGCAGGGACAGTTAACTACTTCAGTGTACAGCACAGGAAACACAATCAGCACTAAATAGTAAAGAACTAGAGATATGTAGTGGTATATGGGATATAATAAAGATTCGAATTCATCCCTCTAAGTACAAACAATTCCTACTAAGGCAAGTTAAACATCTGCTTCAGGAAAATAATCCAGAACAAACGCAGTGCATGATTAAGAATATCTTTAAGCTGCTAGCTCTGACTGGGGCTTGATTAGCAAGAGCTCTTTATGTTTTCATGCCATTTCTGTTGCCTCTGTGTTCAGAAGCATCATTCCAATGGTTAAACCTGACTTGTGCTTACAGATTTCTCTTGGCTTTATATCACCACAATTATACAGATGGCCTGATAAATGTGCATCAGAAAATGTTGTCTGTAAGAATATTTGGCATAATTAAGTTTAGTTTATTTAGTACTTCTTGAGAAAATGTATTTCAGTTTTGAGCATCTGTTAAGCACTAGTCTCCCTCACTAGTGCAATTTTGCACTAGAGGTTAATATATGTACAGCATTCCTTCAAATGACCTCTCCTATGCAAGACGCAGAATGTCCATCATTGACCTTCAAGGTAACAAAGCTGGCATGGCAAAATAGGGGTTGCTATATGTAATTTATTAAGCAGCCACACAGAGACATGGAGAGTGGAAAAGAGAAACTGACCTTATATTTAGCTTGCTGGAATTTCAACCCTTCCTGCTCTTGGAACTGCTCCGAGCCGGCTCTCTCCCTCACATTTCTATACCCAGGACTGGGTATAACATACTCTTTTCCTAGGTCGATGTCTTTCATCTTCTCCTTCCGTAAACGCCAGGGTTTACAGTTGTATTTTCACCTCAGAAAAATCTAAAGAGAATTAAAATCCCACTTTAAAACATATGTCCTACGCCCTAAACAACCCTATATGATTAATAGGAAGCTTTTTAACCAAAGGTCTTGGGCAGCAATTTTGAAATCCTATTATAACATGTGACCAAACTACTCCACAGTGCCTTGTGGAGAACTGATTCAAGAGCACATGAACCCCTTGCTAAGCTAGTTAAAGGGTATCCATAAGTAACCATGAGACTAAAGTGACTCAGTGCGGAAGCGCCACTATAATATCTAGCCTACTTATAATTTTCAAGTATTTGTATCCTTATGTAATCTTAATTGCTAGAGATCAGTCATTTGATTCTAGCAAATTATAATTTTTTTCAAAAATGTTTTAATATCAAACACCTAGAGCTCTATTTTCTTGATTGTGTAATTTTACATATTAGCATTTCAAAATAGTATGCTAGTTTTAACACCCATAGGACATACAGCATGCATCTCTGCAAATCTAGCACAAGATATTGTCAGTCTTCTCTACAGCGCCCACAGACACTATGAAAAAAGCCTATTCTTAAAAAGATAATTTTTTCTCCCACACAAGTACTATTCATCTTCATTACAAATTTGTACAAGCATTAAAATGTATTTGCATTAGATTACATGCCTGCCTGTACATTTATTTATAAAGAAACGCTTTGGGTTGCTGTTCTTTTCAGACTGTTAAGTCTTTCAGGTTAGAACAGCAAATTTATCCATAAACCTGCTGGCCTTAAAGTCACTTTGTCCCACGGCATTACATTTTATATCTCCATAGTTGATTTAAAAAAACAAGTCACTGTGAAAAGGTCAGCTTAAATCATACTGCAGCCAGAAAAATGTAGCAGCAGGTCTGGTCTGGTGCAATGGACCAGAAGCCTCTCATATTAATTGCATAAAGATCATCATCCAGGCTATTTCTGTAACATGCCCTTTGCCTCATATTTACAACTGGCCCTATTGACTTACAAGGTGGGTGAAGTAAGATCTTTCATTGGACCAATTTTTGATGGTGAGAGACAGACAGAAACGGGTCCAGTACAAGGTATCACCTCACCCACCTTGCCTCTCTAATATCCCGGGACCCCTCCCCGGCCACCACGCAACCTATTTACTCACAGAGAACCAGACGGTTTCCCACTATGCCCCTCCAGAGAGATCCAGCCACTGGAGCAGGAATCCACTGAACACACATGGGCCGCCTTGCCCCCACCCTTGCCTGCCTTGGGGTTTATTTGTCTGCGCCGGGCGAGAGCGGTTCTTCATCGCGCTGCCGCCGGGCCTCCGCTGGCCTCCAGGGGGGTCGTGTACCTCGCGGGAGGCCCCACCACCTCCGCCGCAGCCCCCGCTGCGGGGCCAGCCGCACCCGGCACCCAAGGGCTACGGGGCCAGCGCCACGAACCCACAGGCACCGGCAACCCCGCCTGCAGATCTGCAGACAGGAGCGGCCACCTGTCCGCCCCCCCCCGCGCCCCAAAGCCGCCGTGCACCCCCCCCCCGCTCCCTAACACAGGGCGGGTGTAGCCCCCCCCGCGCCGCTGCACCTGCCCGCCACATAAACAAGGGAGGGGTCCGCGGCCCTGACTGCCTCTGCACCCCAATCCCGCCCCCACATGGGACCGGGGGGGGAGGTGGCGCGCGCGCCCCCGCGGCCCGTCCCATGGATCCCGGGGGGGGTCTCCCCCCCGGTACAGGGGTAATGCCCCCTCCCAGCCCGGTCGCCGCCTGGGTGCCCGGGGCACCGGCCTCCCCCTCCCGCCCTCCGGGCGGCCCGGCCGCACCAGTCCCCGGCGCACGGTCGGGGGAGAGGGTGTGAGGGGAAAGCGCGCGCGCGCGCGCCCCCCGCCGCCGCGGGCCGTTACCTCGCCCGGCTTCTGCCCCGCTGCTGCGGCTTCGCCACTCAGCGGCCCCCGCAGCCAAACCACAACCTTATAGCGGCGCCGGCGGCCCCACTGCGCCGGCGCGGTGCCGAGTCTCGCGCGGGGAACGACGGGAAGCGTAGTCCCCCCAAGTAAGGCTGCGGAGCCGAGCCTCGGGGGCAGGAACGACAATTCCCGGCAGCCCCCGCGCCGGCCGGCTCCCACACTCTCCCGGCCGGTGCCGCAGCGCCCGCCGGGCCTGGAACGTTCTCCGCGGCCCTGGGGCCCCCCCACGAGCTGAAGGGGGAGGGGTGAACCTGGGGGAGGGTCCGACCCCGCTGCGGGACCGGGGGTGGGGGCAGGCAGCATGCAAGGGTGGGGGCAGGACGCTCTGCAAACGGGAGCCGCCCCCCCCTTCGCCGCGGGGCGGCGCGCGCCCCTACCGAACGGGACTAGGGCCAGGCCCATAGCGGGGGGGGAATGTGTCTCTCTGCCGGCAGGCACAGCTGGAGCGAGGCCCCTGGCTTCTACGGCCCTTGTTCTTTCACCCAGGCCAGGTCATTTACATTGCATTAGGCCTGGCTGCAGGGGGGCAGCTTAGAGAGACCCACAAAAAAAAACCATCACCACCACCCCCCCATAAATTGAAAGACAGATTCCACTGGAGGTTGTGTCTCATGGGGAAAGACCCTGCTGCAGGCCATCGAGACAAAGCATTAGGAGGATCTGCATTCTCATCGTGTTCATTGGGAGTATCCTTCAGCCAGGGCTGAGTGCAACCTAGGATAGCAAAATACATAGCCACATGCAGCAGAAACAGACCCTATGAATAAGGGACAGGTAGAGTTACCACAGCCAGACCTTCGGGCTCCCACATCCTGACTAACAACTAGACCCCCTTCTCTCCCCTCACATCCTTCATGGATATTAACAGATTGAGAGATAAGAATACAGCTGTATCCCTAAACACACTTCATCCACTAAGAAACAGATGGCAGCTTTTCACTAGCAAAGACCCTTAAAAAACAAGGGGACTCTAGTTTCTCCTCTGTTTTTAAAAAGCCTTACCCCAGCCCAGCAATTCTATGTTACTTTCAGAAGTTAATCTTGGCTGATGTCGCAGGTAAGCAATTTATATAAAACAGGTGCCCATCTGTATAGCAATTGTTCTCCTGTCAGTAAACTTTCTACATCAAAGCTGGTGTTTTTCAGGATGCTGAAACAGACTCACTGTAAAACTGGCATGTGGGAACCAACAAGTAAACTGGACCCTAAATGTTTGTTTTGGGTCCAGGATATAAGAGCACAGATAAAAAATATTGAATTCTGCCAACCTTACTTAATAAATTCTTTAGATAAAATGCTTAATAAATGGGTCTCTGTTTAAATGTTCAGTTGTGTGAGAATATGTGAGAGACCAGAATCTAATGAAGATGTTGAAATGGAAAAGGTTAAATACATATAGTCAACGTCACATGTCAAAAAAAAAATATCCTTAAATCAGACTAAGTTCTCAATTGCCATTCCTCTTTGCCTTTTCGTACATTTCAGTCTATCAATAGCAATATTTTTTCACTGGTTGTGCCTATGAAGTTGACATTTACCAACATTAGATCTTTATCAGTCAATCCTTCCAAGCCTCTATCTAATAATGGCACCACTGACAGATGTTTCAGGGTCATCCTATACATAACCCCAGGAGCATTCATGAGCACACTGACATCACTCTGAGCCTGTACTATTTCTGGCAAAATTGAGAATCATCTCCATGGAGGACACACTAATATATTGGAACAGCAGAACCACAAGCCAATTACTGACCAAAGGCAGAAGAATAGCAATGACCACAGCAGGGCAGCCATGAAAGCACAGGGCTAATATGTTGGGTAATCATGTGTCTTCCCTTAAAATATTCCACTGAGAACTCAGCTGTGCAATTTCAAACTGGTTTGGTTGGAATTTTATTGTGTTTGGGGATTATTTCATACCAAGTGACAGGGTGCACTCCATGTTTTATAAACAAGGGCAGATATTTGGACAGGAGCCAGAAGGATAAAGGGAACCTAAAACGCTTTTGAATGGAATTATAAAACTGGACTCCTATTAACAACACACAAGTTCTGGTATAAAAATACACACAGCTGCAATTAAACAGCACAACCAAAGTAGTACAGGGTGTGAGGAATCAACTGGAAGGGACTTCGAGAGGTCATCTACTCTAGTCCCCTGATGGTGAGAAATAATCCAAGAACCCAGCATGGTTTAAATTAAATATAAATAATTTATTTTATAGTGTGTTGACATGAGTCATCTTGACCAGAATAAAATACCTGCCAAATATTTTAACACAGCTGTGAGTTCTGGGCATCCTGTACCAAGTGTGGGCCTTACACAGGCTTCCCAATGAGGAGTTTGCCTTGAGTCTCATTCCAAGGTCGTAATTCTAAGAAGGCCAGGAACAAGTGTACTTCGTCCTCCAGCACAAAAATGGGGAAGTAGCCCTTGATCCCGAAATGCTTGCATTGTGCTTTTTTAAACAAACCTGCATGCTGCAGTCTTGTTACCAGTGGGATCCAGCATGTAATTCTCAGCCTTCCTGACCCCAGAAGGGCACAGAGTAGCTTTCAAGTGAGTCTTTGGAGCCTGAATTGTGGAAGAAACAGGAAAAGAATTAAATTTTATTTTTTTTAAGTTGAAGAAATAAGAGCGCTCAACAATTCTGTGGCATCTGGTTGGAGACATGCAGAAAGACTGAACATTCAGCAAAAACACCAAAACCATTGAAAATGAGATGGTGACAAGACAAGTGGAGGAGAGGAGGTCATCCCAATAAATGAAGCAGAAGTAGAGCGCGCTTGGCTGTGACTATCTGGCATTTTCCTTTACGTCCGCCACCTTTCCACTAGCACAGGGGCGGCTCCACTGGTGGGAGGAATAGTAGGAAAACTAGAAGAACAGGTGCTGACATTTTAACCAGAATCACCTATCTTTGCTCAGCTCAGGTCAAGGCAACAGTGGTTGAACCACCAGCAGCCTATTCACACTTGCATTCCTACAACTATAGACGCCCCATGCTGGTGCAATGATAGGAAATTTGAAGAAAAATACTGGTGTAGACATAACCCACTGGTAGGTCTGCATTATGAGTCTCTGCTAGTGGCCTGTCCAGAGGATATGCATGTACCAGTTAGAGGAGTTATTTTATTTAACTCCAGTGGCAGAAATTCATACTTTTAGTGCTAGGTTCATTCCCTCATAATGACCAACGATAGACTTTACGTAGGGAATTAAAAAATGTCACTGATTCTATATTCAGTCCCAGAACAGGAATTTTAAAAAGTGACATAGCAAAACCAAGGGACCAGTGACAGCTTTTGAGACTTGTGTCTGAGGAATCACCAACTCTAGAAAATGTTTGCTATCATCTGACAAGTGGGATACCATCAGAGCTGGGATTCAGAGTATATAAAGTATCTGCTTCTAGCCCTGGCAATTAGAGGATACGGAACCTTAACGATCACCTCATTCTGATTACCAACCTGTTTGTTTGCCACTTGAATGTAAACACTATTTTAATGTCTTGAGACCCACTAACAAGAAACCAACCCTGTAAGCAAGCCGAAAGCTGAGAACTTTGTGCAGAGAAGGAGCAAAGTCAGCTCAGAACAGCTGGCCTCCAAAGATGCAGAAAGAATCAGGAGTAGAAGTGTGCCAGAGCCGCAGAAGGGAGGGTGATGAAGCTTAAATCAAACCAAGTTACTGTCGGATCTAAGCCATTTGGATTTGATAAGTGGAGTGTCACCAAGTTACCCAGAAAATCCACATTCAGTGTATGGAAGTGATGGCCTTTATCCAGCTGTTTACACCACATCCATCACTATTGTATCTGAGCACTTGCATCCACCCACTGAAGCACTCAGAGCACATGTTGCAGAGAATTACTTAGTTACCTTACCTGAACTTACCAGACTTACTTCAGTCTCTTGGGTAGAAACAAGCAGACATTGCTGAGTGCTTCAGGAGTTCTTCCCAATTAAAACTCCTATGCTAGTTTAAGCATTACTGCAAATGTGGTTTGGATCACCAATATGGTATCTCCCTTTAGAAGCACACCACAGCCCACCAGTGGAAAGCCTAGTAACATGCACAATTGCACAAAAATAAAATTGGACTGCAGTTTTAATGTTGTCCAGACCCTGGACAAAACCAGGCAACATCAGCTACAAAAAGAGGAGGAGATGTGACAGTGGGTTAGTTCAATAATTTCTCTCTGCTGCACAACTAGCTACAAATTCTGCTTAAGGCCCTAAGTGGACATGAGTTGGAGGCTGTGCTCCTAGTCCAAGGAAGTTTGTCCACAAAGGAGAAACAATGTAATTTAACTAAGTCTGGGCTGATTGACAGTGTCTATCAAGAGACCTAGTTTTGGAATAGCGGGAGATGCTGCAGAATAGTAGAGATGCATAATGAAGCACTTCTAGTGCATACCTAGTCTAACAGTTACCACCAGTCTCAGCCTCTCCCCATCCTGCAAGAGTAGCCAATAGGATGCTCAATCCCTGTATTTCATTCAGGTAGGACGATGCATGAGAGTGCATCTTGCTTGACAACTTTAAAAGCTAGATGCCACCTGCACTCTGCTTAGTTTTGTTCTTTTGCAACTCATTGTTCAGTGAGTTACTCGGCCCCCGTGTGCACAGTCCACAGTGGCTATTACTCTGCCACAGCAGCTCCCAGGTAGGGAATTCAGTTCAAGTTGCAGAGGCTCATGTGTACAGTTCTGGAGACCCCAGGTTCGATTCCGGTAACAGTTTGTGCTTTTGCTTTCTCACCGAGTGGTGCGTTCAGCCACAAAACAAACAACAGGATTGAGAAATTAACTTCCTTTTCCTTGCGTCAACCAGGAGTCCTATGACCATCTGTCTAGCCTGAGGCACCCTAGTTCACACCAGCTCCAATAAAAAGCACAAGCCCTGGG
Source organism: Eretmochelys imbricata (assembly GCF_965152235.1). NCBI lineage: Eukaryota > Metazoa > Chordata > Testudines > Cheloniidae > Eretmochelys > Eretmochelys imbricata. The sequence continues at coordinate 7,824,913 of NC_135580.1, forward strand.
GAGAGCTGAAGGGATTGCAATCAGCTTGTTCCCTGGTTTTTTAAATCCACTTTATGGTGGCTGATCTTTTATTAGAACTGAACATACATTCAGTTTCTGACCCTTCTGATTCCACAGAAGATTTCTCAGAGCTTCTGCTATTAGTTAGATTCTGCTCACTGATAGAGGGGTGCCCGATCAATCTCTCAGCCCCCAAGAACCAGTCCTGGCTATTATCGAGCTTGTTTCAGGAACACCACTCAGTAAGTTGTAACAGCACGCTAGGGACTTTATGTTCTTTTCAACTCTCACCCATGTCAGATCTGCCAATGCCAGAACACCAGTCTGATTTACCCAGATATCAACAGGTCCTGTAATTGAAGTGCAGCACTGGAAAGGATGTGTGTGTGCGGTGTAGGCTGGATTGGAATTGTCAAGTGACAGAGGTCACTTCTGCTTTCCTACAAGCCGGCGAGTTTAACAGCTAGGGATAACCTTGTGATAAGAAGTCATTACAAAGGTGGCAGTTTTGTCATGGTAGGAAACGGGACAGTCACAATTTCAATTTAAGAAAAACTGTGGCACATACTGTACTAATGGACTATTTGCAATGGGAAATGAGAGTTACCAACACACTTCACAAGTGTTTTATGCTATTCACAATAAATTAACCATTTCAAATCCTTGCAAAGCCAGATTCTGCTACACTGGCCGTCTCAGGAGCTCAAAACTGGGATCTGAGCTCTCTCTGCAGAGGGCCCCATTAGATGCAGAACATCTTCTGTAAGAGATTAGAATGACCATGGATCTCATTGCTTTCAGAACAGAGTGCAAGAGATTGCCCTTCCCCATAACTTTCTCACAGTAAGAATATATAAACACAAAAGAGGATTATGCATCACTCTCCCCAGCAGAGACAACAATCAACTTTCATGTAAGCCACTCCAGTACTAAGGGGATAAGTGCAGGACAGATACGAAGTCCCAGTGGGGCAGGCAGAAAAACAGTTACACACCCACCCACCCAACAGTGGAATTTTCCCAGCAAGCTAGTTTCCAGTTTCATGCCAGGGTTAAGATCTTTCAGGAGCTCAGCTTTTTCATGAGGGACCTGATGGTCCCTGCAACTTGCACCCCTTAGATGGGAAGTATTACCTACTATGCTAGCCGCCTTGCAAGCTGGTGGGCTACGGTAACTGGGATTTGCCCCAAGCCCTTGTTAAACCAAGTGTCGTGTGGAGGCAAGGGGATGGGATCAGATCGAAGCAATCTGCACCTCAGCTCGCAACTGAAAACCAACCCAGAGCTCTCTAAACAAATAGAAGGTGGGTTAATTCAACGGATTTCCAAGGCCCTAGGTCCTATGAGGACACCTGAGATCTAAATTATGCACCAGGGACCCCAAATAGTGCATCACTACTTCCTCCAAGCTCTCTCTCCTACACTGCCCCCCCCAAACCAATCAGGGCTCTGTGTGTGTGTGAGACTGGTGTATTCCAATATTCAGTTTATTTTATGCTGCTCCCAACGTTCCTTATGCTGCAGATCAGTGTAGCTATGCTGTGTAAGGTGGGGAAGGGAGGCGGGAAAGCAGGATCTGTTTGGACATGGAGCAGTTGGGGTTTTTGACACTCATGAAGATATGGAAGCTGGTTTTGGTGTCCAAGAGGGATGTGATGCTTTTGGAGCTGGGGAGGGGATCTACCCCGTCTTTCCCTCTCTTTCGAGCAGCAGCAGAGGAACTAAAACTTGGAGGAAGTTTTAATTCCTTGTTCCCCACTCTCGCAACTTGCTGCTTCACTGCGTACCTCCCCTGACATCTGCCCCTACATGCAAAATTGACACACACATACATTAGCTGGATGTTTCTGCAAAAGTGATCAGCCATGTGAAATAGTTCATGCTAGCACTCAAACTGTCATTGTGTTTCAGAATTAACCCCCACTGGAATGAACTGGGCAGCTCACACTTTTTCAGAGCTGCAGATTCAGGCAAACATCACAGCATTAGTTTAGTATCTTCCCAACCATAAAGGCCAAGGATTACTACTTTTGCTTAAATGAAAGTTAAGCTTCTGAAGCAAAGTTTATGTGGCAATTTAAAATAATCCACAATTTTGCAGCAATGTAAGTCACAATCACATTATGCACAAGACTCTGCTTACCTCATATTACTGGGATATTTCTCTGTGCCTTTGGTTTTAGCCAAGCTCAGAAGTCTTGCAAGAGGCTATTCTCACTGTATCAATCAGGTCTGTGTTAGAAAGCTTTGGTTTCGTGAGATTTCCAGTTTAAAGTGAATATGTAAAGGGGAACCTCACTATTACAGCTCACCCTGTTCTATTGTTTAGGTCAGGCAGTAAGGAACATGACAGAGCATTCCATCTAACTTTACCTTGCCTCAAGAGCCCTTTCCTTATTGTGAAAGAGATAATGCACTGGTTAAATCCAGCAGCCACGAGTTTGAAACTATTTTTGACTGGGATCAGATTTAATGGAATCAGAAGGTCAACTATTGCAAAGTCAAGAGTAAAATTAAATATATGGAACAAGCCCAGAGCAGTTAATCTGTACTGAGTGTGGGACTGTTTGATCTCTTTAGGAAACCTGATATCTTCAAGGACAAAACATATGTTAAACAACAGCAGTGGATCAGCCTCTTAACAATAGCTGACCCTGTATTTAATACTGCTCATGCCAGATCCAGAGTGACGGCTAAATTAGAAGTCTGTTCCACAGCTAGAGTTTGATGTCTGCACGTTCTTACAGGCAAAGAATGGACAAGAGTTAAGGCTTAGCCACCTCTAGCTGTTGGTTAGTAAATGAACAGAATTACAGTCTAACAAGGCTGAAGCAAAAAGGGACAGAGATGCTGGTCTTGAAATTGGATTGGATGCTTCTGATTCAAACCCTACCTCCTCCCTTCCCCCCACTCCCCGTGGTTCTGGGATGTGGAGTAGAAGTTTTGGTTTGGGACCTATATCTAGCACTCAAACCATAGGGCGCACCTCCCCCCTTCCTCCCAGATCTGCCTATGTTTTTTCACTTGGCAAATTTACATTGTGAGGACAAAGGTCATGTCAAGGGACAGGTCCCCAGAGGCCATGTTCCTGGATTTGTTTTCAGCTCTGTATTCTGGCAGGTTGTATTTGCACTGGAACCAGCCAGGGCCCAAAAAACAATTCAGGCCTAAGCAACTCCCTCACTATTGCTAAATACAAGCCCTGGCTGCTATCAGTTGAGAACCAGTCTCTAGACTGAGGAGCAGTTGGAATCCTTGGCCAGAGACAATGGTACAAGAGACTATTCCTTTCCATTGACTCCTACAATCAGTCCAGCTGCCTGTACCAGCATACTCTTGTTCCAGCAGGGCCAGAAGACAAGAGTCCATGGTTAGACAAGCCAGGGGTGTTCATGCTTCTGGAGGTGCACAGGGACAATCAAAACAGCAGCTAGTTTACTTAGCTAGGTCATGTCAGCATGTGATTTTGTAACTGACAGCTGCTTTCCTCAAATCAGGAGAATCACTTCACCAGGCCCCATCAATGTGATAGACCAGGGGTTCTCAAAGTTCATTACACCACCTCAAGAGGGAGGAAACGAAGCCTGAGCCCACCCATGCCCTGCCACCCCAGGTGGATGGGTGGGGCAAAGCCAAAGCCCCCCCAGTCTTGTAACCTGTGCCCCACCACCTAGGGCGGAAGTCGAAGCTTGAGCCCCACCGCCAGGGGGCTTCTGCCCCGGGCAATGGGGCTCGGGCTTCGACATCAGCCCCAGGTAGTGAAGCTCGGGCTTCGACCTCTGCCCCGGGCCACAGCACGTCTAATGCCAACCCTGGTGACCCCGTTAAAATGGGGTCCTGACCCCCAGTTTGAGAATTGCTGTGATAGAAGTTATGGAAAAACACTAATAAAATACAGATTTAACCAAACCATGACTGATGTGGCAAGCCTAGAGGTGCCCCCCGGGGGCTCAGCCCCAGCACAAATTAAGCCCTACCTGAGCTTCATGGCCAAGTGCTCAGCACCTGGCAGCTCCCACTGTGACACTTAAGGCCAGGTTTTTCCAAGAGAGCTCGGCACCTCACCTATACCCAATATGCCGAGTATTTGGAAAAATCCAGCCACTTCTTTAGGTAGAGAAAAAAACAGGCTCTTTTGAAACTCAAATCCCAATTGTGGGTGCTGAGCCCTCTTGGAAATTCAGGCCTGTTTTTACAGCAGCCACCAGCAAAAACTTCTAGGTCATGCAGGAGGCAGCTGCTGCTGCCTCCTTCCCAGGCTGAACAGCCAGGACGGCCCTACACCTGCCTTGCACTCTTCACTGGCTACATCTGAAGTGCAGCATGCTTTCTTGGCTGGCCTGGTTCACTTTGGAGACCACGAGAACGTTTTTCTGGACCTCCTCCTAACCAGCACCTGGGTTCTGAGTAGAGTGGCAGAGCCCAAAAACTCCTATTAGATAGCACTGGTGTTACCCTTAGTGGCTGGTTCAGCTGGTATGTCTACACTGCAATTAAAAGCCTGCAGTTGGTCCATGCCAGCTGATGCAGGCTAAGGGTCTGTTTAATTGCAGTGTAAATGTTCAGTCTCAGGCTGCAGCCTGAGCTCTGGGACTCTCCCACCACACAGAGTCCTCAAGCGGAGGCTCCAGCCAGAGCATCTACACTGCCATTAAACAGCCCCTTAGCCCGAGCCCTGGGAGCTCAAGTCAGCTGGCACAGGCCAGCAGTGGGGTTTTACTTGCAATGTAGACATACCCTAAAGGCACAGAAGGAAGCCTCACCTGTCACGAACCAGCACTCCCGGCAGTTGATGTGCAGCACCGTTAAGACAGCATTCAGCAGGATGGGGTACAGGCCCCAAAGGATTAACCTCTCAAGACTTATGAGAGTACCAGGACTTGTCCCACTCAGGGTCATCCAGAGCTGCAGCCAGTAGGTCACAGGGGCTTCTCCCTGCTCACTCAGCCCACAGCCTGGCTAGAACCCTCCACGGGGGTGCAGACTGCCCAGTAGCTAGTGCTTGGCCTGGTCAGTGCTGCCTACCAACTCCAACGTGCCTCCAGATTCCTCTGAGCACAGCCCCAGCCTGCCCCTTTCCCACAGATCGAGCGGAGGTTCCCAGGCTCAGGGGGCCTTTTGCTTCTGTTTATGAGGCTGGGTGGTGAGCCACTGAGAGAGACTCTGCTGCTCTGATCAGACAGCGCTCTCAGCACTAGGAGGGATCCATCAGGGGCTTGTTTAGTTAATACCTTTGTCAGACTCCTGAGGGCATCTTACAGAAACTGATGGCTGTCACACCCCTGGATGGATGTCACACCCCTCACCCCACCTGCTCACCTTGTAACTAAGGGCTGTCATACAGGACCCCAGGCACGAAGGGGAAATACCAGACTCCTGGGCTCAGGCTCCAAAGAAGGGACCCCGGCCTGGGTTTTGGAAAGCGATCTCGGCTTTGAGAGGATCGGAGCGGGACGAAATCAGCTTTCTGGATCCCTTGGGAAACCTCAGCTCCACAAGAGAAACAGGAGCTCAGGAATGCATCATCAGTGTCTGATCCACGTCAGACAAGGCGCCGATACTGGTAGCCGTGCAGCCAGTCAGACTTCACATACAAAGCCATTTGAGTCAATATCTTTAGTGACTCAGGCCCCAGGGCTGCAAGGGAAAGTGCCAGACTCCAGTCAAATATGGACAGATGCTGATGCAGGCATTTTGTACCTGGGGAAGCCCAGGAGGAGCCAGAGATGTCCTGGTACCTGCTGGGTGATTGGAGGATACAGAGCCTTTCAGCTCCAGGCTCCTTGTTCAAAATTAATTCAGGTGCCACTGGCAGTGACCATCTGTTGGCAGCCTACATTAGATCAGTTTGGTGGGTCTCCATTCATTGGGCAGTGGAAATATGTCCCATCATCCCAAACGGCATGAACTGACACGTTGGCTGGATATTTCAAGACAGAAGCCAAGAACTGAATGACCTTGGATACTGAATTCATCCCCCTAGAGATGCAAGTCAGAGCTGGACCACGTTGGCAGGGCAGAGGAAGGAAGGGGAGTTTGCGTTGCTGTTACCAGTCCTGTACGTGTTCTGGGGGTAAGGAGAACACACATTAGTGTAAAATAGACCAGCACCCTTTAAATAAATTCCACACTAATTCAGAAGCTACTGGCTGGGTCAGACCAAGATGCTACAGGATCTTTTGCAGATTCTTTTATTTAATGCATAGGCTCAAATAGCACAAGCCTGATTCTCATAATTAGGGCCCTACCAAATTCACAGCCATAAAGAATGCGTCACGGACCATGAAATCTGGTCTCCCGCGTGAAATCTGGTCTTGTGTGTGCTTTTACCCTATACTACACAGATTCCACAGGGGAGACCAGCATTTCTCAAATTAGGGGTCCTGACCCAAAATGGGGGATAGCACAGTTATATTAGGCAGGAGTGGTGTGTGTCCCGGTATTGCCACCCTTACTTCTGCACTGCCTTCAGAGATGGACAGCCAGAGAGCAGCAGCTGTTGGCTGGATGCCCAGCTCTGAAGGCAGAGCTCTGCCAGCAGCTGCTTTGAAGTAAGAGTAGCGGTACCGCAACCCTCACCACAATAACCTTGCACCCCCCAACTCCTTTTTGGGACAGAGCCCCTATGACGACAACACCATGAAATTCCAGATTTAAATGCTGAAACCATGAAATTTACAATTTTTAAAATCCTATGACCGTGAAATTGGCCAAAATGGACCGTGAATTTAGTGGGGCTCTACTCATAATTTACCAAGGCTGCCAGTTCACAGGGACAGCAGCAAAACCAGAGAGCCCCTTCTGCCGGTCTCTTGTGCTGACCCACTCACTGGAGTCCCGAGCACGTCTGGGTTCTCCTTGCACCACTGCCTCCCTACAAACATCACAGAATGGAATGGGGTGGGTGCTTGCAGAGACGCCTCAAAATCCTAGAGCCAGCCCTGAAAGAGATGCCTCTGCCCTGGAGGAGGAAAGTTAGGACAGCTAGCCAGGCAGGCCCAGCAGCTTAACTGTGCTCTTGTATCATCTAGGGATCCAGGGGCTTCCATTTTCCCAGTCTGGTAACTCAGCTGCAGGAGCAGGTTCTTCCAGGTAGTCCTGCTTGGCATGACAGCCAGACTTAGGAGCCCCATCATAGCATGCAGCGTAACAGCAGCGCGCCATGGAGCAATCCCAGTAACTGGGAGGAGAACCTGATGGGGTTGTATAGGAGGATCACAAACATTGTCAGGAGAGTCAGTCGGTGGCATCAGCTAAGAGGAAATACATGAAGTCATAGACGGTTACACAGAAAGATCACATGTGCCAGCTAGGGCTCCCCGCACTTTGCGCCTTCACTCCCCCGCCCCCAATAATGGCTGCTTGGGAGGTGTAACCCTGAGCTCAGATTGGGTGAATGTGGATTTGTTCTGCAACATCCAGGGCTATTGGAGGGGTGTTTGAATCGCTGCACAGTCTGGAATTCACTGCTTCAGCCAGCAGCTGTGTAAGTCAGCAGCTCTCAACCTATCCAGGCTACCGGTGCCCCTTTCAGGAGTCTGATTGGTCTTGCGTATCCCAAGTTTCACCTCACTTCAAAAACTACTTACTTACAAAATCAGACATAAAAATACAAGTGTCACAGCATGCTATTACTGAAAAAAACTGCTTACTTTCTAATTTTTACCATATAATTATAAAACAGTTGGAATATAAATATTGTACTTACATTTCAGTGTAGAGTATACAGAGCAATATAAACAAGTCATAGTCTGTATGAAACTTTAGTTTGTTCTGACTTTGCTAGTGCTTTTTATGGAGCCTGTTGTAAAACTACCCAAATATTTAGATGAGCTGACGTACCCCCTGGAAGACCTAGGCGTACCCCTGACTGAAAACCACTGGTGTAATCACTCAGACAAGACTCATCTCAGCAGAGGTTTCTGCAGCTAGGCAGTTGCTTTGTGTTTGATCAGGATAGTGTTAAAAGCTCTGGCCCGTGCAGTTACCCAGAGCAGCCAGAAGGCTTTAGACAAGCCACTCATCTGGGATTCAGAGGACACTTGCAAGTCAGCATGTGTTTGTTACTCACCAGCACACCCTCTTTGAGACTGGACAAGGACATTTCCGCTCTGGCCTGGTGACATTCCATTTAATAAACAGGGTTCCTCCTCACAGTAGAGCAGAAATTAATGTGCCCCCCATTGCAATTGGTTAACCACTTGACAGCCGCATTCCTCTGTGCTGCAGCCAGCCACGGGTCACCCCCTCTCCATGCAAGCACACTGGACAGCAGTGAAGTTAACAGCTGTGATGGTTCAAGCAGCAATGTGGCTCTGGGGGGTGGGGTGTCTGGATTGGCTCATCCTCCCTGTGCAGCAAAAAAGCAGAGATGGTCAGAAACCGTGACCTTAAAATATACATAGAACCACGGCTACAGGATGCAATAAATTGGAAAATAGATGTAGCAGCTGGAGGACCTGTCCATCCACTCTCTGAGAAGGGGAGTAGGTCAGATGGTGGGCCACAAGGACTTGGAATGGAATAGTCCCAGCATGGCACACGGAACAGTCTCCCCCTACCCCCAAACTGGCAGGCAGCACACATATCTAATCCTGCTACTGCATGGTCTAGTGGCTAGCGCACAGAGCTACGACTCAGGAGATCTGGGTTCTATTCCCAACTTGGCCAAGATTACGTGACCTTGGGCAACTCACTGTCCCCCCCCGTGACACAGGGATGATGTTTCAGCATGGCGCTGTTGGACCCCCCTAGAGGAAGCTTCTGGACAACTGGAAGGTACCTCCAGAGAGAGCAGGTGGGTTTCTTTGTTCACCACAGTAGCAGCTCCCAGAGCGCTACCTCCATTGCTAACCCACAGCAGCATTACAGTAGCTCCGCTCAGGGCAGGGACAGGCAGAAACCAGGTCTGCATTAGCAACATTGATTTTACATGAAGCAAAATATTTTACAGGAGAAGTGGTCCTGGGAGACCAGCAGGTACCATTATCCTGGAACCCAGCTGGAATGGGAGTGGCTAAAGACAGAGAACAAGGACAAAGCTGCTGAGGTAAGATGGACAGCAGGCATGGCCATTCCACCATGAGCAAAAGATGCTCTGCCCCACTCTTGAACTAGAGCCAGGAACTCTTCCCTTTTCCAACCCCCCCAAACCCTTAGGATGGCCCAGAGCTCAAGCCCACTCCCAGTGTCCAGCCCCAGCAAAAGGGCTGGCTTAGCATGCCACCTCTGAGGCATGGGGGATGGAAAGAGATTCAGAGATTTTACAGAACTTTTACTATCATCTAGTTTGACCTCCTGCATAACACAGGCCAGACAGTTTCATCAGTAACTCCTCCATCCAGCCCATAGCTTCTGGCTGAGCTTTCAGAAAGAGCCAGTCTTGATTTAAGGACTGCAAATGCTGGAGAATCCAACACCTCCCTAGGCAAGTGGCTCCAACCTTGAATTACCCTCACTGTTAAAAATGCATACCTTAGTGCTAGCCTTTGCCTAGCCTCAGCTTCCAGCCACTGTACCTCAGAATGCCTTTTTTTGCTAGGTTAAAGAGCAGTCTGTGATCAGAAATCTTCTCCACACCTAGGTACTTGTTGACTGATCAAGTCTATCTCTGGGATAAATTTAACAGTTGAAGCATCTTTAGTCTCTCATTAGAAGGTCCTTCAGTGGGAATGATGCCATCCTTTTTCCATCTAGTTACATTTAAAGCTCTTTGGGGCTGGGACCAGACCTTGCTATGTGTTCATACAGCACCTACCACAATGGAGCCCCAATCCAGATGGGGGCCTCTTGTAAGACTAGCACAGACTAACGGACCAGAATGCCAGGTAGCCAAGGTGCTATAGAATAAGGTGAATACATCCTGTGACTCACAAAACCAGGAGAACAAGAGATGGAAGAACCCAATTAAGTCCCAGCTGGTCTCTCTCAGGCCAGGGCATAGCTTCAGTTTGAATTTAAGATGGCGGGGGGGGGAGGAAGGGGAGAAGAGAAACAGGACAAAAAGCAGAAGGGCAGCAAGATAATCCTGGGGGAAACAGTGCCCCACGTAGCTGGGCGGGAGAAACAAAGAAGCAACGGTATGTCTGGTTCTGTAACTACAGGTACAACCCAAGTACACTTGGGTCTCTGGGGTCACAGCAAGACCTTTAAGGGATGCAACTCTCCCCACATATGGCTGCATGGCCAGGGCTGTCCTGCTACTTGAACAAGTTACAAGGTAGCTGCTTAAGGGAGTGGCAATGAATCACAGGACTGTCAATAGAAAACTTACTTTGTTTGGCTGCCAAAGGGAAGCATCTGCCTTCCCCACTACAGGCCTCTGAACTGCTGGGCTCCAGAGAACAAGTAGAATGGTCTGTAAAGGTTTGTAACAGCAGCCCCTATCTATAGACTCCTTAAGCCCTAAGGGGCTCTGTGCACTGCCCTTTTAAAGCATGTGTGGCTGGGTGCTGAAGCAGGGCCAATTGTCAGCACCTGTGCTCAGCTCCACACCAGACCAAAGTCTTGTCTGAGTCAGAGATAGGGGAGCTCTTTAGTCCCCCAGCTCTCTGCTCTCACAAGGAGCTGATGCGGGGGGGGGGGGGGGAGAATAAGGTTATAGAGTCACTGCAGTGATAGCCCAGGGTGGGACCAGGGTTGGCCAGGTGTGAGTGGCTGCCCTTGCAAAGCTACACCTGAGCTACTGGGCCCTGACTGTCGCTGCACTCGCTAGTGTGTGTCGCTAGGATTTCCGAGGGCACAACCCATTGTCCTTAACTCTGCGGTGAGCTGAGCTGCTTCATGGTGCTTTCCCAGTGACGTGTACCTAGTGAGGAGCTGGGGAAGGGCGGGCGTCCAGTGCCTTGTAGGGGAGGCACATCTGGGCACAAGGCATGAGAGGACGAGAGCATTCAGGTGCTTAGCTTGTGTACTTGCTGCAACGTGCGTGCATTATCAGCATGCAAGCAGACCCCCTGCTCTAATCCACCCCCTAGCCACACCAGCTAGCTCAGAGTGAAGGTACCACCCTATTCACCTGACAGAATCTTGTGTGTGGACAGGAGGGGACATAGGAATAACACCTGGATAAGAGCCCCAGCTAACTCTCCAGTGAACAGAGACCCCAAAGAGAAATTACCAATTAGGCCAAGCCCTTGAGACCATTTGTTAAGTCTACAGGAACAGCTCAATGGGGAAAACATAGGTCTGTAGGATCTGTATGTTGCTGAGCTGTGCAGTCCTGTCACATGCTCTACCGCTGGGAAAAAAGCCCTCTGGGCATTTTTCAGCCACTAACACAAAAAGCCCCCTGTGTAATCTGGGATTAGCCAGGTCAGCTAGTAGCAAAGTTCTCTGGTTACCGGTTCTCATCGCCAGCTCCCTCTCAACTCACTTATAACATGCTAGGAGACACTGCACTGGGAGCAGCGAAGATGAGGCCTGCTACCCATCCTTAGCAAGGGGGGAGAATCCTAGAAGCATCCAGACAGATTAAAATAAGCAATAGCCCCTGCAGTGTTTATAGTGTTAAAAAAATCAAACCATTTGAGTGTGTCTTTCTGCATCCCCTCCTCCCCAAGGGTTACTAGGACAGCTATACCCAGCCGCATGGCACTGCACAGGGAGTAGCCAGGACCCATAGCCCTATGGACTGGGGACAGGGAGGACATTAAAACCAAGGCCATAAAGGCACGACAAGGCTAATCTTGTGTGGTTAAAGCACAGGACCGGGAGCCAGGAGATTAGTTCAGTTCCTGGCTCTGCCTCTGGCTTGTTTTCTGATCATGAACAAGTCACAGCTCCTCTCTAAGACTCAGTTTCCCCATCTGCAAAGTAAAGCTAGTGATGCTGATTTGCTGTGCAAGGAGGTTGGGAAGCCCAATTCATTCATGCTTGGAGAAGTCTTGGATGGGAGGGTTCAAGACATCTAGTCTTATTCTACAAAAAGTGTCTTGGGGTCCCAAATCTCTGCAGGCCCTGTTCAGAGAAATCTGCCCCTCCCCCAGCAGGCAGTATGGGCCTCAGCACCTCAGGCTTCCTCATGTAGACAAAGGACCAACTCAGCATTGCACAGGCTAGGCATCCGCACCTGAGCTAGGGAAGCAGCAAAAAGTAGTTTGAATCCAGTTCTCCATCCGGGCTGTTGCCTGTCAAGTGATCTTTATGTCACTGCAGCCACAGGCTGTTCTACCCCTACAGCCTGTTTCATGGGTGACAAAATTAGACCATCCTCTTAGCTGGGCCTCTCTGTGTGTGCACCACTTCTGCCTGCCTACAGGATGGAGGAGATTTAGCCCCTGCCTGTGTGGGATGCCGTTCTCTTTACTAAGCAGGCTACTGGAGCTGCCTGCATTTTTACAGCTGCAGGCCCTGAGTTCTATTCTGGATGTCACCTAATATGCTTATTGGTGTCTGTGGGCCAGATTCTGCCCTTCCTTGCACCTCATGTTATCACTGACACCTGTGCAAAGTAGGTGTCAGATGCCACCGACTCAGAATTCCCCACTCTCTCCTGTGGATGGGGGTGTCATTACACCCACGGTGCACAGGTGCGGGTGTCGATACCTGCTGCAGGGAGACACAGGCTCGGAAGGTTTCCAGCCATGGCTATTTGCAAGCCCGAAGGATCAAAGTTTACTGCTATTATTATTTATTGTACTTGTATTACCATAGCACCTAGAGGCCCTGGACAGGACAAGGCTCCCCGTGTGCTGGGTGCTGCACAAACCCACAGGAACACACAGTCCCTGCCCCATGGGGCAACAATCTCTTTTGAAATGAGGCATGAATGAGTGTGATGAATAATAGACGGGGTGTGGCGGAGAGGCCAACGGTAACGGTGACTGGGTCAGTGGTTACACAGGCGAATAATGGGCACAGCTCAGTGGGTCCCAAGACAATAAACAACATCTGCTCAACCTGGCTACTGAAAAATCATGATTTCAGGCCTTCTTCTGCAGTTAAGTTCTGGGCCCCTTGGAATGAGATCTCTGAGCCCTGTAAGCACAATGCTGGGGATTACTGGAGGTGGGGGGGGGGGTTGATATTGGTGCCAAGTCACCCTCTCCTTTGAACAAGGTGCCCTGCAGCGGAGGCAGCATCCAGGACTTTGCAGGGCTCAGAAATGCCCAGACAGCTTTGGCTTGACCAAGCCCTGCCACCTGGTGTCTGCTACGCAGGTGACAAAAGCAGGAAGGACAGGGCGCAGTGCTGCCTGCATCCTGAACTGACAAATCAGGTGCCAGCAGCTGCTAGAACAGAGTAAATGGGGAAGTATTGCTCTTGTCCTCCCCATCACTGACCGCTCAGAGATCTGGGGCCTCGCTCCTTGGGCTAAAGGGCAGGCAGAGCCAGGGAGGATCCTCTGCTCCCCCAGACAAGAAAACTACTAGGGCTGCTTCCTCCCACAGGGGAAGTGAAACAGCCCTGCCTTTGAGACAGGCCAGCAGAGGCAGAGCAATAGCCCCAACAAGCGGCTGGCAGGCAAAGGGTGAGTGCTGCGGTCCGGTGAGATAAAGATGTGCCATGGGGATAGCCAGGGGTTGACAAAAGGCAGTAAGAGGCAAGTCCCCAGGTCCCAGCTGATTACAAGGGGCGCTAGGGCCGGAGAGCAGCTGCACCGAGCGGGGTCTGCTACAGGGGCACAGCCTGGCTCCCTCGGGCTCTCCTGGGAGAGAGCTGCCGCTGGTTCCCAGACTCTAGGGAACAATTCTGTCATTGTCCCAGACAAGCCTGTCTTCAGACAACTCCTCTGGCTCCCCGCTTGGCTGGCTCTGATGATGCTGAATGGGAAAGACAGCCCAGACTTGCCCTTCCTGTTTCTCTAACCCCGGGGTTCTCAAACTGGGGTCATGACCCCACAGGGGGTCGCAAGGTTATTACATGAGGGGTCGCGAGCTGTCAGCCTCCACCCCAAGCCCCGCTTTGCATCCAGCATTTCTAATGGTGTTAAATATATTTAAAAGTGTTTTTAATGGATAAGGGGGGGGGGGGTCACACTGAGACTTGCTATGTGAAAAGGGTCACCAGTACAAAAGTTTGAGAACCACTGCTCTAATCCTCTGCAGACCTGTGGCAGCTGAACACATGCAGCGTATCTAGCATTGGACACCCCTGTCCTCTCTCAGGATGTAGCGACTGTGGGTGCCAGCACCATCTTCCGCTGCTCCAACCTCTGGAAGCTCAGACTCTTGTGTCTTTTCAGGCTCTCCTAATGATGTCTCCTCTCCCCCTGGCCCAGACCTCAAGATCCCCTCTCCTTGGCCATTGTGTATTCCTGAAATCCAAACTTCCCCAGTGCTTTCTTCACACCTGCTTAGAGAGCGCTCTTCCAAGCACACCAGTGAGGCCTTTTGCCCACTCTGAGAATCCCCGCTGGCACAATCTATCCCAGACATGAGCCCCAAACAACCCCCCGTGGCTGGAGGAGTCCCAGCCAACCCCACCCCACCGAGTGCCAGGCCAGCTCCAGAGCCGGGCTGTGCTGCTGGCCCAACTCCCTCCACCCCAGTGACGCTGGCTTCAACCAGAGAGAGAGGTTGGGGCCTCGGAATGCAACATGGGTGGGACCACAGCCCGGGTCAGGGGAGGCTTAGCCCGCCCTGGCCTATAATACCCGCCGCCCATGCTCCCGGAGCCTATCCAGTTAAGAAACAGGGGGCTGAGCTGGTGTTATAGTGGGACATTGCCTCCTTCTTTCCCCCTCCATTTCATTGGACTGGGAGACACATCCAGGATCTCTAATTCTCAGGGGTCAGAGACAGACAGAGGCTTTCAGCTAATTCAGCATTGTTCTAACAAAGCAAACAAATCGGCTCTCAGGCTGAAGCCTGGTTTGCCAAGGTTTAGTGCAGAGCCAAGTGCATAGGCTGTGAAGGCCAGACACAAGCATGAGAGGACTCTGGGGCAGGCGGCCCTTCACACCGTTCTGGGTTCCCTTTTCCTGGGAAAGCTGCAGGGGCAGCTAGCTCTGTGTTGAGATGCAGGTCTGGAGACATAGGTCAGGAGCAGAGAGGCAAGTTGATGGGTAGCTGAATTCATGTGAGCCGAGTAGTGGAGAGGATCAGCAAGTGGGTCAATGGAAGAGGGATGTGAGAGCTGCCGAGATACCTTGTGGTGGAATTTTCCCCATGCTTGTGTAGTCAGGGTAAACCCCAGCAGCTGAATTAGTGCAAACTTTGGCTTGTCCTTGCCCACACTTGCCCGTGTGGGTCAGCACGCAGAAGCAGCTACGTTGATTGCTGATGCAGGGCATTCTGAGTGGAGACATGGCCTCAGTAAATGATGCTTCAGCAATAAACTCAGTTAAGCAGGTGAAGAATCAGCAGAGCTGTGAAATAAAGTCTATAGGGAGTAAGAGTGAAATCACCCTTTCCACTACACCAAGCTGCTTTCACTGGTGTGGAGACCATTGTCTGCAGGCAGATCCTGGCTGGAGCCTGGGGCAGATTTGCAGGGTACCTCTTCCTGCCTGTCAACCAGACTCAAAAGAAGATCCGGCTCCAAGCAGGATGTGTGATTTTCTCCTGCAGCACTCTCACTTTCCCTGCACTAGAGGGAGGCAGATCAGGGCAGCTGACACCTGCAATATCAAAGCCAGGACACTGGGGTTGGCAGGAGCTGGCAAACCATTAGCCCAGGATTGCCAGGGTGCAAAAGGGAGGGCAGCAAGGAAGGGAGAGGATGAAGATGAAGAACAGCTGGATTAATAGAGAATGGGGAGAGGGGGACTCCAAACCTGTGAGCTTTTCCTTTGCCTCCAGGTTGGCCTTCTGGACAAGGTAAAGTTGGGGTGGGGGGATTTCAGGGTTCTTTGTGGCTAGGCAGTATGGGCTAGTTAGCGAGGACGCTGGGCTAGGAGTCAAGTGTCTTAGGTTCTAGTCCTGGCTCTGCTATTGACTGGCTGTGTGACCCTGGGCAAGTCACCTCTTCTCTGTGTGCCTCTTTCCATGCCAGCCAGACCACGGTAAGTGCACGTGGTGATTTACAGGGCAAATGATCCGCCCTGCTGCCCGAGCTCTGCTCTGGTACAATGGAGACAGGGGTTATCAGAAAGCAGCCTGCAACTTCCACTGGGACCAAGACAGGTGGGGATCAGGAAGTTAGACCTGCCAGGAAGCTACTCTGAGTGGAGCAAGGCCTAAGTGAATAGAGAACTGAGTGATTACACTGTCAGCTAAGCAGGTGAAGAATCAGGGACCTTATGCCAGTAGAGGATTGGGCATAGCAGATTTCTGCTTCACCGCACCCTTGCCACCCACCTGGAATTCCCCAACATGCTTTGCACCTCTATGCCAGAGGTTCTGGGGGGCGTCTGGTCCAGGAAGTGGCTATGCTGGCAGAGTTCCCCTGCACAAAGTCGCCACAGGCCATCTCTGTCCACTTTAAACCCATATTGGGCTGCTTATGGGAGTGGACTTAGCAGACCAGAGAATCCAACCCAAGGTCCTTTCCCTGCAGAGCTCATAAAGGAACACAGACCTGACAGGACAGGAGTTCAGCCACCCAGCGTGTGGAGACAACAGGGGTGAGGAGAGCGAGCAGCCCAGGAAGGGGAGGGGTGAGGAAGGAAGGGGAGAGGCCTTGGTGGAGGAGAGATTGTTCCATGCAGATCTGGGGAAAGCTTGTTAATTATAACACTCCATTTCTAAGCAGAGGATGGAGGGGATAGCTTTGTCCCAGGAGTCACCATGCCTCTGCAGTGGTGTATGCTGGCAGTTCAGCTGGTTCCTGATCTGGAGAGCTACAGGTGACTGCCTCATCCCATTTCTTGTGCAGGAAACATGGGGGTAAGAGACAGCACAAAGCAGACAGCTGTGCCGGAGGTGCAGGAACCAGCCCTGTGGAGATGCACGTGAGGGGGCTCTGCGAGGTCTGTGAGCCACCGGGAATCATCCAGAGCAGCAAGCGAAGGCCGAGACTGAATGGACTGAGATCATGCTGGACATGCTGCTCTTCTGGATCTACTCAGCACCCTGTGGACAGCCTGGTACAGATCCCCCTAGCACCATAGCTGTAGTTTGACTTCTATGTTTGGGGCACCTCCAGCCAGGCCAATGGGGCTGTGCGTGGGGGGCAAATTCCGTGCCTGCCCGAGGCTTGTAATTTGGGGGGCAATGCCCCCCATGCTCCCACAAACTACACCCATGCCTAGCAGCTATCCCAGAAACCCCCAACCACCTAGCCCTGGCCCTCCAATGGCAAACATGGAACCCAGGGGCTTTCAAAAAGTTTGACCCTATTTCCAAGTGCCCAGCAGGGTTTTAAACTATGTGATCCCCACCGACCTCATTGGAAGTCGCACAGCTAAACTCTGCTGGCTCGCGACGAGCAGAACAGAATTCCTGGTCAGGGAACGTCGTGCCTTGCTAGTCCTGCTTGGGGGAGTCCATTTCACACTGGTCCCTGACCCCTCTGCAGTGGCAATTATTCCCAAAGGTATGTTACTCCTCCATTTCCAGGCAGGAGAGTGGCACTTCTCTAAGGCACAGGATGGCAGGTTCAGCCTGGGACCTGACAATCCAGCTAGATTCATGCTCCTCAGCCCCAGCCACCACGATCCTAGACTTCGCATGAAGCTGCCAGTTCTGTAGCTGATGCCTAAGGTGGATAGACCCCAGCCCACCTTTGTGTGGCTCTCGGGAGTTTGTGGGGCCAAATGAAGTGAAACCCTGGGGTGAAGCACAGCACACACAACTGCAGTCCAGGGGTGGGGTGCAAAGGTGGAGTCTAGGATGGCTGGGGACCGAAATAGCCCGTGGTATGACTCAGATAGTTCCAGGGAGCAGCTCTAAGTTACACCAGCCTCCCGAGGGCTACCTATGGGCAGCTCCACAACCTAGAGCTCCCCAGAATCCCCACAGCAGCATGGACTTCAGCCCCATCCCCTCTCACTCTAACACACCCCAGCCTGTCTGTGGCGCACCCCCTTAGCCAGGGAGTGGGAAGGAGCCTGCATGGGACAGCCTACAGCTGTCCACCAAGATCCCTGTGCTAGGGGATTCTCTCCCAGAAGCTTTCATGGCCACTGTACTCCACCATAGCAGCACAAAGGAGCGGGAACAGAGGTTATCCCTCCACTGGGCGGCAACCCAAGAGCAGAAGTGACTCAGTGGATACATGGGGCAGAACTGGCTGGCAGCTGACACTTTGTACCATGACAGCAGTTTAACCCTTTGCTATTCTGAAGAGCTTTTGGGAGCTCCATAGTTAAGGCTGCAGCCAGCTTCCATTAAAAAGCTCTCTCAATACTGTCCCCTCCCCCCCTTACCATTTTGTTTGGGAAAATATGCTTGGCCTACAAATTTACTCTGGCGCCTCAGGAAAACAGGTTGGCCAAGTCTGAGGAGGATTTGTCAAGCCATTTTGGCGTTACAGCTAATTGCCCCAAGTGGAAATTTTTACTTGTAACTTCCCCTAGTTCAGAAGTGGCTTGTTCCTGCCCCTGCCAGTTTTCCAGGGTGCCAACCTGGAGACTCAGGTGTTGGCTGCATTTGAGGAAAATAGGATGGAATTATCTTTGGGGCAGGTAGAGACTCTCTGTTCCAGGTTTGTGCAGCGCCTAACACCATGGTGCACTAGCCCATGGCTGGGGTTCTAGGATAGACAGATAAATAGATAAATACATAAATTGGGCCATAATTTGGATGTGAATCTGTATGGGCCCAATCCTCATATCGATGGAAGCTGGGATAGACCAGATTTCTTCAGCTGTCTGTATACTGGGTGGTGTACACACAAAAAGGAAGACAATGTCCTTGCCCTAAGGCTGTCACAATAAATCTGCCTTTTCCTTTCTAGATCACTCCCCAAGGCTGTAACCTTGGCACTAACATTAGCCTGGACCCTTTGTTCCATCCGCAGTTTGTTTGCTGAGGCAGCCTCACTCCACGCCGATGCTCATATGCTGATGTTGTGTTGCCTCCCTTCTATTTTTAGTAGGAGGGGTGGTGATTTATTTCTCCAGAGCACTTCATTTCTCAGCTACATCTTTCCTCGCTGCTTTATTTCTACCTGCCAGCATCCTTACTTGAAGCATGAAGAGAATGTCTACGCTGCAATTAAAAACTTACAGCTGGCCCACAACAGCTGACTTGGGCTCACAGGGCTCCTGCTAAGGGGTTGTTTAACTGCCGTGTCAACATTCGGGCTCAGGCTGGAGCCCGGGCTCTAGGACCCTGCAAGGTGGGAGGATCCCAAAGCTTGGGCTACAGCCCAAGCCCAAATAGCTACACCACAATTAAACAGCCCCTTCGCCCAAGTCCTGCAAACCAGAGTCTTCTGGCATGGGCCGGCCATAGGTTTTCAATTACAGTGCAGACAGACCCTAAGAGATCAAGCAACTTCCCAAGCATGTACAGTGGAGCATTGGGCTGCAAACCTGGCAGCGTTAACAAAGATGGATGGCAACAAATAAATGATCTTTCTAATTATTGCTCTAGTTGTAAATTTTAACCAGCACTGAAAATCCAAGGAACACCCAGTGCTGCAGGAAGTACTGCTGAGGACTCAGAAGGGAGGACTCACTAGCTCCCTCCAGAATGGTGCCTGGGGACACCATGATGCCATGCAGTTTGGCAGATAGGAAATAAACCCAATTCTCTGGCCCATCCGTAGCCGTCAAAAGTTCCCATAACACTTTCATAACAGTTGTGATGTTAACTACAGGGTCACAGCCAAATTCCAACTCTGATTATTGTATTCTGCTTCCCTACATCCTCCTGCAAATGCAATTTGATATAATACTCTTCTTTACTTCTTGCCCTAAACTGTTGTGTAGTGTTACTGTGAGCTATTAAACAGCTGTTGTGTTTCACCCCAGAAATGGCTGTTCCATAGTGGTGGCTGAAGTGTATACTTTGGGTCTCTATTCTTCAAGAGTGGGTGCTTCAGCACTTTGGTTTCATCACAAAGCCCTCACTCCCAATGCCTGCGAGACGCTATTGATCTGAACCCACAGAAGTTTCAGCTAATGCAGGTGAGGTAAGGCCATCAGCAGCCGTGGGCTACTGGCACCAGAGCTCTGAGCCTGATGTGCTACTCATACGCTCCAGCACCTTGTTGTTGTATGAAGCTTCTCTCACCAGCAAAGCAAAACCTGACTGAATGCTGCTACTTGCTTCATAGCTGTACAAGTATGCTGCTAATTCCATTGAGAACATGCCCAGCAATGTTCTGACCCAGTGATATCCCCCAAGGCCCTGAACCACCTGCTGGCACAGGACCCAGGAGTCCTCACACTGGTCTTTGCCAACACCTCCTGCCTGATAAAGGCCTGGAAGGCTGTAGGATATCCAGAGTGACCAAAGAGACAATGGCATCCAACAAAGCAAAGGATTTCCCAGCTGTCAGAGCCCACTTGCTGGGCATCTCCCTGTCTCCTTTCGAGGTTAGGACCACTTCCTACCTGGGGCTCGCATCAGACTGGCTGCCAAACCAGCTCTGGTGACGAGCACAGGATGAGTGTGGGTTCTTCACTAGGTCACACCAGCACCGGTGTACATATATGAGAGCGCTTAGGAGACCCCTTTGCCACCTGCTGTGGCTGCTCCTTATCCCAGACCTGCTGCTCCATGGAGAGATTCCATGGTCCCCTCAGTTTTCTCAGGTGACGGGATGGTAAAGAGCAGAATGAGGAGTAGTGGGATTAAGACTTTCATGTCTCTGGTGGAGCTTGAGGATCCCCCAGGCCCATGTCCCAGACACAGCAGTTTGACAAAGGAGATCACAACTTCCTTCAGTACCCATCATTGCCCCTTGTGATCAGTCAGAATCACTGGGAAACAATGCGAGGCCTCCACATAGCAATGCAGGAATTGCCAGACTAGATCAGAATGATGGTCCATCTAGTGGTCAGTGACAGTGGTCTGTAGCAGGTGCTTCAGAGGAAGGTATAAGAAACCCTGCTGATGGCATGGGATAACCTGTCCCCAGGAGAAATTTCCTCCAGATCCCCAAGTCAGAGGCTAGCTCATGTCCCGAAGCAGGACGGTTTATGCCCCTTCTCAAACTCTTGTTTGTTTAGAGTTTGCTGTTTTAACCTGGATTTCTCTTTTAGCTATGTGTCCAGTCCCTGTTTTAATCCTGCTAAACTCTTGGCCACAATTATATTTGGTGGCAGCGAGTTCCATAGGATGATTATGAGAACATAAGAATGGCAATACTGGGTCAGACCAACAGTCCATCTAGCCCAGTATCCTGTCTTCCGACAGTGGCCAATGCCAGGTGCCCCAGAGGGAATGAACAGAACAGGTAGTCATCAAGTGATCCATTCCTTGTCGCCCATTATCTTTAAAAGTATTTTCTTTTATCAGTTTTGAATTTTCCACCACTTCATTCCATTGAATGTCACTTAGTTCTTGTTTTATGAGTCAAGGTGGGTGTAAGTTCCTGATCTACCCTCTCTAAACCATTTAGGATTATTTTACATATCTTGCCCCCTTTTGTATCAAGTCTCCTGTCTAAGGTAAACACGCCCAGTCTTCTCAGTCACTCTTCATTATGAGTTGTTCCAGTCCCTAACCTTCTTGCCAAAGGTCTCTGACTCCCCCTTTATTCTGCAATATCATTTCTGAGATAGAGTGATTAGCAATGAACACAGTATTTGAGGCAGTATCCATGCTCCTGGCTCCCACAACCTCATTCTTCTGGCACAATGAACCTTTCTACCACAAGGGTAAAGCCTGTCTGTGCAGGGTACAGAACTTTCTTGGGGCTGGCCAAGACAGTGGAATGAACTCCCCGAGGAACTAAGGACCATCACAAATCTCACCATCTTCTGCTCCAAGTGCAAGGTGCACTTCTTTGACCTGCCTTCTCCAACATAAACATAGATAGACCATTTGAAAGAAATCCAGAACAAAGCCCTCCACGGCATACACAAGCCTTCAGTTTTATGAATGAGCCTTGAGGTAGCACTGACTGTACACCAGTATGTACACGTGTATCTGTGTCCACGTGCGTGTGTATAAACACACACCTTTATTTTGGGGTGCTCCCTTTTCCATCACACACCGACAATACGGTTTGCATTTCATAGCCCAGCACATACAGCGCAACTTCCTCCTATATGGTGGTCACAGTACTGCTAACTCCTTATGTTCAAAAGTCATGAGTCAGGCTCACCAAAAAGCATGAGATTGGCTCTCAAATCAGGAAGTTATGCAAGAGTAATGGCTGTAGCATTCTTTTTATTTGCCTTTTGCTTTTTAACGTGCACTGGCGTCACATTTTGAAGCTTCCTCCACAGCCACCAGGGCTAGAAACTTACTTTGTCTTGAAGAATGAAGGCTGAAATCCACACAGACCCACTAAACTCTGAGAGCTGGAGCTCTAAGGAAAACAACAGTGATCAGGAGACTCACGACAAAATCACCAGAGTTGGGACCACTGTGGTTAAATAGAGAGGTTCCCAAGAGAGGCCCTGAGAGGAAACTGAGGAAAATCACAACACCCCTTTGGCAGGGACCTGCTGAGCTGGAGGCTGCACCAAGGCAGCCTGGCCTTGCCCTGGGGGACATGCCCTGCAAGCAGCCAGCACGGCCATGGCCAAGGCAGCCCCAGCTGGGCTGGGCTGGAGGCTTCCACACAGCCAGGAGGAGCAGCCATGCGAACAGCAGCGCCCACTCACTCCAGGCGCTGCCCGCACACCTCCAGGGCCCAGGAGGCCTGCCCACGTGGTGCCCCTAGTGCACGTGCGCAGCCTGCCTGAGGGGCACCCAGCCAGAACACGCGCATGCGTGTTAGGAGTTCCCCTTCGCATTCTGCGCGGGGCGGTGTGTCCTCGCCGAGGCGCCGTCTCTTTCCGGAATCCGAACCCAGAGCAGCCCGGAAGCGGACGCGGCTGAGGGGGCCGCGTGCGTGCCTGAGGAGACGGATGATGGCGGCCCGGGGCTCTGGGAGACGGGGAGCCGGGTCTGGAGGGGCCCGGGGGCCGGACCCGCAGGAGGAGCCGCCACCCCCGCTGCAGGCCGTGCTGGTCGCGGACAGCTTCAATCGCCGCTTCTTCCCCGTCTCTAAGGACCGGCCCCGGGTGAGAGAGACCGGCCGGGACCCCTTCCCGCCGCAGCCGGAGAGACCGGGGCCGGCCGGGACCCCTTCCCGCCGCAGCCGGAGACTCCAGACCTACCTCCCGCCGGAGAATCCGGGACCCTTCCCCCGCCCCGCCCGGGAGACCGACTGGGACCTCCCCCCAGCTGGAGAGACCGGCCCTCCCCTGTCCCGCCGCAGTGGAAGGGCAAATCGGCTGCTGCCCCTCCTAAGACCAGAGGGAAGGCAGGATTCCCCATACCCTCCCGGGATCTAGCCCACATTTCAGCTCTGATTTCTCTTCCAACTCTGCTGCCTCAGCCAGCTTGATCCTGTGGGAAAAATCCTCCCGAACCCCCCAAAAGCTGCAGAGGAAGGCGACCCCCCCCCCGCCCCGGAGAGCCCCAGGGAACTGCAGGGGATCAGAGGGCAGGACTCGTGGGTTCTGTTCCTGGCGCTTTCCTTGCTTTGTTGTGGAACCTGGGCCAACCCAAGCCTTCTGCAATCCAAGCCTCAACTGCCCTGTCTGTAAAATGGGGGGTAATTGTACTGATATACCCAGGGGGAAGGATAGGGAGTATTCCTAAAGGTCTTTGACAACAATTTGAGAGATACCTGTTTGTGGTATTCTCTGGGAACAGCATGTGATGGGGGGGAGATACTGATTTGTTATATGCAAGTATAAAGCGCCCACTATTCTCCAATCTGGTTGTTTCTTAGGCCTTCTCTATGCTGGCAATTTACAGCGCTGCAACTTTCTTGCTTGGGGGGTGAACACCCCTCCCCCCCCCAGCGCAGCAAGTTTCAGCGCTGTACAGCGCCAGTGTAGACAGTGGACCAGCACCTGGAGCTGCGCTCCTAGCTCTGGTAGCTATGCCCCTCATGAGGGTGGGTTTTTTAGAACACTTTCTCCCAGCGCTGCGGCCACACAAGCCACATTAAAGCGCTGCCATTGTAGATTAGGCCTTACGTACCTTAGTTCAATAGAATATGTTTCCGGAACACTCATTCTGCATCTCTGATAGCAATCTCCCTGGCTTTGCTAGAAGAACAAGAAATTGGTAGTTTACCAGCGAAGGACTAATTGCCACTGTGAGTTAATAAAATAGCTAAATAAAGAGATGTTGCATCATGTGCTGAAAGTGTCCAGGCTCATACAGAGTTCTGGAGAGGCCCTGCTATGCAAAGCATGCTATTACCATCTCCCATTTGATCTTCCTGGTGGAGTGACAGGTCTTGGAGGTGAAAGCTGCCATGACATCTTCCAACAAGAAAATATTTGTTAGAGTCCCTTTGGAACCTATGGGAGACAATTTTAGTTGATTGAAGTTTAGTTTATCAAAAAGAAGACTGAGAGGTGTCTTGATTACAGCATATAAGCACATTCACAGGGCTCTTTCATCTAGAGGAGAGAAGCAGAACAAGAACCAATGTCTGGAAGTTGAAGCTAGAGAAATAAAAATGAGAAATAAGGCACACATTAACAGTGAGGGTGATAAACTATTTGAACAAACTGCCAAGGGAGCTGGTGGCTTCTCCATCTCTTGATGTCTTAAAATCAAGACTGGATCCCTTTTTAGAAGACATGCTTTAGCCATACACAAGTCATTGGGCTCAATACAGGAGTGACTGGATTAAATTTATCTTGCTTTATATTTGGTGAATCTGTGAATTTCTTTTTAAATCCTTACTTAGGGATTTTAGTATATTAAGAAGCAAAGTACCCAAATACAGCAAGAAACTGCTTGAGAGGAAAGAGACCTGTAGAGCACACACTGATGTATAATATCTTGTAAGATCAGTTTATGATGAATGGAGGAGGCTTTCAAATGAGGCAATCTAACGGGAGTCCAGTGGTTAATGTGACTGATGTCATGTTGTGCCCCCTTTTTCCAGATCAAAAAGCACACCTTTCAACTCTGAAAGAGAAAGGAGAGTGATGGGGGTGAAGGATTTCACTGCATTAATTTCTGAACTGTTGAAAGGTGAAGAATGACAAACTCAGCTCTGAAACTATTTTGAATAGTCTTATTTGTATTACAGTAGCATGCTGAGGCCTCAGTTATAGCACAATTCCCATTGTGCTGAGTACTGTACAAATTTAAAACAAAATATTCCCTGCCCCAAAGCTCTTACAGTCTTAACTACAGACAAGACATGACAGGTTGGTAGAACACAATGTGGAGAGGGAGAAGACAAGGGTGACAGTAATAGCTAATACATACAACATGTTCGAAGTGCACAATTTGGAGGGAATATTTTCAAATGCAATAACAGCAGCTGTTTGTTTTCTTATCTTGTGCTGCCTCTCCTGGGTGTGAATGAAAGATAGTGCTTCATTTGAGGGAACTACATTGCCAATAAAATGTTCCTGTAGCCCTCTTGCAGTCTAGACCCTGGGGAATTATAGTAAGTCATAAATAGGGGGAGTGTATGAAAAGATTTTGACTCTACATAGTGTATACATACCAGCTATTTCTGTGGGAACGTTTTGGGTTTTTTTCACCCCCACAATGAGGAAAAATAAACCAGAAATCCAAACTACAACAGTTATAACACTGAGGACTAGAGAGCATTATGGTTGTTTGCTTTGCATTTGCTAGTGATGATATAGGAACTGCAGCTGCCTTTCTCACGGGAGGGACAAATGCCTTTGTGGTAAATGGGGAAGAGACTAAGCCACTGCCCAGAGCAGCACCAATGTTTCCCATGAAATCATCAGCAAATGAAAGAAGAGAGTACTTTAATTGCCCAAATCTTAAGGCTCTGGTGCTATAGGAGACAGCAATACCTCAGTTGGGGTTGAACAGTTATCCTCTTTCATTTTAATCTCACTGTCAGAAAAAGATGATTTTTGAAAATGATGGATACAAAACAATTGATAAGTGATCCTTCAATTGTAAATTACCTTCAAGAAAACACTTGACTCTCCAGTTGATGGAATGTATTGACATTACCTGCATAAGTGTTCTGTGGTTTTTTAAAAAAAAAAAAAATTTGTTTTTTTAAATTTTGTTCTGAAGACCATTGTTCCTGTGGCTTCATCTCTCATGTCTGGCATTTTTTTTTCTAATGGTTAGAGCATGAGACAAGGAGTCGTGACCGTATTACTCCAACACGGCTGAGTCGTCTTTCCTGCAGCTGGCTTGTCGCTGACCTTGTTTGGTGTACAGTGTTGGTTCAGCTAACTCTGTCCTGTTTCCCTAGGTTCTCCTTCCTCTGGCAAACGTGGCCATGATTGACTACACCCTGGAGTTCCTAACTGCAACTGGAGTGGAAGAAACCTTTGTCTTCTGCTGCTGGAAGTCTGCTGAGATAAAGGAGCATTTACAGTAAGGAACACCTCATCTTCCTTTGAGGCTCACTGTAAAGGAATGTTTTCCAAGGTCTTATATCACAGTGACCCCTTTGGCTAATGAAAGCTGGATGCTACTCCCATTATTGTCTCGAGGAGATAATTTGAGCAATGTCTCTTTAGCAGCTTCTGCTGGTCCTGGGAGCATACTTGCTGCATGTCCTTATTCACCAGCTGTTGCTAATAGCTGAGAATACAGCAGGGTAAATAACACGTGAAGAGAGAACATTTCTTCCATTGGAGAGCAGGATGTGGGTAGCAGTATAAGTGGGCTATATCTCTTTGAGGACTGCATACATGAAGGTCTTGACTGTCTTCTTTTTTCGTATTTAAAGGCAGAACTTTCCTGGTTAGATATTTAATAACACTGTATACCTGATGGTCCTTAAACTACTGGCTTTCACTGAGGAGTCATGGCCTTGCTCTGTAACACTTTTAAGTGCACTTAGCAGGCTGGGGTCAACTCTCTGCTACACAATGTTCTTAGCTTCCATAATCTGTAGGCTTGTGTGCTAAAGAGGAGTATACAGCTTCATCTCTTCCCTGTTTCAGCTGTTGCCTACAGGTTAAAATTCTTCTCTTTGATTTTGCATAAATGCTTTGTGTCTTTCCCCTTCTTTTACGAATCTCTACACAAGATCTTGCCCACAAGAAAGTCATTGTCCTCTAAGCTATCGTCTCAGAGCATTACCCTCTTTTGTCTGTGCTACAGAAATAACTATGGTTAAATGTGACAGTGGGCCAGCCATCATAACATGGTTGCTTCTTATATGTGTGGACAGACAACCCCTCACACTGGAGCACCATATTCTAGCCTAAGGTAGAAGATCGTCCTTTTCATTCCTTCTGGCCTGTTTTCTTCCCCTCCAGTAAGTCCAAATGGTGCCGCTGCACCTCTCCCAACAAGGTGCGCATTGTGACCTCAGACCTGTACCGCTCTCTTGGTGATGTGCTAAGGGACGTCGATGCCAAGTCCCTAGTCCGCTCTGACTTCCTCCTCGTCTCTGGAGATGTGGTGTCCAACATCAATGTTTCCACAGCTCTGGAGGAGCACAGGTGGGTGACTGGGGAGAAGGCGCACCGGCCTGGCTTGTTCAAGCTCGTTGGTGTCACTTTTTCAGAGGCATTGTTTAAACTCTTCCTTTCCTGTTTAGGATGCGCCGTAAGCTGGACAAGAACGTGTCTGTGATGACGATGATTTTCAAAGAGTCCTCACCAGGTCACCGTGCTAGGTGCCAGGAGGATGACATCATCCTTGCTATGGACAGCACTACGAACCGTGTCCTGCACTACCAAAGAACCCAGGAGCTGAAGCGCTTTCGCTTTCCCATGGTACATGCAGTGTGTGTGGCTGGCCGTGACTTGTGGAGTGTTCTCCAGATTTCCAACCAATTGAAGTGCATTCTTAGTATGTTGTCCTCAGCTGGTGCAGAGGTGTTCTGGATTGACTCCCACATGAGAAGCACTCAAGCTGTACTGTGTTCTCTTCTCTTTCCAGAGCTTGTTCCAGAGCAATATTGAGACGGTTGAGGTGCGCCATGACTTGCTGGACTGCCATATCAGCATCTGCTCCCCACAGGTGAGTTGCTGTAGTTCTGGAGGGCTGAAGTGTTCTGAGTAGCTGGTTTAGTGCTGCTCACATGGTAGAAGCACACTGCATTGTTACGGCATAGAGTGGATTCCAGAGCCCCGGTCCCATTCTTTGCTACTTTGCATGCATGGAGCATGTCATGGACACAGGAAGTATGATACTTTCTTGGGCTGCTCCAGCACTCTCAGCGTCTGATGTCTGTTGCTGAGGAAACAGGTCCAAAAGGAAGCGCCTCTGTGTGTGTCCATGTCTGAGATGAATGGAGGAACTAGTCCAAGATTAAACAAGGTGAAAAGTAACTGATCTTGCTGAGCTTGTTACAGGCTGCAATAGCAGAGATGGCATCTCTGGGGGCAGGGGACCAAGTGAAGTGTCAGTTCTTGCTGGCTGGTACCTTGTTGGTAATAATGTTCAGGGTGTTCCCTGCTATGTCCTAGATTCAGTAACTGTTCTTCCACTGTCAGGAGGAGAACTGATCTTCAGTCTTTCATGCTAAGCAAAATTACAAAGTTAGACTGGGCCAACCAGCTGGAATTAATATCCCACCCCTTCTGAAAGCCAGACTCTACTAATGTTCACTATGGAAGGGTATATGGGAAGCCCCAGCACCACCCATGGAAGAGATTGAGCCTTTCTCATGCCAGTAGGAGAAGGACAAGAGCAGTGTCTTCTTGTGTTGTACTTTCCTGAGCTCCCTGGGAGTGGCTGGTCGGGGTTAATAACTGGGCTGTCCTGGCAATGTCCTCTGAGTTTTGCCCTCACATTGTCTCCAGGTGGCTGAGTTGTTCACAGATAACTTTGATTATCAGACTCGGGATGACTTTGTGCGTGGCCTGCTGGTGAATGAGGAGGTAAGGAGGGGTATTGCGGGAGACCCACTTCTGTCTGACCCGAGAGGGGCCTTTGGCTTATCCCTTATCTTTTCAGTGGGTGGCTGGGACCTTTTTGTGTGCTGTCTGGGATGAGGTGTTTCCATGTCAGTGCAGCTAGTTGTGCGTGCTGGGCTGTAACATGTTCTAAGTTGTGATAGGCACTGGAAGTTCTTGGGGAGCTGGGAACAGTTCTCTGTTAAACTAGGAACTAGATCTCCTGCGATTCACAACAGCACCTGCTCTCAGCTCCTGGTTTAGCTTGTATGCGGAAGGAAATATGAAGGCTTGGTCTTGTTAAATTAGAAACTGACACAGCCTTTACTGCTTCACCAACATGGTGCCATGTTTTACATTATGCTCTTCAGAGCAAGGACTGTCTCCTGAGTTTGGCACCACCCATCACAGTGGGGCTGTGATCCTGTTTGGGGCCTTTGGACACTGCCATAATACAAATAACGATAACAAAAAATAACTTTATTGCTCTTGACCTTTCTTCTTTCCAGACTTACTGTTTGGTTGAATTTCAGCAATTATAGGGGATCTGAAAGTCCTGGCTAGAGATAGGCGTCATGTCAGCAGATGTGTGCTAGCTGTCTCCACGGATCTCTGCTGATGCCCCTGGGTCTTGACTTGAAGACCACCCTTGTTTTCCCATTCCACCACCTCCCATATAGCTCTGCCAATGTCCCTCACCCCGACCTGAAGCATCTCCTTGTATACCAGTCCTGGCTAATCATATTGGTTCTGTAGTGGGTGTCTTTGGAAACAAATGAGCAGGCTTGTGCAAATGAGATGCCTTCCTAAAGCCACTGGGGTGATAGTGACTGTGGCTTGTAATGCATTTGGGAGGCTGGAGTTTGGGAGTACTTGGGATGTGATTTAGGTCACTGGGGTCTGAGTGTGTCATGGAAGCAATGCCCTTCGTGTCTGAAAAGGCTGGTTAGTGAATATGGTAGCAGAGGCGTCTTTATGGAAGCAAGAGTGCAAAGAAGAGGGGTGGGTTGTGGAGGGAAAGTGTGTGGGTGACATTTAACATGGCATAGAACCCTGCTAACCCTTCTTTGCCTTCCTCTGCAAAGAATCCCTTGACACACTTCTGTCTGTTTCCCAGGTCCTGGGGAACCAGATCCATATGCATGTGACAGCAGAGGAGTATGGTGCCCGTGTGTCCAACCTGCTGATGTACGAGGCTGTGTGTTCCGATATCATCCGGCGCTGGGTTTATCCTATGACTCCAGAGATGAACTTCACTGATGATGAGACACAGAGCTATACCCATTCCAAGCACAACATCTACCGAGGGGCAGAGGTGAGCCTGGGCCACGGCAGCGTGCTGGACGAGAACGTCCTCATTGGGCAGGGGACGGTCATTGGCAGCAACTGCTCCATTACCAACAGTGTCGTCGGTCAAAACTGCAAAATAGGTGAGTGCCATAAATGGGAGGTGTGGGGAGGAGAAGCCTGATGTTGTTTGGAATTATAGTGAATTCAGTTCTGATCGAAGGTACTTTTTGTGGGAGGAGAGGAGTGGAGGCAGTGGGTGAAATGGGATTATTAGGGAAACCAAAGTGGAAGGAGGGGAGTTACAAATAGTTAAGCTAGTATATATTGTACAGTTTTTGAGTGTTTAATTTTTAAAGAGGTCCAGGCCTGTGTGGTGGGAGCTAATGCCACAGCAGGGAGTATAGTGAGGAGTGCAAGCTAAGTGAGAGGGAGGGCACTTGGCACGCAGGAAAAAGAAAGAGGGGTCGTGTACGTATGTTAAGACAATAACTTACTGGGCTTGTCTCAGACCAGTATTCTAGAGATGAAAATCTCTGTATCCCATGCTCATCCCCATGAACCTCCTAGTGTCCCAGCTTCATGGCCTTGAATACAGCTCCGCTGGTCTCATTTTTCCCCGGTTTGCTGAATTACTGTAGGTGGGAGGCCTGTTGCTACTGCAGCATTTGCTGAATCTCTACAGAAACCTTAACTCAGTTTATTTTCCCTGGCTTAGCCTAAGGAGTGGCTGCTGAAATCTGAGGCTGGCTCTGCCATGACGTCTAACCTTCACTGAGCCACAAGGGTACCCTCTAGTTCTGAAGCTAATGGGTTGGATACTCTCTGGTGCATTCAGCATTGGGAAAGTGCTAGCCCGGGGTGAGAGCTGTGATCTGCCCTGCTCAGCATCTTTGTGGTGGCGTTTAATAGGGGATGAAGTTATCCTGGATGGAGCATTCCTCTGGAATGGTGTCCACATAGCAGACAGCGTGGAGATCTGGCAGTCTATTGTCTGCGATGAGGCTGAAGTGAAGGAGAAGGTCAAATTAAATCCTCACTGCGTCCTGACTTCCCAGGTGAGTTGCAAGGTTCTCCACATGCCCTTGGAGAGCTATTAGACTTGCTCATTGAATGTATGAAACTGAGAGGACCTGGCCAGCAGCTAGATTGAGGGGTGCTCCAGGCCTTTTTTTCTGGTTGGGGCATAGGCTACTGCCCTCACCTTGTCCCTTCTGCAAGGAGTTTGTTTTATTTAGCAGGCTACATGCCCAGGCACCGCTAATATTTCCAAATATGTTTCAATGTTAAGCAGTTCCAGGAGAGACTCTTTGAGGCATCCCTCGGCTCCTGGGGGCAGGGGGGGGGGGGACAGGAGGGGAATGAGAGGTGGCAGTGGAGGGAGCTGTGCTTCTGTTCCTTATAGAAATGTGTACGTCCTTTATTTTTAGGTGGTGGTGGGTCCTAAAATCAGCCTCCCTGCCGGCACAGTGATCTCGCTGCACTCACCAGATGAGGAGGAGGAGGACGACGATGAGTTCAGTGATGATTCTGGAGTGAACAAGGAGGAGAACAAAGTGAAGCTGAAAGGTGCATGAGCTTTTGTTGAGCACTTGGGTCCTGTCTTTTGTGGGGCTTCATCCTCTGGGACCAGCCTGTGGTCCCAATTTGCTGAAATGCAAAGCTGGTAGCAAAAGTCTTATGTTAAACTTGGCATCTGTGCCCCTTTAGTGGGGAAAGAGGGATATCCAGTATACCAAGCTAATAGTCAAGTCAAATAACAGGTGACTACCTGCCCTCTCTAGCATCCAACCTCCTGTTTCATCATAAAGATCTGTGGACGCTTGTCTTGGGGTAGGAGCTGTCTATAGATGACAGGCTACAGCTTGAACAGTTACTCAATTCAGGACAGATGCCAAGACATCTGGCCCTCAATTCTCTTCCACTGCACCCCAGGGAGTACCTGGATCTTAATCCTCCTCCCCCATGGGATATTGGTTCTGTCAGTCCCCACTTGTGTAGGATTCAGTGTGAGAGTCAGTGTGTCGAGCCAGCCAGGCCATGCTGCTGTAGGGCGAGATGAAAGAACAGTATGGTCATCTTCTACTGGGCTAGGTTAATGAGAGCAGCACCCTGTATTCATGGATGGGAGACCCAGCCCTCCCCCCGTGGGTTAAGTATTTGGGACGCAGCTTGGTGCAGGTCATTCTGACCCTACCCTCAGTCCCCCACTAGAGGCCAATCCATTTCAGGTTGGTTGGCTGTCCCAGTGTGCTTGCTTCCTTCCTTCTAAACGCCATCTTCTTCTTTCAGGTTATAATAAAGCAGAGGTGGGGTCAGAGGGCAGAGGTTACCTCTGGAAAGCAGATGATGAGAATGAAGCGGATGAGGAAGAGCAGAGACAGAGTCTTTGGGGTGAGGAAAGGTTTGATGTAGACTGCTGGGAGTGGAAACGCATGTACACGATTTCAGCGAGTTGCTGAGTGGGACATTAATAACGGGCAGGGATCATCTTTTTGTTCTGTGTTGGTGCGGCACCTAGCACAGGCGGGTCCTGGTCCATCACAGGGGATCCAAGATGCTGTAGTAATACCAATAATAATTAGTATCTAAGGTCATCGAAGGTGATGTGTTGAACCAGGCTGAGGAAGTCTCCCCAAATAAAGTGGTGTGAAGTCCATTATTGAGATGTCAAAACTCAGATTAGACAAAACCCTGGAGAAGAGGGAGTGGGGGGAACAACCTTGGGTTAGAAATCTGACATTCCAGCTGAATGGGGAAATCCCATCCCTCTTGGAGCCCTTGTTTCAGACTGCCTCCAGACGCAGGCAGATGTCACTCCCCCAGTTCTGCTAAGGACATGTTTGGAAAACTTCCTTCCCTGCCATAAAGGCTGGATACATTTTATTGAAGAGAGGAAAAAAAAAAAGGGAGGGCAGCTGAGATTCTGGAGCACAATTCCACAACAGGGATGGATCTTGTGGCAAATTCCATCGCTGCCAAACAGCGAAGTCCGTGGCGTCTCAGTTATAGGTGTGGGACTGGGTGGCATGAAGTCTCCCATTGAGCTCCATGTAGAGTACGGTGTATATGGATGCACTGCGTTGACCAAACGCTCCTCTTTGCTCTTTGATGGTCGCGGATCTTGCCTCTTCTGCTCCAGCCTTTTGTCTCACAATAACAAACTTCAAACCTGTGTCTAAATGGTGAAGGGAGCCCATTACATTCCAGGCACCAAGCTGCTGCTGTCACCCCTCGGGATGGGGGGGCATGTATGTTATCATCATTTTCCACCAGAACTGCTCAGCTCAGAGGCTGCATCTGTTTTTCTGCAAGGTTCCAGCTCAAGTGAGAGTCCCATGCTGCTGGCATTGCTTGCCTTGCAACGAGTGAGCAGTTTGGCTGGGAGGAATGCTTTTGCTTTAATCACTGACCTGTGCTGCCTGATTCTAGGGATCTAGCAAAGCCCAGTCAAGTTAGTAGCAGGACCCACTCAATGGTTGTGGATGTCTGGATCTGTAAGTAGCAAATCCCATACAAGGATAGCTTGTTCAAACCTGCCTGGATTCCAGCTTTGTCAGTTGGGGAATTACTGCAGCTCCTCTGCTTTCGGGGTTGCCACTTAAAAGGTTACATTTTCCTGTGTTTATCAGGCCCCACCTTGAATCTAGAGGAAGAGAGTGAGACAGAGAGTGACCTGAGCCTGGGCTCTGAGCAGCCAGACAGTCGGACTGTTTCTCCTCAGCTGGATGACGTGAAAGGTGAGAGGCCTGGGCCTAGAGGGAATTCTGTGAGGGGCAGGGAAGGGCCCTGACCTTGTGGGTAGTGGGGTGAGCCCTATGCTGTTGTAACTGTGTGTACTGAAAGTTCCTGCCTTGCTCCATCTTACGCCTCCCTCTTCAGAGAGGCCCCCAATCTTCCTGGCCAGCATTTCTCTTGTTCCTGTTATAGTTATTTGATATTCTCTTCCGTGCCGTTGGCTGGTTAGTACATGCACAGGGGCCCAGGTGGGAAGGTTGAGAAGGACTTTCGCTCTTCCTGACCAAAGGTTGTTTGAGGCTGTCTTTGTCAGAGACTGTTCCCTTTCCATAGCAGCTTATTGTGGTAATTCTCCCCCTGCTGCACATCCAAGAAGCCACAAGATGTGTTAGTACTTGTCAACATGGGAAAGTTTTACTGGTATAGTTAAGACAGTGTAGTTACACTGGAATTATGCCCCATGTGGCACTCTCAGTTTGGTATGAGTGCTCTTTCAGTTTAGCCTATGTGACTTGGAAAGAGTTTGTTGTTCTGGTATGAGTGGCTATTTTTCAGTTTAAGTGCATCCACTTAGGGAGTTATGCCAGTCTTGCCATATGAGTTTAAAGTCCCCCTAGCTTACACCAGTATAACTTTCCACGTAGATGAGCCCTTAGGTCATGGAATAGCCTGTCAAGGGAGTTGTAGAAGCCCTGTTGCCTGAATCGTTTAAAACAGGTCTGCATACAACCCTGGAGAACACATGGTGCAGTAGGAGACAGTCCTGTACTGGTGCCTAAGGATGAAATTGGAGGGATCTGGCAGGTCTTTACTTTTACTCGTACTCTGCAGTTACTTACAGGTGGAATAACTGTGGGCATGTGTTGGGTTATGGAGGGGAAATGAGGAGCTGTTTAGTAGGCTTGTCCCTGCTCCTGTCATGG
The DNA here is from genome assembly GCF_965152235.1 of Eretmochelys imbricata. NCBI lineage: Eukaryota > Metazoa > Chordata > Testudines > Cheloniidae > Eretmochelys > Eretmochelys imbricata. Next base: position 7,859,679 of record NC_135580.1, read on the forward strand.
GGCTGGTTTCTCTGAAGTGAGAGGTGCTGTGTGCTGGACTTCTCCCTCTCCTATCTAATGCCCTATTCTTTCATTGGTGACAGTTTTCCAGAATGAGGTTCTGGGTACCTTGCAGAGGGGTGAAGAGGAGAACATCTCCTGTGATAATCTGGTCTTGGAAATCAACTCTCTCAAGTAAGTGCTCCACCTGGGGCTGCAGTGCCTGACTCTGAAGTGTCTTTTGTCTAATGAGCATGATGCTAAGAGGTTTGAAAGGGAACCATGTGACTAGCCCATGTGGCGATCAGTATCCAGTTAGTTTCTTCAGCAGTCGGGCTTAAGAGATAGTGATAACTGAAGATAGTGACATGAGGCGATGAAGAGAGTGCTCTCGCTCCATAACCTTCCCAGCTAGCATTAGCTGTTGTTCCATGAGCTCTTGGTCTAGGGACTGAATATCCATTGGGTGCCTATGAAGGGAATGGGAAAACACCAGTCCTTTTAGAGCTAAGCCACACGTTAGTTTACCCAGGGTGTTGCTGCTTTCCATACGTTGCAACATTCAACCAGCAAGTCCAGAGCCAAGAATCTGTGTGTGGTGTGGCATTTCCACCTTATTTACACAACAGCTCGTGGGTTTTAGCCTTCGTGATATTCTGGTCTGCTCTTGTTAGCATCTCCACTGCTAACATGCTTAGGTAACCTCAGCTTGTCCATGCTTTAGAATTCACCTTCCACTGTCTGCTGTCACTGAGAATAATTAGGCAGAACAAACCCGCTGGGCCTCATTAAAGTCTTCTCTCTACTGGGAGCAGACTATAAACTAGAGACACAGACAAACCAATTGACTTTTTCCTGAGCACAGATGGCAGTGGACCTGGTTTGTCTCCCGGGTCTGTGTAGGGGTGATGAAAGTAATGCTTATCTCACATTGAAAGCTATCAAATTGGTGAGGGTTGGAGCGCAGGGTCTAACTGGGTGTGTTCTACCTACCACTTCTCAAGTACAAGTCTGTTTCTCTTGTTTTCCCCATCATATTCCTGCATCATACCAGTAAATGTGAGTGTGCTGTCCCTGTCCAGGCAGCATGTTACATTCTGAAACTTGGTCTTCAGGAATGTGATCTTTCATGAGACTCATGGCAATGCAGGTGTGTTTCTGACTGCATGTGTACGCTAAACATGTTGTTTTTTTAAAAAAAAGACTTGGGCCCAGGGCTGGGAAGTTAAAATTGAATTGAATTCTTAGAAGTTCCTGTCCTGCAATAGAAGAAAAGACTTCAGTGGTTTGCCATGGCTGGAGGCAGGATGCCAGATTGCACAGATTTATGGTTGTAGAAGGTGTGTCAGTCTGACAACCCCTCCCCTTTCCCTTACAGATATGCTTATAACATTGGCCTGAAGGAGGTGATGCAGGTGCTCAGTAAGGTGGTCATGGAGTTCCCATTGCAGCAGCTGGGCACAGAGTTAGACCCCCAACACTACTGTGTAATGCTGATACCTGTGAGTATACCTCCCCACTCCTTTCAGTTTGCATATATTTTCTGTTATTGACTGTGACATGGTGTTTTAGAGAGAGGAGCCCTGGTCCCTGCCCCTGAGTTAAATCAGACTAATCTCAGGCACTATTACAGGAACAACAGATGGATGTTCCCCTTTGTGCTGAGCACCATACTTGAACATGAACCTTAGAAGAGGGCTGGGGATGGGATGGAGAGTTATGCACTTGGCAGTCTCTTGGTTTTTGCACTGGACACACCCTTCTAGTAAAGTGGCATTGGAGTGTGGGGTTCGGAAGTGGGATCTGAAGGAGCTGGGAGGCTGCATGGCCTGCGGAAGCAGGGAGAACATTCCCAGTGTACACAACAGCATGGCAGTAAGTGGGGCAGGCACTTGTGGGAGAAGGACTCAATAGCGCACAGGGCTTCAGTTTGTGCCAGCAGGCAAGATACAGGTCGGTTCAGAATGGTACAGTCTTGAAAGTGAAGACAAAGAAATAAAGAGCCTGAGAAAGTACATTTTGATGAGGCTGGAGGGACATGAGAGTCAAGAAAGCCAGAGAGCAGGAGGCTTCAGCAGCAGCTAAAAGATAGGGGAATGGAAAATTAAGACTACTTCTTATCTGTTCTTTCTTGGGACTTCTCTCCTGGTGCATAGGAGTGGGTCTGGGTCCTCCAGCCACCTGCTGGCTGTAGGATCATTGAGCCTAGGGACTGGCCTGTCGGGAATTCAAGGAACTTGCTGGCTCATGAGCCTCCCTTGATTCTCCTAAAGCAGTAAAATTATCAACAATGTTAACTCCACTTGACAAAGCTCAGCTGGGTGTCTGGCTTGGAAGAGACTTTTTTGTTTAAGTAGCATATGCTGCTTTCTGTCTCCTGTGCGTGAGGACTGGAAATAATATCCCTTCCTTAGAGAATAGATCCAAAAGAGGCACAGTCCTATTGGTCAGTCACCAGGAGTACTACTTGCCTGCAGTACAGATCTAATACTGGTAACTTTTCCAGTGTCCACTGCAGAGACAGAGGCAGGACCTAGCTGCCTCTGAGTAAGATGCAGGGCACTGCTTCACCCCTAGAAAGGCCCTGGGTGTATGTGGCTGTGTAAAAGGGGCTGCCATGTTACCTGCTGACCCTCAGTGAGAGCTTGTCCCAGGACCTCTGGTCTCAGTTTGGAGGAGGTGGACAGGTTCCCGCTTTTTCTGCTGTGGCCTCTCATGCGTGTGTGTGTTGGACTGAGTGACCCTTTAGTGCTTGCAATGATGCATGTTTTAGAAGAAGCAAGTCTGGCTCCTAGTTGCAAAGGGTTGATTTGGATTGTTCTGCCTCTTGTGGGATATGGGCAGCAACAATGGGCAGCTCCTATGTTTTCTGTGGAGCAGTGTGATTGTGTGGGGTGGGGAGGGTGGGGGAAAAGACATTTCCCCAGATGGATCCAGACATGTGACTTAGTTCAGTTTTGGGAGATGCCTTCTGTTGGAAATGTGCAGCAGTTGAACAATTCAGTTCATACTAATTCAGTTCTCCTTATAAGGTTTAATTGAAAATGTACCATTCCTCGTGGCCAGAAGGTACCCTAACGAAAGAGGAGTACTGGGGCGCACACTGGAGCAGATGCTAGACTCTCCTTGTATGTGGAAAGCAACACAACTGGAGAGTTGGATGCCTGAAGTCTGCTGCTGTTTGGGATCCTAGTTTGAATAAGATACAGCGCCGCTCCTTGCTGGATCCTGCAGTGAGCTGCTGGTCCAGCAAGTGAGAGACATGGAAGCGTCACGGCAGCATCCTGTCAGAGGAGCTGGTGGACGAGGATGGGGCTGAGCCCATGGTTTTTCCATTAGCTTTGCAATGAGGGAAAATGATCAGAAAACCACGATGACGATTGTTTGTAGTACAGTAGCGCCTTAAGTTGTGAAGCTGCAACATCAGGACCACTCTACCCTTGTGCACTATTACAGATATTGTCCTGTGAGCCAATCATCATTGATATAATATACAAATCATCCTACTTGTATTTCCCACGCTATCTCCTCTCCTCCCCCCTGCTGGATGCTTGAAGTCACAAAGACCCGAACATGTTCCGTCGTAGTAAACTTTGGTTTCAGAGTAACAGCCGTGTTAGTCTGTATTTGCAAAAAGAAAAGGAGTACTTGTGGCACCTTAGAAACTAACCAATTTATTTGAGCATAAGCTTTCGTGAGCTACAGCTCACTTGATCAGATGCATCCGATGAAGTGAGCTGTAGCTCACGAAAGCTTATGCTCAAATAAATTGAGGTGCCACAAGTACTCCTTTTCTTTTTGTAGTAAACTTTGCCACCAGCAGAGGAGATGGAATGTGGCACTCCGGAGCCATTCAGTGTTGCCTTATGCCTTGGGAATTGCTCTGGGTGCTCTGTATTCACAGCCTTTGCAGGCTTGGAAACTTGCCCAGGGTCCCCTGTGTGGCTGTCATGCTGCCTGGAGGGGCTCAGGAGTGAGAATACAAAGCTCAGGGCAGACTGCTAAGAAGCAGGGCACAAACCCCAAACTGGTTGTGAGTTCAAAATACTTCTATTTCACCAACCAAGTAACAAGTGTAAACTCCTCAGGCACTATACGGCCTTAACATGGAGTCTCAGACAGTCACCTTGGGCATTCCACTCTATCTTGCCACCCAGGCAAGATGGACTCTGTGATGGATGGTCACTTTACACCAAAAATTACAAAATATTCAGGTTACTCCCAATCCTAAAGGACCAGTCACTACCACAGGTCAATTTGCATTTTTAGATCTCTGACCAAAGACTTGTAGCCAATCCTGTAATAAACTAACTAAAGGTTTATTAACTAGGAAAAATAAATGACTCTTATTTACAAAGTTAAAGCAAGTAATCATCCACACACGAGTTAGTCGGTTTTCAAAAGGTAACAGCAACTTCTATAGTAAGCAGACTCTCTGTATCCTTTAGGGCAGGGGTTCTCAACCTTTCTCTTTTTGAGTCGTCGTCCCACGTCCCGTCTCCCCCCCTCCCCCCCGCTGCCAAACCATGCTATAAAAACTCCATGGCTCGGCTATACCACGGCAACTGGTTTTCTGTATGTAAAAGCCATGGCCAGTGTCAGGGGGTAGCAAGCAGGGCAGTTGCCTAGGGCCCCACGCCAAAGGGAGCACCGCAAAACTAAGTTACTCTGGCTTGGGCTTCAGTCCTGGGTGGTGGGGCTCGGTGCCCAGGCCGCAGTCCTGTGTGATGGGGCTTCGGCTTTCTGCCCTGGGCTCTAGCAAGTCTAATGCAGGCCATGCTTGGCAGACCCCTTGAAACCTGCTCTGGACCCCTGGTTGAGAACCACTGCTTTAGGGCTAATCCAGGCAAAACAGCTGGGGATTCCTTGCATATGCTTAGAAATCCTTGCCCCTCAAAGTTCAAGCAGCAAAGGAATAATACATTTGGCTCAACAGGTATTTTTATTCCCTTCCCCCAGCATTCAGGCTGTGATGGGATGAGGGATTGGGCACTTACCCTCTTCAGGGCTGTGGGGGAAAGTCTTTGTTCCACAATGGCCCATTTGAATTCAGTAGTCCTTCCTGATAGGCAGGAGACAACGCCTTCTGTAGGAATCCAGCATTTTGCATTAGGTGAAGTTTTTTTTCCTGTTTGGTAAGTTATGTAGTTTCAGAACAAACATTTTACAGTTATAAAACAAACACTTAAGTATTACCTTGTAGCATGGGATATAGAGATTATAAGTGAGATTAATGTATGTGGCAACATACAAGCATTTCATAAAGTCTAAACGCTCTACGCATTGAAATAAGTCCAATACCTGTCTTAACAATCCTACACACAGGTGAGCCAGACTGATTTCCTGCTCTGCATTTGTCAGTGTTCAGTGAGGCCTAAAGGGCCTTGGCATGAACTGGCACCTGGTCTGCCAGTGTCACAGTGACAGTGAAGAGGTCTGAGCTTTCCAGCTGGCAAAGGTGCTTCCTCCCAGGAGTTGATGGGAGAAGTGAGTATTGATTAGCCAGGAATATGGCTGTGGGAGGTCTTTGCCCAAAGCTCCTGAGAAATCCCTATTGCTGCTGTGTCATCTCCACTCAGTGGGCAGGACCCATTCATTCTCTGAGGGAGCTGCTATCCCTGGAGCATGGTAAAAGTGTGCGTGTAGCATCATGGGCATGCAGGGGAACTTAGCCATTGGTTTCTCTCTTTTTAAATTAACCCTTGTAAAAAGAAACTGAACTCACTGACTTATTTCAGAGGAGCAGCCGTGTTAGTCTGTAGTCGCAAAAAGAACAGGAGGACTTGTGGCACCTTAGAGACTAACCCATTTATTTGAGCATGAGCTTTCGTGAGCTACAGCTCACTTCATCGGAGGCATACTGTGGAAAGTGTAGAAGATCTTTTTATACACACAAAGCATGAAAAAAATACCTCCCCCCACCCCACTCTCCTGCTGGTAATAGCTTATCTAAAGTGATCACTCTCCTTACAATGTGTATGATAATCAAGTTGGGCCATTTCCAGCACAAATCCAGGTTTTCTCTCCCTCCCCCCCACCAAACCCGCTCTCCTGTTGGTAATAGCTTATCTAAAGTGATCACTCTCCTTACAATGTGTATGATAATCAAGCACAAATCCAGGGTTTAACAAGAACGTCTGAGGGGGTGGGTAGGAAAAAACAAGGGGAAATAGGTTACCTTGCATAATGACTTAGCCACTCCCAGTCTCTATTCAAGCCTAAGTTAGTTGTATCCAATTTGCAAATGAATTCCAATTCAACAGTCGCTCGCTGGAGTCTGGATTTGAAGTTTTTTTGTTGTAATATCGCAACTTTCATGTCTGTAATCGCGTGACCAGAGAGATTGAAGTGTTGTCTGACTGGTTCATGAATGTTATAATTCTTGACATCTGATTTGTGTCCATTTATTCTTTTACGTAGAGACTGTCCAGTTTGGCCAATGTACATGGCAGAGGGGCCTTGCTGGCACATACACATTGTAAGGAGAGTGATCACTTTAGATAAGCTATTACCAGCAGGAGAGTGGGGTGGGGGGAGGTATTTTTTTCATGCTTTGTGTGTATAAAAAGATCTTCTACACTTTCCACCGTATGCATCCGATGAAGTGAGCTGTAGCTCACGAAAGCTTATGCTCAAATAAATTGGTTAGTCTCTCTAAGGTGCCCCAAGTCCTCCTTTTCTTTTCACTGACATAAACATCCTGCTTCCCACAGCATGTTAATGGGAGCTGCACACCCTGGCTCATCACACTATCAATCAGGCAACTTCATGTTCAGTTGTTCTCTTATTCTAGTGCTATAAATCATTGGTTCTCAACGAGGGGTCTGTGAGCTGGTTTCTGGGGGCTGCAGGGCCCCGCAGCAGAAGCCTGCGCCCTGGCACCCCCGTGCAGCTGAAACTGGGAGTGGAGCCACGGAGAGCCCCAGCTCCCCCTTTGGGGCTGAAGCCAGAGCTGGGGGGTTGGAGCCCGAAGCTGTGGCACAACTATGGGACTGAAGCCCCAAGGGCCCACTCCACCCGCCTGGTGGCGGAAGTCTGGAGCTCCCCTGCCTGCCACTGAGCCCTGGAGTTTTTATAGCATGTTGTGGGGGGCCTCGGAAGGAAAAAGCTTGAGAACCCCTGCTGTAAAAGATCTTGTGGTTTGGGATCAGGATGCGCACCTCCTGCATTGCCCTTGAGTTTTCCTCCCCAAGCCCAGACCCCCATTAGGCAGCATCCACTTTCCCGTTTCTCAGCTAGAAATGCAGCACAAAATCACTACGCGAAAGGTTTAATGAAAAATAAACCTTGGGGGGGGATCAGCCAGTAATGTGACAGCTTCCTGCTTCTCATCTCTCCTCCCCTTTACCTGTAACAGATTCTAGTAGCTGCTGCAGTGTCCTACGAAGCTTCCAGACAAACACAAGCAAATGGAGACTGAGCTTTTGGGAACATCTCTTATGGTGCATTTGTTCTGGAGGCAGACCATTTTGCTGTGTCTGTCTGGGCTCAGCTAAAGGGGACGGACAGTGCAGGGTACAGTTACTAAGGCTATGTCTACAGTAGCACTTTCATTGGTAAAACTTTTGTCACTCAAGAGTGTGAAAAAACACCACCCTGACCGACATAAGTTACACCGACAGATGTGTCAGTGTGGACAGGGCTGGGTCTCCTGCTGACACAGCACTGCCGCTCATTGATTGAATGATGCCGACGAGGGAGCTCTCTCCTGTCAGCACAGAGCAGCTACCCAGGAGACCGTACAGCGGCGCTGCTGTAAGGTCTCTAGTGTAGACATAACTTAAGTCTTTGCTCTGTTTTTAAGAGTTACTCCTTTTCAGTTAGACCTTCTCTAGCTGCTCTGCGGAGTGATCATGTCCCAGTCTCAGTGATGTACCTCTGTTCGCCATTGTCTGCTGTGAAGTGACATCCTTTGAGTTCCCTGCTCCCATGAACTCATTTGTGATACCTAGCACTCTATCCATAGCTCCTAAAGCACTTCAGCAAGATAGTTACACGTCATCTTCATGCTACAGACAGGAAAACACAGAAACACAAGTGGCCTTGTCACCTCGTAGTCCTGTGCTATAACCCCAGCTGCCCTCTTAACATCACTCAGCTCTTGGGGAAGGTGTTGTGTATGTAATTAGGTGGTCTGAATGATGAGCGAGTGGCTTTCTACAGTGCTTTGCTTCCCCAGACCAGTCTGTTCCCACTGAGGAACTGCATTGAACATGCACATTATCTGTTTTTAAAGGTCTCATAATCCAAGAGCATTTGTTCTTTACCCTAATTCCTCCTGCAGCTGTTGAAGAATTGGTCCCCGGTGTTTAAGAACTACATAAAGCGGGCATCAGATCACTTGGACGCCTTATCTGCCATTGAGGAGTTCTTCCTGGAACATGATGGCCTCCACACATCCATAGCCAAAGTAAGTTCCTCACAGCAGCAAGGACTTCTTCCACTAGCTCAGTGGTGAATTGTGGTTTGTTGGTGCCATCAGCTTGTCATCTATCAGGAAAGGAAAGCTAGTGTGTCTGTTGGGAAGGGTGGGTGAAAGAACATCTATGAACATGATTAAAATCTCTCCTCTGCATCTGTCCAGGCCTCTGAGCCCTGCTATGGAGGAATACTGGTTGACATGAAATCTGGAGCTGCTATCTAGCAGTATCTAACCCAGAGGGACCCCTTCCATGGTGCTGTAGTGGAGGAGAATCTTTAATGAATCTGTAAACTCAGGGGTTGTACCGTATGATTGGAGGATTGCTAACATAGTTCCTATTTTTAAGAAAGGGAAAAAAAGTGATCCAAGTAATTATAGGCCTGTTAGTTTGACATCTGTAGTATGCAAGGTCTTGGAAAAAATTTTGAAGGAGAAGGTAGTTAAGGACATTGAAGTCAATGGTAAATGGGACAAAATACAACATGGTTTTACAAAAGGTAGATCGTGCCAAACCAACCTGATCTCCTTCTTTGAGAAAGTAACAGATTTTTTAGATAAAGGAAACGCAGTGGATCTAATTTACTTAGATTTTAGTAAGGCGTTTGATACAGTGCCACATGGGGAATTATTAGTTAAATTGGATAAGATGGGCATCAATAGAAATATTGAAAGGTGGATAGGGAATTGGTTAAAGGGGAGACTACAACGGGTCCTACTGAAAGGTGAACTGTCAAGTTGGAGGGAGGTTACCAGTGGAGTTCCTCAGGGATCGGTTTTGGGACCAATCTTATTTAATCTTTTTATTACTGACCTGGGCACAAAAAGTGGGAGTGTGCTACTAAAGTTTGCAGATGATACAAAGCTGGGAGGTATTGCTAATTTAGAGAAGGACAGGGATACCCTACAGGAGGATCTGGATGACCTTGTAAACTGGAGTAATAGGAATAGGATGAAATTTAATAGTGAGAAGTGTAAGGTCATGCATTTAGGGATTAATAACAAGAATTTTAGTTATAAGCTAGGGACGCATCAACTAGAAGTAACGGAGGAGGAAAAGGACCTTGGAGTATTTGTTGATCATAGGATGACTATGAGCTGCCAATGTGATATGGCTGTGAAAAAAGCTAATGTCGTCTTGGGATGCATCAGGAGAGGTATTTCCAGTAGGGATAAGGAGGTTTTAGTACCGTTATATAAGGCACTGGTGAGACCTCACCTGGAGTACTGTGTGCAGTTCTGGTCTCCCATGTTTAAGAAGGATGAATTCAAACTGGAACAGGTACAGAGAAGGGCTACTAGGATGATCCGAGGAATGGAAAACTTGTCTTATGAAAGGAGACTCAGGGAGCTTGGCTTGTTTAGCCTAACTAAAAGAAGGCTGAGGGGAGATATGATTGCTCTCTATAAATATATCAGAGGGATAAATACCAGAGAGGGAGAGGAATTATTTAAACTCAGTACCAATGTGGACACAAGAACAAATGGATATAAACTGGCCACTAGGAAATTTAGATTAGAAATTAGACGAAGGTTTCTAACCATCAGAGGAGTGAAGTTTTGGAATAGCCTTCCGAGGGAAGTAGTGGGGGCAAAAGATCTATCTTGCTTTAAGATTAAACTCGATAAGTTTATGGAGGAGATGGTATGATGGGATAACATGGTTTTGGTAATTAAATATTCATGGTAAATAGGCCCAATGGCCTGTGATGGGTTTTAGATGGGGTAAGATCCAAGTTACCTGGGAAAGAATTTTCTGTAGTATCTGGCTGATGAATCTTGCCCATATGCTCAGGGTTTAGCTGATCGCCATATTTGGGGTCGGGAAGGAATTTTCCTCCAGGGCAGATTGGAAGAGGCCCTGGAGGTTTTTCGCCTTCCTCTGTAGCATGGGGCACGGGTCACTTGCTGGAGGATTCTCTGCTCCTTGAGGTCTTTAAACTACAATTTGAGGACTTCAATAGCACAGATATAGGTGTGAGGTTTTTTTTGTAGGAGTGGTGGGTGAAATTCTGTGGCCTGCGTTGTGCAGGAGGTCAGACTAGATGATCATAATGGTCCCTTCTGACCTAAATATCTATGAATCTATGAATCTATGAGAAGCCAGTTTCACACTCTGAAGGCACCCAAACCCACCACCTTGGACCCAAAAGCGAGGAGGTATAAAATGGCTTTTGTCACACTTAAAGATGGGAGATAGGCAAGGCTGGAAAGAGGGTGGGATTTCCTATTCAGGCCGAACTGGGTGGAAATCAATGAACAAAATGAAGGTGGCGTGTGGCTGATCTGCTTTTCCATTGTAGGTGTCAGTCTTGGAAAGTGTTAAACCCACGTCTCACACACACACGCGCTCCCTCTGTGTTAATGGATTATTTCTGCCATCTAAAATTGCAGCTAAACTCCCCAATTAGAAATCTTTCCGTGAATAGTTCCTCTGCAAGTGCCTGCACAGCATTACACCCGTCACTTCAAGAAGAGAGCTGTCCTGAAAACCCGCCTACACCTTGGTTCCCCAATAAGGAGGAATCTTATCTCATGGTACCAGTGCCTCTGCCTCATGGCATGAGCACTTAGCCTGGACTGATGCCAAAAGCCTTCAGCTCAGTAAGCCAACGTGTCCTTGAATGACAGAGATTGTTTGGCATGTATCCATTGTTCTAGCCTGGCTTTCCCTGGTGGCCAGGAGTTGAAATGACACTTCATTACTGGACCTGGCACATGTAGCCCAGCTTTTATCAGTCCTCTGCTGTGAGGAGACTGACTGCAAAGTGTCTCATCAGGCCGCGCACAGAGGGGTGATGAGGTCCCCCCAAGCGAGAGTGCATTAGCATCCTCCTCTCATCATGGTGTCCAGCAAGAGCTTGATTCTACAAATGTTCAATTGCATTTGACGCCCACTATAAGGCACTGTTTAGCAAAGGCCATGTGGGGTTGAGTTGCAGATGTGACGACCAGAGTTAGGACTGGCTGGTTAGGACAACCAGAGTTAGTGCTCTTCCCTACTGCAGCTGCCAGAATTATGTGCATCTGGATCTGCGGACACAAGGGGTTCCTGAAAGATCCCTTTCGGTGCTTGTTGTTAGTGTACTTTACCAAGGAGCGGAAGATGACTTTGTGGAGCCCCCTTGGGGTCCTTCGTTGCTTTCAATTCCTAAATACCCCTCCCTGCATCCTTGGAGTTGAAAGCCGTGAGGGGAGCTGTGATTTGGACCTTGGGTGCATCAGAGCTACCTCACGTCAGTGTCAGCAGGGAAAGTGTTGGTATTGGGGACAATAAAAGCGCAATGATATACACCCTGTTCTCGCCCACTGAGGCTTGCGGTGGGCGTCCCAGATTGTCATACACAGCCTTTGGCTATTAAGTGAACCAGTCCCAGAAGAACTGCCTGTTCTGTTGCCCCATTTATGGTTTTCTGATTGGTCCAGGTGCTGATGACCTTTTACCAGCTGGAAATCCTGGCAGAGGAGATGATTCTCTTCTGGTTTTCTCAGCGGGATGCATCTGATAAGGGCAGGCAGCTTCGTAAAAACCAGCAGGTAAGTTCGAGTCCTGGAGGGATTCACTAGCAGCTGCAGTCAGCCTTGGGGCAGGGGTGGTTCTGGTAAAGCTGGGTTCTCAGCAGGGCAGGTAATGAAACACACAATGCATTGGCTTACGGCAGCTCAGCCTGGCTTTCTGCCATGTTCTTCTGCGATAACCAGAGTGTTCTGGTTGGGGTGAAGGATGAGGTAGTGGGAGAGGGAGATGTTTACTGACAGGTGTTCGAGAACCTGCTGGGAGCACCCTATGCTCTGAGTAATGAAGAAGCCTCTCTAAGCTAGGCAACTACTTGAAATGGGCTTCACGGAAATGAACTATCACTCCTTACATGTTTCCTTTGAAGCTGCTGTACCTGGCTCTCTCTCCTCATCCATTTGCGTGGTTCGCTGAGCACTGGCTCTGCTGAGCAGCTTGATATCAGAATAGCTCTTCTATAACTGGCTTGTGCTGCAACAAGCATAAAGCTCCTCTCCATCAGTAGGAACTCTGTACCTGGATGTGGCCAAGCCCAGTTCCAAAGCCTTTCCCACAAACAGTACAGAAGGAAAACCCTCTTTGAGGAAAAGACCAGATCTGCTTAGTTTAGAGCCCACATGAAGTCAACTCCCTTTACAAAAACCTGTCCGTGCCTGGAGCTGCTTATTTAAACAGGGTTCAGACGGCAAAATGAGCAAAGTACATACCCTCAGCAGCCCGTCAGGGAGTAGGTTTCTCCTAGCAGCAGCTTTCCTTGCACTGCCCCTCTTACGGGCTTGAAAATTAGGTGGAGCTGTCATGCCTCCTTCTCATGAGCCCTTGATGGAACAACTCTGGGTCCAAACTTCCCTTCTTCCAAGCAGACTTTGCCTCTTTTTATTAGGGTTTTGGGGGTACCTTGGCCATGAGGCCTCCTTTGGGGGTTCCAAAGAGTCTGTACTGCCCACACCACCTGGATTTAAGTGTCCATTTTTATGTCTGTTTTCCTTGTTCCTCGGCCCCCCAATCTAATGTGGAGGTGGTCAAATGCCAAGAAACTGCAGTTGTCTCATTAAAGTAGGTGTTTTCAGGGGTTTATTTTTCCTCACTACATTTCATTGTCCCTGCAGCTTCAAAAGTTCATCCAGTGGCTGAAGGAGGCGGAAGAAGAGTCGTCCGAGGGCGACCAAGACTGACCTGGCCCCCTGCCATGAGAAGAGGCACTCCTGCCGCCCTTAAAGGAGGAGGGAGGGATCTCTTACTGGCCAGGCTTTGCCTGGCAAGGGGGGCAGAGCAAGAGCAATGTCAGTGCAGGGGGCGTAGGTGTGGGACCTGAAATCCAAGTGACTGACAATCCCAGCGTTAATTGTTGTGTATTCCCAGCCCCGGAAATGGCATCTTACGTGGGATAGTCACAGCACAGCATGAGACCCACAAGGGAAAAGCAGGACACTAATGTCCAAGATCCTTCTGTGGCCTGTCTGTGATGTATTATAAGCTATCCGTTGGGAGGGAGCCACTCACTCCTAATGTAGAGGTGACAGGCAAATACGTACGAATTCCATGTAAATCTAACTCTTGGGGTTTGAACCATTTCTGGTTTGTGTAAATGTGGTCATATGGCCTGGTTATTGGGAGTTACTGACGTTCCTGGAGCTGTAAAGAGGCCAATGGACAATTCATTCCCACTCACTTGTGGAGAGCCCCTTCTGAAGGGACACTGGCAGGGCAGGTGGACAGACATGGCTTAGTGATCTAAGCACAGGGTTGGGCCTCAGGAACTCCTTTGGCAGGGGAAGGCACAGTTGTCAGAGGAAGCCCAAGGCATTTGGCAGCCTGGAATGAAAAGAGGCACTTGTGCTGTCTTTCGAGGAGGGAGAACCTCTTACCATCAGGCACACCTGGCTAGTTAAAATCTTGGGTCTGACATGGACTTGCACTGTGATCATAGCAAAACCATGTAACCTTTCTGCGTCTTTCCCTTTCTGTAAAGTGGGGCTAATACTCACTCTCCTACCTCACGGAGGGCTAGCTAATAACAGAAACACACTTAGTGAATAAAGTACTGTATAGAGGATTATGCCCCAGATATGACCTACCTTCTCTGTCACCCTAGTTGCTGGCTCTTTGGGTGAGGTTTTATTTTAACTTGTAAAAGGGAACAAGATGCCTGACTCTTGTTAAGGCCCCTGGTTCAGGGATTTGCATGGTTCTGAGCATGCAAGCTGTGACACCAGATGTTCTCTCATCCCGCTTCCCATGCTAGCGACAGACACACTAGCTCAAACCAGGTGTTTTATTTATTTATTTATTTTTTAAAAGCTAGCTTTGCTTTTCTCCTTTGGGGGAAAAATCTATGGGTCAGCAACTGCAGGGTAATGCATGGGTATGCAGCAGGAGTGAATGTGTCCTTTCCATCCATCCCTCTACTGCATCCTTCTCCATGCAGGTAATAGAGCCGTCGGGAGCAGCATTCTTGTAAATGTCATTGTGCCACTTCCCGCCCCTGTTCTCCCCCAAGAATGGAGCAGATCAGCTGACCCTTAATAGGTAGGTCATATGTTAAGCATGCTGACCATGCCACTGTCCTTTTAGGAGGGATCTGGAATAAATTCTGTGAGGGGAATACATTGAAGCTGCCCACTCAAGGTTTTTTTGGATGATGCCACATATTCTAAATGAGGGGACATTGATCTGTGCGGGAGGGCGGGTCAGAAAATGCTGCCTCTTAAAGATGGATGTTGGGAAGGGGGCAAACTTGAGAACTCACAGGGTCAGTTGCCAGGACTGTGCATGAAGGCCCTCGGCTTCTGGCATCACGGAACCCAGTCTTGTAAATGTTGGGGAAAATAGCTGATATATGAACTTTCTATATCTGCCAATATTTAATTCAGGGAGTGATTAAAAACATCCTGGTGTAAACAATGACCTCTCTCCTCTGTTTGACTTTGAACAGATGTCTCTGATCAAGGCACAAGCCTGAGCAGGGCTCATACGTAGTCTAATGAAGAGACTTATGTAATAGCTTTATTTCTCAACAGGATCCAAGTATGCCTATAATATGCAGATGTGAAATCAGCCCAATATGGAATTGGGATAATTGTTCAACCATGTCCAGCAATACCACCATCTAAGATAGGAGCTGGAGAACAGTTTACCTGATTAGAACTCCTGCACTACTAGCCGGGAGAGGCTCCCTTTTATTCAGAATTAAGTTACAAAGATGCATCTTAAATCTCAATGAACCAATGCTGAGAGTTACAAAGTGTATATAACACTACGCCCTCCTGATATTATGTGATTTTGAGGGGCAGAGGGTGGCAACAAAGCCCTTTTTCAAGTGTGTTTGCAAGCCAGCTGCAAGATCCAGGCAGCTTAAAATTTCCCTGGATGTCTTGAGTATTTTTTTAATAGTATAAAGATGGTTTAAAACAAATGGGTTTTGCTTGTAATTGCATAACTAACTTGTTTTGAGCAGAGGATCTGGATTCTTTGTGCCAAGGAACAAACAATTCTGCTTTCTGTGTTCTGCATTTCACAGCCTGAATTCTCTGTGCTAAAGTGGCCCATTTCTTACTGTTGTGAGCCTCTCTCTCACCCAGGGGTTATAGGCACATACAATAGAGATTTAGGTAGAATGTTCCTATGTTGCCAGACTTTATCCTAATCCTTCAGGGCTCTTCTGAGTGGATTTTTTTTGTACTCCTGTCTCCAGGTCTGTGCTTTACAAAAAGGAGGCTTCTCAAAATAACATACTTGATCTCCTCCTCCAAGGGACAGCCATAGTGCAGTACAGACACTCTTACTTCTAAAGGGCAGATAATTATATATTTTATGAAAGAGAGTTAATTACAATGCTGAAGAGCGGACGAGGTTTAATGCTTTCTCTGGTCTAGTATCAGAAGTTAGTCAGGTGGAATGCAAAAAATTTTCTTAGAGGTCTTGACTGTGCTGTAAAATTAGCTACCCATTTTTAGGAGTGATGGAAGTGGTAGATTCATGTATTTTTAAGGCCAGGAGGGGCCATTATGATAATCTAACCTGACATCCTGCATAAAACAGGTCAGAGAATTTCACCTACTGGTTCCTGAAGCAAGCCTGTAACTTCTGTGTGAACAAGGGTATATCTTCAGAGATGCATCCAGTCTTGATTTAAAGACTTCAAGACCAACCATTTTTACCACTATGTCATCACAGACTGGTCTGAACAGGTTTTCATGATGTGCTAAAAATACCTGTAGCCAGACTATGGAGGTGTTTACACCATGGGAAGCAGTGGTGCTCGCTAGCTGCTACAAAATTTTAGACCAGGTCTACAGTATAAACTTACATCACTCAGAGGGGGTGAAAAATCCACACCTGTGAGCGACACAATTATACTGACCTAAGCCCTGGTGTAGACAGTGCTATGTCAAGATCCCGGCTTCTCCCATTGACTTAGCTACCGCCTCTCGTGGAGGTGGATTAACTATGCCAACAGGAGAAGCTCTCCCATCAGCGTGGTAGCATCTTCAGGACTACTAACTGTTGTCTGTAACCTATCATTTAAATCAGCTTCTGTACCAAATGACTGGAGGATAGCTAATGTGATGCCATTTTTTAAAAAGGGCTCCAGAGGTTATCAATTACAGGCCAGTAAGCCTGACTTCAGTACTGGGAAAACTGGTTGAAACTATAGTAAAGAACAAAATTGTCAGATACATAGATGAACATAATTTGTTGGAGAAGAATCAGCATGGTTTTTGTAAAGGGAAATCATGCCTCACGAGTCTACTAGAATTCTTTGAGGGGGTCAACAAGCATGTGGGACAAGGGGGATCCAGTGGATATAGTGTACTTAGATTTTCAGAAGGTCTTTGACAAGGTCCGTCACCAAACGCTTTTAAGCAAAGTAAGCCGTCATGGGATAAGAGGGAAGGTTCTCTCGTGGATTGGTAACTGGGTAAAAGATATGAAACAAAGGGTAGGAATAAATGGTCAGTTTTCAGAATGGAGAGCGGTAAATAGTGGTGTCCCCCAGGGGTCTGTACTGGGCCCAGTCCTATTCAACATAGGATCATAAATGATCTCAAAAAAGGGATAAACAGTGAGGTGGCAAAACTTACAGATGACACAAAGCTACTCAAGATAGATAGTTAGTCGGAGACTGAAAAGCTACAAAAGGATCTCTCAGAACTGAGTGGGGAACAAAATGGCAGATGAAATTAAATGTTGATAAATGCAAAGTAGTGCACATTGGAAAACATAATCCCAACTATACATATAAAATGATGAGGTTTAAATTAGCTGTTACCACTCTAGAAAGAGATCTTGGAGTCATTGTGGATAGTTCTCTGAAAATATCCACTCAATATGCAGCTGCAGTCAAAAAAGTGAACAGAATGTTGGGAATCATTAAGAAAGGGATAGATAATAAGACAGAAAATATATTTCCTCTATATAAATCCATGGTATGCCCACATCTTGAATAATGCATGCAGATGTGGTCGCCCCATCTCAAAAAAGATATATTGGACTTGGAAAAGGTTCAGAAAAGGGCAACAAAAATTATTAGGAGTATGGAACGGCTGTCGTATGAGGAGAAATTAATAAGACTGGGACTTTTCAGCTTGGAAAAGAGACGACTAAGGGGGGATATGATTGAGGTCTATAAAACCATGACTGGTGTGGGGAAAGTAAATAAGGAAGTGTTATTTACTCCTTATAAACAACCCTGATATTCTATGATTAACACAAGAACTAGGGGCCACCCAATTAAATTAATAGGCACCAGGTTTAAAACAAACAAAAGGAAGTATTTTTTCACACAACGCACAGTCAACCTATGGAACTCCTTGCTAGAGGATGTTGTGAAGGCCAAGAGCGTAACAGAGTTAAAAAAAAAACTAGATAAATTCATGGAGGATCGGTCCATCAATGGCTATTAGCCAGGATGGGCAGGGATGGTGTCCCTAGCCTCTTTGCCAGAAGCTGGGAATGGGCGATGGGATGGATCACTCAATGATTACATGCTCTGTTCTTTCCTTCTGGGGCACCTGGCACTGGTCGCTGTCGGCAGGCAGGATACTGGCCTAGACGGACCTTTGGTCTGACCCAGTGTGGCTGCTCTGATGTTCTTATGATGCACTACAGTGGTGCAGCTGTGCCGGTTCAGCATAGGTGCTGGAACTAGGTGCCACACCTGACTTGAAGGGGTTTCCATCATATCCAGGGTTTCAGTTTGGTTCAATGGCTCTCAGCACCCCTGGACCCGCAGTTCGTGTAGATTTAAGCCTACAGTCTGTTCAGAAAGGATTCCTTTTGGAACTGGCTTGCTTAGCCTAGTCCCTTACTCCTAATTTCCTTGGCTCTGGGGTCTTTACTCCCATGCATTGAGTGAATCACACATAACAAGACTTTTGCAAGCAATTAAGTCAGTGTTTATCATCTGGGAGTATTTAATCACTTATCCCATTTTTAAAAAGCAGCTGCGGTAATGAGTCTTAATGATATGAGCTGCAGGATTTGAACTATGGAGCTGGAGCAACATTACAACTACAGAGTGCGTACAGCCTAATTTCTCCATTCAACCTTACATGGCCTGTCAGCACCTACCTTATCATTGAGGAGCCTGCCACTAGAGAATACTTTGAAAACTCCCTCGTGTTGTGCTGCAGCCTTACTAGCAGAAAAGAGTCTGCCAGGAGTTGGGAGTGCAGAAGGATGACCCTCCCAGTGCCAGCCACCCCCACCTGTGGGCACCCAGGAAAATCTTTAACATTAGCTCCCTGTATGGTCCCAGGGCATCGCCTGCTGGACAGGCAGGAGCTGAAGTTGCACCATAGGGGGATACAAACACACTGAGAGGGGAGCTGTTACAGCAGACCTCCACATGTCCAAGAGCATTACAACACAAGAAGAGAGAGTTATGCTACATCCTTGAATATCTTTGAGGCGTTAACACTGCATTAGGAGGGCAGTTACAGTGGATCCCTCATGCCTTGATGACACTCTCCGATGAGAAGGGGCACATTAAACTAGACCATTGCACGGCTGGGACTGTTGCCAAGATCCCTGTGGAGTTGGACCATTCCTCTGCCAGTCACTATTCTGCGTGAAGGGCCATTGTCTACAGAAAGAACTCCAGACCAAGGCATGTGGCAATTTCCCCAGGGCTGAAGTGGAAAAACCACCCATTCCCCTCTTCCTGCCTCCTATAGCTGCTGCTTATTTGCCAACTTTTCCTGCTCTGTGCTTAGGGCTCCAGTTAAATATTAGATTGATCTCCCTCACGCCGGGCTGTGAAAAATTGGAGCCATAGCTAGGTCGACGGAAGAATTCTTTTGTCAGCCTAGTTCCTGACTCTCAGAGAGGTGGATGGACCGAAAACCCCCTTCCGTCAACGTAGTAGACATCTATACTACATCGGCACAGGTGCACCGCCAGAGCTATGCTGCTGTAGGCTTCGTACCCTCAGGAGCTATTCTTGAAGGCTTTTTGTTTGTTTGTTTTTGGCAGGGGGTGCGGGGCTAAACTTAATGTCAGGCTAATAGATTCCCAGCCAAGCGAGTGCAGCTCCCTGCCAGCAGCACTGCCTGAGTGACCCAGGCCCATCGGCAACAGTCACAAGACTTGTCAGTGTTGCCTGGAAATGATCAAGTGGGGATTCCACCCTGGATGTCTGGGAACCCAAGGAAACTGGCCTGTTCCCTCCAAGGGGAACAGCTTATCCTCCCGACACATGGGATTCTAGCCCTGATGGTGGGTGATTTTTCAGAGTCTCGTCTGTGCTGAGCCCTTGGCAGTAGGACGCTTTCTCCTGGCTTCACTGTTTTGCCTACAGCACCCTCATGTGCGGGTACTAGACAGTGCAACAGAATCCCTCTCCAGTAGAACTGGCTAACGCTCCCAGCAGCTCCCGTACAACTTTGCTCGTCAATGAGACCGTTTCTCAAAGGGATAACATTAGTCACATAGGTGAAAGGAGTTTCCGGGTCTCAGGTAGGAAGAAGCTTTCCTAACCAGCCACCAACTTGCACGTGTTTGATGAGGAATCTACTGCTGGGAGGGGACTGTTTTCCCTGCAGCCCTCAGGGGCACTAATGGGGAAATCCAAGGAGATCGCAAGGAGTGTGGGGAAGCAAAGAAGGGAGGTGTCAGAGACGCAGAGGGAGTCTGAGATGGGGAGTGTTAGAACTGGGGGGGGGGCACATGATTGCGAGGGGTTGAGATCGTAAAGGGGTGGGGGTGAGAAAGAAAGGGGGTGAGGGGGGTCAAAGGACAGCTTGGGAGACCCCAGGGTCCGTGCACACATGTGGGGCTTTGTTTGTAGGAGAACCTGGAGTCGCAATTAGGTGTCCCTTGGCAGGGGCTGGGGTTGGAGGGAAGCTGGGGTGGGGGAGAGAGCTCTGGGGTGGAGAGAGGGGTTGGAGCCTACAGGGGAGCCTGAGAGCAGGTTAGATGAATGGTATGTGTGTGTTCAGGCTGTCCTGGAGCTCTGTTAGGAGTGGGGGCAGCTGGTGGGTGTCAGGAAGACGGGACTGGAGGGAAGTATGTGTGTTCAGGAGTGGGGGCTGTCCTGGAGCCCTCTGTGGGGCAGCTGATGGGTGTAAGGGAGGGGGCTGTATGGAAGCCAGGGCTGAGGGGGGTGGGTATGTGTGTGTCTTGGGGGAGGCTGTCCTGGAGCCCTGGGGTTATAGAAGGGGACTGTAGGGAAGCTGGAGCTGGATGGAGCTCTGTGTGTATTTGGAGGTGCAGGGAGCTGGTGGATGTAGTAGGGGGCTGCTGGGAAGACTGGGTTGGGGGAGCTGTGTGTATTCAGGAGTGGGGAGCTGTCCCAGAGTCCGGGGGAAGGGAGGTGGGAAATCAAGATGTCTGGAGAAGCTCACGAACATGGGTGCCAACCTCAAGGCAGACTGTCAAGAAGCAGGACACAAACCCCAAATTGGTTGTGTGTTCTATAACTAAATTTCACCCACCAAGTAACAAGTGTGAACTCTGCAAGCACTAGAACAATCTTCCCATGGAGTCGCACATAGTCCCCTTGCCTATCTTGCCACCCAGGAAAGGCGATAGATGGTCCCTTTTACCAAAACTCACAATAATATTCAGGTTACTCCCAATCCCAAAGGACCAGTCACTTACCCTAAATCAATTCCATCCCAGATCTCTCACCAAAGACAACACTGGCAGTCAATCCTGTAGTAGTTAATAAATCTTTAGTTAGATTAAGAAAATATATGAGTTATTTACAAGATTAAAGCAGGGGAACGTAACACACACAAATGAGTTAGTCTTAGGTTCCAAAAGGTGATAGTAACTGCTATATATGCAAGCTCTCTATGTTCTTTAGGGCTAACCCAAACTAAACAGCTTGGGGATCCCTTGCTTATGCTTAGAAATACTGCCCTTTCTGAATGCCAAGCGGCATAGGGATGATAATTTCTCTTTAACAGGGATTTTTATTCCCTTCCCCCAGCATTCGAGCTATGATAGGATGAGGTACCCTCTTCATGGGCGTGAGGGAAGCCATCAACAAAGTCTTTTGTTCACTGATGTTCCACTGTGGTTTGTCTGGCTCTTCTTTTGTTGGGGAGGAGGTAAGGTAAATAGTATTTAACACTAAATGCTTCTCCCGACTGTGGGTTTTACAGTTTTAGCAAACACTTAAATATTACCTTATAACAGGGGGTGAAGATGTTGCTAGTAAGATTAAGGGCTTGGCTACACTCACATTTTATAGCGCTCTAACTTGCTGGCTCAGGGGGGTGGAAAATCACCCCGAGCCCAGCAAGTCTGAGCGCTTTAAAGCGCTAGTGTAGACAGGCTCCGAGTGCTGGGAACCGCTCTCCCAGTGCTCAGAGCTAATCCCCTCCTGGAGGTGGATTACCAGGAGCGCTGGGACACCTCTCTCCCAGCGCTCCTACGCGACCACACTCACACTTCAAAGCGCTGCGGTGGGAGCGTTCCAATGACAGCGCTTTGGCATTTCCAGTGTAGCCATGCCCTTAAGTAAGCAGCCTACAAGCATTTAATAAAGTCTGAACGCAAAACACATTCTTATATCTTTTTTTAACCATGGTAACGCACAGACGAGCCAGACTGGTTTCCAGCTATGCATTTGTCAATGTTCAGTGGGGCCCAGGGGCCCTAGCAGGAGCTGGCACGCAGGGCCTGTGCAAGGATGTTTTCCGCCCTAGATGAAACTTCCATCTTGCGCTTCCGCATATATCAAAATCTACTACATTTTATTCTACCTTTAGAATCATAGAATCTCAGGGTTGGAACGGACCTCAGGAGGTCATCTAGTCCAACCCCCTGCTCAAAGCAGGACCAATCCCTGATTTTTGCCCCAGATCCCTAAATAGCCCCCTCAAGGACTGAACTCACAACCCTGGGTTTAGCAGGCCAATGCTCAAACCACTGAGCTATCCCTCCAGAATATCCAATTATTGTTAATAATACAAATTATAAAATTAGAATGACAGCAGCTGTGTTAGTCTGTATTTGCAAAAAGAAAAGGAGTACGAGTGGCACCTTAGAGACTAACAAATTTATTTGAGCATAAGCTCACAAAAGCTTCTGCTCAAATAAATTTGTTAGTCTCTAAGGTGCCACTCGTACTCCTTTTCTTTTTGAAAATTAGAATGGCGGATACGCCGTCATACAACAACTGACAATATCAGTATGACAAATTTCAACAACCTACACACGTATATTCGCACATGATAAACATATACACTCAAATACTTAACATACGCACACCTGACGCAGAGTTTTAGCGAAATGATGCAGCAGCGAGTGCCAGAGACTGAGATCTGAAACAACTCAACAAAAATAATTAGCCTCTGTCGACAATCTCCGAAACCTAGTCAACTTAGCACTATAACCGGTCTGTCAGGACAGGTGACGGCCACGCGCGACGAGAAGGACGACGCCTTGGCCGCTTTGTACCGTCGTGAAGCAGCACGCTTGTGCCCGCCATGCAGAGCTAGCGTAGGCTATAGCTGTAACGTGTGAGAGAACAACCTTTCTCTTTTCTTTATTCATTTGTTTTCCATCAATAGTGTAAAAAAAAAATTGGGGGGCACCACTTTTTGGCACCCCCAAATCTCAGCACCCTAGGCGGCCGCCTAGTTCACCTAGTGGTTACACCAGCCCGGTTGGCACCTGGTCTGCCAGCATCACAGAGGAGCTGGTGGGTGTAGGAGGGGGCTGTAGGGAAGCTAGGGCTGGGGGAAGCTGTGTATATTCAGGTAGGGGCTGTGCTGGACCCTTGTGGCGGGGGGAAGCTGGTGGGTGTAGGAGGGGGCTGTAGGGAAGCTGGGGCTGTATGTTCAAGGGAGCTCTGTGTGTTGGGGGGCTGTAGGGATGTGGGGGACTCTGTGTGCTGCAGGACTGCAAGGAAGCTGGGTCTGGGGGGCTCTGTTCTGGGGGGAAGTAGGGAAGCTGGAGGCTCTGCATGCTGCAGGGAAGCCAGGACTGGGGGCTCTGTGTGCTGCGGGGCTGTAGGGAAGCTGGGATGGGGGGCGCTCTGTGTGCTCAGGGGGCTGTAAGGAAGTAGGGCTGGAGGGCTGTGTATTGTGGGGCTGTAGGGAAGCAGGGGGGACTCTGTACTCAGGGAGGGTTGTAAGGAAGTGGGGCTGGGGGCTGTGTGTTGGGGGACTGTAGGGAAATGGGCTGGGGGGGCCTCTGTATATTGGGGGACTGTAGGGAAATGGGTTAGGGGCCTCTGAATATTGGGGGGCTGTAGGGAAGTGGGGTTGGGGACTCTGTGTATTGGGAGGCTGGGGGATCTATGTGCTTGGGGGCTATAGGGAAGCGGGGGGCTCTATGCACTCAGGGGGCTGTAGGGAAGCAGGGGGAGCTCTATGTGATGGGGGGACTGTGTGCTCGGGGGCTGTAGGGAGGTTGGGGGGCTCTGTGAGCTCAGGGGGCTGTAGAGAAGTGGGGGTGAACTCTGTGATGTGGGGGCTCCGTGTGCTCGGGGCTGTAAGGAGGTTTGGGGGACTCTGTGCACTCGGAGGGCTGTAGGAAAGGGGGGGCTCTGTGTGGTGGGGGCTGTAGGGAGGTTGGGGGGGGCTCCATGCCCTCAGGGGCCTATAGGGAAGCTGGGGGGAGCTCTGTGTGCTCGGGGAGCTGAAGGGAAGCGGGGGGGGCTCAGTGCACTCACAGGGCTGTAGGGAAGTGGGGGGGCTCTGTGGTTTCAGGGGGCTGTAGGGATGCGGGGGGGCTGTGCTCTCAGGGAGCTATAGGGAAGCGGGGTGGGGGGCTCTGTGCTCTGGGGGGCTGCAGGGAAGCGGGAGGGCTGTAGGGATGCGGGGCTCTGTGCTCTCAGGGGGCTGTAGGAAAGCGGGGTGGGGGGCTCTGTGCTCTCGGGGGGCTGCAGGGAAGCGGGGGGGCTGTAGGGATGCGGGGGCTCTGTGCTCTCGGGGGGCTGTAGGGAAGCAGGGTGGGGGGCTCTGTGCTCTCGGGGGACTATAGAGAAGCGGGGGGCTCTGGTTTTGGGGGGCTGTAGGGGAGCAGGGTGGGGGGCTCTGTACTCAGGGGGCTGCAGGGAAGAGGGGGGCTCTGTGCTCTTGGGGGGCTGTAGGGAAGCGGGGGACTCTGTGGTTTCAGGAGGCTGTAGGGAAACGGGGCGAGGGGCTCTGTGGTTTCAGGAGGCTGTAGGGAAGCAGGGTGGGGGGCTCTGTGGTTTCGGGGGGCTGTAGGGATGCAGGGGGCTCTGTGCTCTTGGGGGACTCTGGTTTTGGGGGGCTGTAGGGAAGCGGGCTCTGTGGTTTCAGGGGGCTGTAGGGAAGCAGGGTGGGAGGGCTCTGTGCTCTCGGGGGGCTGTAGAGAAGCGGGGCGGGGGGCTCTAGTTTTTGGGGGCTGTAGGGAAGCAGGGTGGGGGGCTCTGTGGTTTCAGGGGGCTGTAGGGAAGCGGGGTCTCTGTGGTTTTGGGGGGCTGTAGGGAAGCAGGGCAGGGGGCTCTGTGGTTTTGGGGGCTTTAGGGAAGCGTGGGGGGCTCTCTGCTCTCGGGGGGCTGTAGGGAAGCGGGGTGGGGGGCACTGTGCTCTCAGGGCGCTGTAGGGAAGTGGGGGGGCTGTAGGGAAGCAGGGGGCTGTGGTTTTGGGGGGCTGTAGGGAAGTGGGGTGGGGGGCTCTGTGGTTTCAGGGGGCTGTAGGGAAGCAGGGTGGGGGGCTCTGTGGTTTCGGGGGGCTATAGGGAAGCGGGGGGCTGTAGGGAAGCGGAGGCGCTGTGGTTTCAGGGGGCTGTAGGGAAGCAAGGTGGGGGGCTTTGTGGTTTCGGGGGGCTGTAGGGAAGCAGGGTGGGGGGCTCTGTGGTTTCGGGGGGCTGTAGGGAAGCGGGGGGGCTGTAGGGAAGTAGGGGCTCTATGGTTTCGGGGGGCTGTAGGGAAGCAGGGGACTCTGTGATTTTGGGGGGCTGTAGGGAAGCGGGGGGCTCTGTTGTTTCGGGGGGCTGTAGGGAAGCGGGGTGGGGGGCTCAGTGGTTTTGGGGACTATAGGGAAGCAGGGGGCTGTAGGGAAGCAGGGGCTCTGTGGTTTCAGGGGGCTGTAGGGAAGCGGGGGGGCTGTGGTTGCGGGGTGGGGCGCTCTGTGGTTTCGGGGGGCTGTAGGGAAGGGGCTCTGTGGTTTTGGGGGGCTGTAGGGAAGCGGGGTGGGGGGCTCTGTTGTTTCAGGGGGCTGTAGGGAAGCAGGGGCTCTGTGGTTTCGGGGGGCAGTAGGGAAGCAGGGTGGAGGGCTCTGTGGTTTCGGGGGGCTGTAGGGATGCGGGGGCTTTGTGCTCTCGGGGGACTGTAGGGAAGCGGGGCAGGGGGCTCTGTGGTTTTGGGGTGCTGTAGGGAAGCAGGGTGGGGGGCTCTGTGGTTTCGGGGGGCTGTAGGGAAGCGGGGGCGCTGTGGTTTCAGGGGGCTGTAGGGAAACAAGGTGGGGGGCTCTGGTATCGGGGGGCTGTAGGAAAGCAGGGTAGGGGGCTCTGTGGTTTCGGGGAAATGTAGGGAAGCGGGGTGGGGGGGCTCTGTGGTTTCAGGGGGCTGTAGGGAAGCAGGGGGGCTGTAAAGAAGCAGGGGCTCTGTGGTTTCGGGGGGCTGTAGGGAAGC
The DNA here is from genome assembly GCF_965152235.1 of Eretmochelys imbricata. NCBI lineage: Eukaryota > Metazoa > Chordata > Testudines > Cheloniidae > Eretmochelys > Eretmochelys imbricata. Next base: position 7,885,653 of record NC_135580.1, read on the forward strand.
AGGGTGGGGGGCTCTGTTGTTTCGGGGGGCTGTAGGGAAGCAGGGTGGAGGGCTCTGTGGTTTCGGGGGGCTGTAGGGATGCGGGGGCTTTGTGCTCTCGGGGGACTGTAGGGAAGTGGGGCAGGGGGCTCTGTGGTTTTGGAGTGCTGTAGGGAAGCAGGGTGGGGGGCTCTGTGGTTTCGGGGGGCTGTAGGGAAGCGGGGGCGCTGTGGTTTCAGGAGGCTGTAGGGAAACAAGGTGGGGGGCTCTGGTATCGGGGGGCTGTAGGGAAGCAGGGTGGGGGGCTCTGTGGTTTCGGGGGGCTGTAGGGAAGTGGGGTGGGGGGCTCTGTGGTTTTGGGGGGCTGTAGGGAAGCGGGGGGGCTGTGGTTTTGGGGGGCTGTAGGGAAGCGGGGTGGAGGGCTCTGGTTTTGGGGGGCTGTAGGGAAGCGGGGGGGCTGTAGGGAAGCAGGGGGGCTGGTTTCGGGGGGCTGTAGGGAAGCGGGGTGGGGGCTCTTTGGTTTCAGGGGGCTGTAGAGAAGTGGGGTGGGGGCTCTGTGGTTTTGGGGGGCTGTAGAGAAGCAGGGGCTCTGTGGTTTCGGGGGGCTGTAGGGAAGTGGGGTGGGGGGCTCTGTGGTTTTGGGGGTCTGTAGGGAAGCGGGGGGGCTGTGGTTTTGGGGGGCTGTAGGGAAGCGGGGTGGAGGGCTCTGGTTTTGGGGGGCTGTAGGGAAGCGGGGGGGCTGTAGGGAAGCAGGGGGCTGGTTTCGGGGGGTTGTAGGGAAGCGGGGTGCGGGCTCTTTGGTTTCAGGGGGCTGTAGAGAAGTGGGGTGGGGGCTCTGTGGTTTTGGGGGGCTGTAGGGAAGCAGGGGCTCTGTGGTTTTGGGGGGCTGTAGGGAAGCGGGGGGCTGTGTGGTTTCAGGGGGCTGTAGGGAAGCAGGGTGGGGGGCTCTGTAGTTTCGGGGAGCTGTAGGGAAGTGGGGGCTCTGTGGTTTTGGGGGGATGTATGGAAGCGGGGTGGAGGGCTCTGTGGTTTCAGGGGGCTGTAGGGAAGTGGGGGGGCTGTAGTGAAGCAGGGGCTCTGTGGTTTCGGGGGGCTGTAGAGAAGCAGGGTGGGGGGCTCTGTGGTTTCGGGGGCCTGTAGGGAAGTGGGGGCTCTGTGGTTTCGGGGGGCTGTAGGGAAGCAGGGGGCTCTGTGGTTTCGGGGGGCTGTAGGGAAGCGGGGTGGGGGGCTCTATTGTTTCTGGGGGCTGTAGGGAAGCGGGGGGCTCTGGTTTTGGGGGGCTGTAGGGAAACAGGGGCTCTGTGGTTTCAGGGGGGCTGTAGGGAAGCGGGGGGCTCTGGTTTTGGGGGGCTGTAGGGAAACAGGGGCTCTGTGGTTTCAGGGGGGCTGTAGGGAAGTGGGGGGCTCTGTGGTTTCAGGGGGGCTGTAGGGAAGCAGGGGGCTCTGTGGTTTCGGGGGGCTTTAGGGAAGCAGGAGCTCTGTGGTTTTGGGGGGCTGTAGGGAAGCGGGGGGCTCTGTGGTTTCAGGGGGCTGTAGGGAAGCAGGGTGGGGGGCTCTGTGGTTTCGGGGGGCTGTAGGGAAGCAGGGGCTCTGTGGTTTTGGGGGGCTGTAGGGAAGCAGGGTGGGGGCTCTTTGGTTTCGGGGGGCTGTAGGGAAGCGGGGTGGGGGGTCTCTGTGGTTTCAGGGGGCTGTAGGGAAGCGGGGTGGGGGGCTCTGTGGTTTCGGGGGGCTGTAGGGAAGCAGGGGCTCTGTGGTTTCGGGGTGCTGTAGGGAAGCGGGGGGCTCTGTGGTTTCGGGGGGCTGTAGGGAAGCGGGGTGGGGGGCTCTGTGGTTTCGGGGGGCTGTAGGGAAGCGGGGTGGGGGGCTCTGTGGTTTCAGGGGGCTGTAGGGAAGCAGGGGCTCTGTGGTTTCAGGGGGCTGTAGGGAAGCAGGGGCTCTGTGGTTTCGGGGTGCTGTAGGGAAGCGGGGTGGGGGGCTCTGTGGTTTCGGGGTGCTGTAGGGAAGCGGGGTGGGGGGCTCTGTGGTTTCGGGGGGGTTGTAGGGAAGCGGGGTGGGGGGCTCTGTGGTTTTGGGGGGTTGTAGGGAAGCGGGGGGCTCTGTGGTTTCGGGGGGCTGTAGGAAAGCGGGGTGGGGGGCTCTGTGGTTTCGGGGGGCTGTAGGGAAGCGGGGTGGGGGGCTCTGTGGTTTCGGGGGGCTGTAGGGAAGCGGGGTGGGGGGCTCTGTGGTTTCGGGGTGCTGTAGGGAAGCAGGGTAGGGGGCTCTGTGGTTTCGGGGGGCTGTAGGGAAGCGGGGTGGGGGGCTCTGTGGTTTCGGGGGGGGCTGTAGGGAAGCGGGGTGGGGGGCTCTGTGGTTTCGGGGGGGGGCTGTAGGGAAGCGGGGTGGGGGGCTCTGGTTTCGGGGTGCTGTAGGGAAGCAGGATGGGGGGCTCTGTGGTTTCGGGGGGGGGCTGTAGGGAAGCGGGGGGGCTCTGTGGTTTGGGGGGGGGGCTGTAGGGAAGCGGGGGCTCTGTGCGGTCAGGGAGGCTGGGAGCGGGGCTCGTTGCTGAGGGGAAGCCGCCGCGCGCGGGGCCGGGCGGGCCGCCCGGGGAGCGGGAGCGGGGCGAGGCCGGGCCGCGCTCTCGCTGCCCAGTGAAGCCCCTGGGACTGGGGGCCGCGGGGGCGGAGCCGGAGCCGGAGCCGCCGGAGTTTGCGCTGTAGCCGGGCGGCGCTGGGACCCGGGGAACAAGGGCGAGGGGGACCCACCCCGCGAGAGGCCGGGCCGGGCCGGGACGCTGTGTTCGGGGGGCTCCGCGCCGGGGCCGAGGGGCGCCGGGCCGGGGGGCGCTCGGGGCCCGGGGGGCTGCGGGCCTGGTCGGGGCCCGGGCGGGGGGCGCCATGGCGGCCGCCGAGACGAAGATCATCTACCACCTGGACGAGCAGGAGACGCCCTACCTGGTGAAGCTGCCGATCCCGGCCGAGCGGGTCACCCTGGGCGACTTCAAGGGCCTCCTCAACCGGCCCAACTACAAGTTCTACTTCAAGTCTATGGACGATGACTTCGGGTGAGTGGTGGGGGGGCACCCCCGGAGTGTGCTGGGGGGCACCCACCAATCCTGGCCCCGGGCTGTGCTGGGGGGCTCTCTGGGGGGCACCCCCCCAATCCTGGCTCCCGGGGTGTGCTGGGGGGGCACCCCTCCATCCCAGAGCTCCTAGCACCCTCAGATGTCCATGGCTGGGTTAGAAGGTTGGGGGATTTGTACCTTCTTCCCCAAATCCTCTCTCATTTTGGGGCTCCGTAATCTAGTTTTTCTGACACCCCCCCACAAAAATCTGCAGCTCTTCAAGGAGCCACCAACCATGCAGGCACACGCTTAATTTTCCTGTGGAGCCCCTGATCCTTTCCTCTCCCTGGGATATTCACATCTCTTCACCCCATTCTGTCATCTACCTGCATCCCACTCTTTTCCAGTCTCTGGTGAAGATCCCATTTCTGGCTGAGGAGCTCTGCTCCTCCTCTCTTGCAGAGCACCTGCTTGGGAAGGGGTTGCAGAGCCCGTCTTGCCTGGTTTTTCCCCCCCTCACAGGATTCACAGTTTACACTAGAACTTGTGAGGGGGCGACTGGGGGTTGCAAGTGGCCTATAGTTTCACACTCCTCCTAGCTCCTTTCTACTACAGCCAAAGACTGCCTCAGGCTGTGACCTTGTTCAGTCTCATAAATTAAACAGGGCTGGGCCTGGTTACTGCTTGGATGAGAGTCTTTCAGATAATTCTGAGTGCTGCAGAAAGCTGTGTGTGGGAGTCATTAGGGGGTACTTTCTCTGCTGAGTCTGTTTTGACCCAAATGCCCCAGTCTGGTGTTAGGTCTGGAGATGACCGCTTTTAGTTTAGACTTAGAACCAATGTTGAGCCTATTCATGGTCCTGAAATGAGTGGGTATTACCTTTTGTCCAAATTCCAGTTGAGTTAAGTACATCTTCCTGCCCTACCTTCTCTCTGGAATTTCAGTTGTTTGCACTACATATTCTGTGCCTAAATTGTTGTATCCCGTTGTTGGGTACTGCCAAACTGCTGCTGCCTTCCCTTCAGAGGAGGCTGCATTTCAGTGGTGGGTGAAATGAATTCTCTATGCATATTGTTTGTAAATAAATGCTTTGGGATCCTTTGAAATATTGATCTCAAAATGAATTGGAACTCTTGACTGCACCACTGCCATAGAGGTGGAAAAGTGTCTGTCTGCATTTGTCAACCAAGAGTAGTAATACATCGCAATGTCTCAAGTTGTGGCCAGGGGGTCTGGTGGAAGCTGCAGGGACCTGTGTTAGGCCTGGTCTTATTTCATAGCTTCACTAATGATCCAGAAGAGGAGGCGTATGGCAGATCAGTGAAATTTGCAGATGAACCAAAACAGGGAAGAGCTGCAGATACCAGTGAAGACAGAGAAATGATACAGAGAGACCCAGTGAGACTAGAAATGGGCTGCAAATAATAAAACAAGGATCATCTTGGACAAATGCAGCTCATTCAATGGGGGAAGGGAATAACCCTAAACCTGGATCCTCTTTGGGTGGAAGAAATCTGCAGTGTGGGAGTGGATGAGAGAGACTGAGGGGGTGGGCAGCAAATCAGACAGGAGTCTGCAGTGTGATATGGGGTAAAACGCTGGTCAGTGTGGTTTTGTTTTGGTTCCACGTACTTCTATGCTGCTGAATAAATCATCTAATTAAGGCTGCAGACACAGAGGCCTCAAGTTCTGGAGCAGGGAGGGGAGAGTCTCTCTCTGCCTGACTCTGGGGAGAACCCATCTGGAATGCTGCGTTTAGTTCTGGGTACCTGCTCGTTCAGGGAAGTGTAAGGAGAACAATCTGAGGGTTGGAGGGAGACAGTAAGACTGATCCAGCTGTGGAATTGTTCCCAAGGAAGGGGCGGGGACCCTGTCACATGAGATGTTTTGGTAACTTCTAAATAGTATACAGGAGGGAATAACTTTCAACTGACCCACGGGGAGGTGGGCTGGCAGGTACCTACTCGGATCTTGTATCTCCATCTTAGTAAGATGCATGGAGAGGAGAGATTGTAATGATTTGTAGAAGGGCATGGACACTTGCAGTGCCATGTGAATGACTGAAAAGAATTGCTGTGTGATTGAGATAGAAAGGGGTGGTATTCATGTGCACTTATTACTCTTTGCCAGACAATCTGCCCCTTTTCCCCAGGTTGCCTCTTCCCCCAGCACCTGCAAGGAGGAACATGGCTTGTGTGGAGTGAGTCTCCTAAGCCAGCCTGGTTCTGACAGTGGGAGAACTTCTAGAAACTACTTCTTTATGAGGCAGAGGGAATGTTGGAGCCTGAAGGTTCAGTGGCAGCTGGTAAAACAGAAAGGAGAAGCCTCCAGCTGGGATGGGCCTTGGCCCTGGTTCTAAGGAGACAGAACTCCTGGGGAATGAGGGTGAGTTCTCTGCAAGCTGTCTGCCAGGGATGGATGCATTTCACTCTCCCCAGAGTCAGCCAGATTTACCTGCTAATACAGGCCTAACAATTTCCCCTTTCCTCCTCTGCCCTTAGCCCAGGCCTGGTGAATTCCGTCTTTTCCACCTTTCTCCAGGCAGGACAGCTCTGGCATGGCGTTCCCTTGGGAGCTCCGTTCAGCTCTCCACATCCCAAAGCAGCAGTGCAGCCACTGGCTTAGGCCATGTCTTCTCTGTGAGCACTAGGGCAGCACAGCTATGGCACTTTAGTGTGTTAGGGTAGACACTTGCTACGGCGCTGAAGGCGCTTTTCCGTCACTGTAGATAATCCACCTTTCTGAGCAACAGTAGGTGGGTTGATAGAAGAATTCTTCCATTGATCTGGTCATGTCTACCCTGCGGGTTAGGTCAGCACAGCTACAGTGCTCCGGGGTGTGAACTTTTAGCTATGCCAGCCTAACATTTAACTGTAGACCATGCCTTAGCGTGTGGGATTTTCCTTTCTTTTATTTATCTTGGTAACATCTGTTTGCCCTGAGTATCAGGATTGCAGGGAGGCTGATTCAGAGTTTTCATCTCCTTGGAAATGTGAACCAAGATTCTCCTTACTGAGTGCGGAGTTGCAGGGCTGATCAGCAGTTAATGCTAGCCAAAGTGCAGGGTACCCAGCCTTGGAATAAGCGAATCCCAGAACGGTATCTTCTGTGGGAAAAGAAAGAAAGAAACCCAAGAATAATTAATCTTGCAAATTTGGAAGAGGGGAGGGTTAAACAGAGAGGTTGCAAGGTTTCCTGAGCTAGTCCTCATGGGGAAATGTGTTTATTACCCACCCACGAAGCAGGAGTCTGTTGCTGGACTGAGATGTGACAGCTACAAATGGCAGTAAAGTCCCCTTGGGTAAGTCACTTAATCTTTCCGTGCCTCAGTTCCTCATCTGTAAACCAGCCATTATAATACTGCCTCCCATCCTTTGTTTGTCTTGTCTCTTGAGATTGTAAGATCCTCAGGGCAGGGACTCTTACGTGTGTGTGTTTGTGTGTGTGTGCAGTGCTTCACCCAATGGGCCCCGATCTCAGTTGATACAGTAATTTAAAAAAAAAAAAAACCTCTAAAAAATCAGGGTACCCGTGCAAGGACATCACAAACACCACACCTCCTGAAGCCCCATTGTAGCTTGCATGGTTATTCAGTAAGGGTATGGATCTCAGTAATGTGTGAAAAGGCTCCCCCAAGTTGTCATAGTGAAATGGTGTCTTGCTTTGTGCATCACAAATGCAGGTCTTCTCTGCAGTCTGTGCTATGATACAGTTGCAAGGGTTAAACTAAAGGTGTGATTTTTAAGCCAGTTTAAATTAACCTGGTGCAACTCTGCTCGTGGCTGCTCTCTCAAATCAATTTAAACCAGGTTTTTATTGGTTTAGATTTTACCTGTAACCAATATAACCAGTTTTAAACCAATAGAAGCATGTCCATGTAGTCCTTGCTCTGGTTTAATTTAAGTGGTCTTTTAAACTCATGCAATTTCTGTGTGTGGGCAAACTGTTAGCAACTGGCTCAAGGGTTTCCCTCTTCTCTCCTCTCCCTAAATCCTTAGCTGCCTGAAAGTTTTAATTTTTCCCCTTAGTCTGCTTCTTTTTCTCATAACTCCTCTTGTGCTTAAGGAAGTGGTTGGTCTGAGCGATTGGTTGTTTTGCTTGTCTCCATTGTGCCTTGCCAACTCTTCTGTTCCATTCCATTGCAGTCTCTGGACCTCTGTGATCTCCCCTTTTTTGGCAGTGATAAGACAAACTAGCCCCCATGCCCTTTTGTGCTGCATCACTTAAGGGACACAAGTGATTTGGAGTGGGATGATGGGGTGCTTCTGCTGCTTCTCCCATTGATTTTTGCTTCTCCCACTTGTATTCAGGAGTTGATTCCAACTTTAACCTTTGAACAGTACTGAGTGATTTCCAGGTCTCAGCTGGCAAGCGAAAATTGGTATCCAACTAATCACCAGCCTGATAACTAATCCAGGCCTGTTTAATTATCACTCAGCTTTCCAAAGATGGGTTCAAGGCTGAGATTAGGAGAACTTTCTGGAGACAGAACAAAGCAGGCCCTGCTGGAATTCCCAGCTTGTGGGTCGGACGCTGTTGGTATTTGGCGACCTCATCTCGCGCACATGTGCATGGGGAAATGTGTTGATGTCTGCTGAGAGGCTGGCTGATTTATTTTTATTGTGGGATCTTTCTGAAATCAGTGCCAGGAGCCTCTGTCTTCCTGGTTGAGAGTGTTTGGAGACAAGGAATGGATCCTAAACTTAATAAGCAGTGTCAATCCCTAAGAAGTGGTGAGCTGCCTCACAGTGTGCCAGCACTTTGGAGCCTGAGATGATATTTTCTTGTATGCGTAACTTTCTTGTTTGCAGAAGGCTCTTGGCTTTGCCCTGTTCCTGGTGATAGGTGCTGCTGTCACTCAGACTGGATTGCATGCAGGGAGAGGGTGAGAGAGAATCTGTTGACAATGTAAGTGAGCTTACAAGGCTTGGAAACCTTGTGTGATTTGTTTGCTTACTTATTTCCCTTGTGGTAAGTCTGGGTAAGTGGCAATGCCTGTCCTGCACCTCTCCTCCTCCTCCAGCTAGTGACCCACTAACTGTGTCCTTACTCATACTGAGGGGTAGGGTGTATGCTGTCCCTATGGTGTTCAGGGGCTGAGCACAAATCCGTTGCTGAGTCTTTCCTAAGCAGTTAAATTCTAATTGAGGAGAAGGGTTGCTTGTTCCCTGGATGTCCCCCAATCCGCTGCTGCAAAGACAGGAAGGGCTAAGGGGACAAGACAAACGGTTTAGTTGAATTGTAGATGCCTGCAGTGTTGGGTGCTCTGTGTAGCTCTGTTTAGGACAATTCGTCTGACTCAACCTAGAAATCCTTGTGAAAAAGCACCTGGCTCCTAGGACAGAATTGATGTGGTTGGCCGATGCCTAGCATGTTGGCTGGCCCTCCCCCAACCAGGTTATTCCTTCTCAAGCTGACCAGAAAGCTTGAGGTCCTTGGAGGGCAGTGTTCAGCTCTGAGACATGTTCACAGTACGCTCGTCTATTGCAGTCTGTCCTACTTAGCTGTGAGGGTACAGAGGTCTCCCTGCTGATCAGGTGGGATGGAGTTGCCTGAGTCGGGGCGAATGGTTATTTGCAATGTTTCTTGGGTGTCTGAATGCTGGGCTCTGCACCCACTGACCGGCTGCACTTCCTGCCTTGTAGGCTGCTGAGCACATGGCTAGGGACTGCCAGCCTCTCCCTGCTCTTCTGGCAAGTTTCCACACCATTCTCCCCAGTGGGGTGTGGCACATAGACACTGGAGTTGATCCTAGTCGTGGCTATTGCAGGAGCCTGTTCCCAAGTTGTGGGGAGGAGGCAGAGCAAGAGCACCAGGGCTGGGGTGTCACAGATATGTGTGGGGAGGGTTAGCTGCTCTACTCACTCCAGGATGGCATTGCATGTGCCTACATTGCTGCACCCTCCTGCTCAAACCCAGCTATTAGACTCTGTCGGTGTCCAGCCCTGTCTATGTTGTGGTTGGCACCATCTTACCGATCACCATGTTTGATGGCACTCGTACCCGGGCTTCTTTGCCATGGAGAGGTGTTCTGTAAGACAAGCTAGCCAAATTGGGCCCTGTCTACAGTACACAAATAACAAACCTTCACAATCCTTACTGAACTTGGTTGCAGCTAACAATGAATTGAAAAGCTGAACACGGACTTCTTGACACAATTCTGATTCCTGAAAAAGTCTGGAAGGTTTTGTTTTTGTTCTGGTGTGGAACGTAAACCAGTTTTGGGACTTCAAAATTTGTCGTGAAACGGAATTGCTGTCCTCTAGCCATCTCTAGGTGCCTCTGAGCTGAGTTCCAGCATGTTTGATCTGGCATTTTGTCTGTGATCATGGCCAAACATAGCCTTGTTCTCTGCCTGAGCTGCCTGCTCTTGGTTGTTAATGTCACGGTTTCAAGCATGGTTCTCAGCCCATCTGCTGAAATGTATTCCACTGGATTTAACCCTTGCATAAACATGGCCCTTCATCCTTGTTTCCCTGAGTTGCTGTATGCTGTCCATCACAAGGTCCTATTTGGTTATGATGTGGCGAAATGGGAATTTTCTGTAAATTTTTGTGAAACCTATGTGTGCCTCAGTTTCTCCTGTATTTCACATGCCTACCCAGTAGTGGAGGAAAAAGGACTGTTTTCTCTCAGACAGGCTGAGAGAGAGACATGGGTATGAAACGTCTTCTGTATTTTCCACAGTATGCATCCGATGAAGTGAGCTGTAGCTCACGAAAGCTTATGTTCAAATAAATTGGTTAGTCTCTAAGGTGCCACAAGTCCTCCTTTTCTTTTTGCAAATACAGACTAACATGGCTGTTACTCTGAAATGGGTATGAATGTCATCTGTCTGAGCCTGAATGGATCCTTAAAAGGACTGACTGAGGCTGACCCCATCTGAGTGGAAAATCTGAGAAGACCATGGCAAATCCAGTCACCAGGACATTGACACCTGGCAACTGATGCCCAGAGGGAGAGGGGTTTCCCCACCGCTCAGCAGGGAAACTGAGCAAAATCCCCCAGCTCGAGAACAAAGAACTGGGAAGGAGTGAGGTGGAGGAATCGGAGTTGGCTGTTGGAAAGAGTCGGGCCTCTCACCTGGGAACTGCTCCTGGAGGTCAGAGTGAGAGAGAGAGAGACAGACCCTGAACATGGAGTTCATTACAGCTTGGCTGGGCTCTGGGCTAACCAGGATGGGCTTGGACTATGCTTTTACCTTCAGTTCTCTGTGCTCATCTAAGGACTTCCCAGGCTGCGACCAACTGACTGATAAACCTGACGGTTTTTGACACTGAGCGTCACTGCAAATACTAGTGCGTTAATCCCTACAGGGTGGACAAGTCTCTACCAGGGTCCGTCTCAGCTGGACTCTCTGGACGGAGCTCACAGGGTGAAGCAGGAGGGCTGGAGCCCCAGACGTTCAGTCTAGGAGGTGGTGAGGCCTCATGGCCCACCCTGAAGGAAGAGTGATACCCCTTGGAATCGAAGGGATTCCTCCCAGAGACTGTTCCAAAGCTGAGGGCATAGCACCAATCCTATGGATCTGTGACATATGGTTCTGCCAGAAAGGGTGTTTTTTGTACTCAGTATTAAATTGGCTTCAGTCGCTGACTCTCTTTTCTGAGCTCAGTGGTCTGCCACTGGCTTTCAGTGACAGCAGGCTCTAGTGCTTTGAGTGAAGGAAATAGGCCTCAGGCACGTAGCAGCCTGCCAGGGAACATGTGAGACTTTGGTCGGGGGGTATCTCTGGCTTCTGTGGTCAGGACAGTGAGTGCCCTCCCCCAGTGCTCACTAGAAGAATATGATACTGTTGGTTTTCTGGTTTACTTTTGCCTCTTGTCCTATTAGTGAGCTAATGATGACAGTATGGCAGCCATTGTTCGGTCTCCTGGTTTCCATTTAAAATAAATGTTTGAGAGTCTTGTTCTGAACTTGGCAGAGCTCCATTCCGCACAGGGCCCTTCGCTCCCTTTGTAGCCTGGCTGCCTTTCAGCCATGTGTCTGGGTGGTGCTGCCTGGGGGCAATGTTAGTGTCCCCTTTGCCGGGAGCAGTAAGGGGGTGGGATTGCCAGGGAATTAGTGTTGTTGGCTGGCTTGGAGTTGGTGATGCAGATGGTGGTAGCTCATGGCTCAGGATGCTGAGCCCCTGCCAGTCGCTCTCCTCAAGCTTAGCTCCCATGTACATGACTTGTTTGCCCTTGGATTCCCCACCTACTCTCATCTCATTGGGCAGCTCTGTGATTCGTCTCCATTGCAGTGTCCAGTCCAGTGACTGTTGTCGTATATTGTTGTAATAGCTGTATTGTCGTCCTGTTGCAGTCCACTGCCCAGAGGACTGGCTAATCTCTGTCTCCGATGAGGGCTTCTCCTGAACTAGGCAATCGCTGAACTGGTGCCATGCTCTCCCTCCGCAGAGACTTGGGCATGGCTGTGCAAACACTAAGAAACAAGCTTCTGCTCAGTCTTGTGGATCCCCAGGAGGCTGACAGGACCAAATGTGTTTGAGCTGCAGCATTCTGGCCCAGAGACCTCTTGAGCTATGGAAGCTGATGTGCAGAGCTTGGCTTGATATTGCTCAGCCAGGAGGGAAGGGGAGTGCGAAAAGGAGTCTCGGTGTGGGTCCCTCAGCAGCTCTTTCTTCACAGTCGTGCTTGGTTTCCATCTTCCTCACAAAAACCAGCCCCTTTTTCTAGGCAGTCAGGCCATACGCCTTTCTCTTTAGCTATGCAGAGCACATTGTTAAAGTTCCTTGTGTCCTTTCTGAGGCTTCTATGATGTAGGTTAGCGGAAGCCACCTGTGTAGCTGTTGGGGGCGGTGTAGGGTGACCAGATGTCCTGATTTTATAGGGACAGTCCCGATTTTTGGGTCTTTTTCTTATATAGGCGCCTGTTACCCCACACCCCCATCCCAATTTTTCACACTTTCTGTCTGGTGTGGTGGGAAAGGGCTATGCAGACTCCCCACTGCAGCTGATGGGATGTTTCAGTTTATGCAGCTCCTGGAATGAGAGAATCGGTTCGATTCTGCTGATCCGTCACCGCCCCTGCCCGTGAGCTAGCCTTGGCTGCGTCCCATATAAACATCCCAGAGAACATAGCAGTGTCCTGGGCCAGGGCATTGCTTTTACCTGACTCTTTGTGAAAGCCCCTGCAGGGCAGCTGGGCGTGGGTGAGTTTGGTTTGTAGAATGCTGTGCAATCTGCTGATGTGGACATTGCCTGTGTGTTACCCAGTCCTCTGTGCACGCTGGATGCTGTTTGGGCTGCGTGGAGGCTTATCTGATAGGGTGACAGCCAGAACCCTGTTTGGTGTTTCCGATTGATTCCCTCCTCTTTCCCCTCCCACCCTCTTGTTTGTTAGCTGGAGGCTGCTGCCATGACCTTTGCTACCTGGCTGGTGGTTTTCTGGAGTGTTTGTAGTGGGGTGGTTCTGGCTGCAACATCATGTGATCCCAGCCCTCATGGCTGCTTGTTCAGATGGAGCATGTGAACCCCATCATTTCATTCGGGAGGGGGAGGTGTTAGACAAGACTTTGTTGGAAGCTACTGTCCGTAGTACAGTTTTCAGATCAATTCTCCCCGACACATTTTTGAGGCAGTTGGAGCAGATCTGATTTTTGGGAGGTTGGGCCAATCTCTCAGCTATTTTGGCACCATAGCAAAACCTTCCACTCCCTCTGACCACGTCTACAAGAGAGGTCCCAGTCATTATTCTTGTTTATAGAGTGCGCCAGGGTGCTCTGTACTGTGTGCGCCATCCCTGCCTCAAAGGACTCTCAGGCTAAGCAGACAAGAGCTTTGGTGACTCGTAGACGAGACATATTGGCATCTTCCTGAGCTTCCTTCCTGCTGCTCTGAGGCTCTTGGTCTGGCTTTTCTCTCTCTCCAGCCTTGTGCTGTTGTGACTGTGATAATTACAATGGGCCAGCACAGTTAAGTTGCTCTGGTAGCTTTGGCAGGCACAGAGTTGGAGCCGGGCTCTTCTCCCCTGGGCTCACAGTTGTACAGGCAGTATTGTTTGGAGTTGGAACAATTATGATTTTATATCAGTTACTTTCTAGATTGGGGGGAAAAAATTCCCTAGGACTGCCCCATCGTGGCTCAAGTCTCCAGGGCAAGTGGGAGCAGCATTCAGTCAGTGTGTCATACCGGCTGGGCTTTGAGTTGGTTGTCCCCACTCTGCTCTGCCTGTCTTGCTGGCCAAGATGTAAGTAAAACTACAATGAATTCCCGTAATAATGACTGAACTGGCAGGAAAGAATCAGGCTTGTTGGCCTTGGCATTACAGGCTCCGAACTGCACTTAAGCTTTAAATCCCTGGGAGGGAACTGGCTTCCTCATGCCCCCCAGGGTAGGGACATAGGCTTCCCCATAGAGAGCAGCTGCTAGGAGAGAACTAGCAGCAGCCCTGTCTGGGAAAGTCTTTCCTCTCAGCTGACTTCTGGATCTGCCCTTGCAGTGCTGAGAAGAGCATCTGCTGAATGACCTCCCTCTTTGTTGCCAGCTGTCTCAGTGACTCATGCGGAGTGCTGGGTGTGAATGAGACAGGCTGTGTTTGGGTTTCTCTGTTCTCTGATGCCCAGCAGCTGCTGCCATACACACTAGTCTACATCAGAGATGAGTCTAAGGACCAGTCAAACAGGATTGCATTCTGGGAGCTGTGTCACAGGCTTGGATTACAATGGAGAGGACATTTGTGCTGAAAGTGTAGGCCTAAGAGTCAGGTGCCCTGGATTTTGTTCTTAGCATTGCCACCAATTTACTGACTTTGGCCAAGACACTTCCCTTTTGTGTGCCTTAGAGTCTCCCTCTGTAACATTGGGGTAATACTGACCTACTTTATTGGGTTAGAGATTAGTGTTTAGAACGTGCTTTAAGATCCTTGGCTGGGATGTGCTGAGAAAGGGCCAGGTCTTATTCTAGCCTCATGGGGTGAATTCCAGAGGGATTTATTGTACAGACAGGGTTCCTCCTGAGTTGTTAGTAATGTGGGTGTCCTAAGAACTTTGCTAGGATTTCTGATGGAATTCTTTCCTAAACTGGCCCCTTGTGATGTGTCAGCTGTAAATCCAACCCTTTCCGGCTCTGTAGTGAGTACCAGGGTCTGAGGAGAGAGCACAGAAGCTAGCAGTGAAAAAGGCCTGTGGATGTGTGCTCATCTAGGCCTTGTCTTCTCTAGGGGAAAAAATGTTTTATTTTTACTATTAGTGTTTATCTCTGCCTGTTAACGTGTGTTAAAAGTACAACTGCCTTATCCATAACTTTACCACGTTAATTACCATCAGTGCTTAATTTGTAATGAAAGAGGTGCCGGGTCTCAAGCAGTATTTTTACTTTCATAACTAATGTGGCAAGCATCAATGCTGGGGCTATGAACTGCCAAGCCTAGAGGTGCCTCAGCCCTGGCACAAATTAAGCACTGGTTACTATCTGTTGGCAAAACACACTTTTTTCTTAGTTTGGATGCACCCCCAGTCTGGCTTGCAGATACTGGGGCAGTTTTATTCTCTAATGCACTTTTTCTAGTGTTTTGCCCCAGTTTAGTTTTAAATGTCTGAAGCAGTTGGATTCCCACCTCTTTTCTAGGAAAATGATTTCCCTGGCAGGTTTCTCTCCTGGCAGAGTTCTCGCTGATAGCTTATGTTATTCCTTTTCTTAATAATATCCTCTTTCTCCTACCTACACTCCACTGTCTTCCCCTGAATAGCTTTTCATTTCTAGGAGGCTAGTAGCAAGTCACTGTACCTGTGACTCAAGAGTCCTGTGGGTAATCTATACGTGGGCAAACCAAACTGTTCACTGTTGGAGATTCTTATGCTGTTTGGGAGGAGAGCATCATGTACCTAATGTACAATGAACCCTGCAGGGCAGCTTCTGGTCTACCCTTTTGTGTTCATTGCAGTGTCCGAGTCATTAAATAGCTGGGGGTGATGTGCAAAATATTGCACTAAGTGTGACTTTGGTACTTGATGTGATCACCAGTTTGTTGGCAAAGCTTTGAGAGTGCAGAGAAGTTCATTAGGGTGCTAGTCATTGTGGTAGCTGACTCATCCGTGTGTTACTTAGACCTTCCTAATGCAACCTCTCTATTCCCACAAGTGAAATCAGACTAGGCCAGGAGATGCCTTCATTGTAGTATGGTAGAGGGACTTGCATTATAGATACATTTTCAGAAACATACAACTTTCTCCCCAAAGGGCCCTCTTGGATAAGATTTCTCATGTTAACTGGAGCCAAAAGGTGGATTATTTTGGTATGCTGATAGGATTTTGTTTGTCTGGACCTTCTCTCCCACCTCCCCCTCCCCCAAGAATCATGGTGTGTTTGTCACCCAATTCAGCTGCCTTTTTATGCACGTATATCTTTAATCTGGGCCCTTTTGAATCTTCTAGTCCCCCCAGCTGACACAACCCTCCATGTGGCCAATGCCTTGGGCTGTGCTAAGTATGGGGAAATTTCCTGCTGCTTGTGTGCTCTTCCTGAGATGTGGAGTTCATATGCACCTGAGTTGAGATGTGCATAGTAGTCACATGCCTGTGTTTCTATGTGATCCTGTCTGGATCTCCCAGTCTCTCAAATGCGTTGTCATGAAGCGCTCCCCGTGACTTAACTGCGGGGCAAGGAGAGACATTCCATGCAAATGCTGTATTATGGCTTCAATACGGCTAAGAGTGAGGGAAGTGGAAGTCCTGGGTCACATAACAACTCTGCCCATCCTGCAAATACACTGGGGCAGGAAGTGGATCTGTTGCTGAGCATAATTATCAGCAATGGGACCCTCTGAAGTGGTGGTGGAAAAGGTTTAACTAACTGCTAGTGTAACCACTTTTCAACACTGCAACAGAACTCAGTATTCTGTTGTTTATTCACATAATAGCTGCAGCTTGGGTAGAAGCAAGGCAAGTCCTACCACCTTCCACTGTGTCTTCACCCTGCTCTGGAGAGACCGCTACAGGATTGGGGCCTGGCAACCTAGATTTGCTGAGACCGCCAAGAAGAGGACCAATTTGTGCCAGTTGTGACAGTGATCCAAGAGAAGCAAGGGAGCCAAAGCAGAATGACTTTAATTTTGAGGGGTTTCAGAGTAACAGCCGTGTTAGTCTGTATTCGCAAAAAGAAAAGGAGTACTTGTGGCACCTTAGAGACTAACCAATTTATTTGAGCATGAGCTTTCGTGAGCTACAGCTAGCTCACGAAAGCTCATGCTCAAATAAATTGGTTAGTCTCTAAGGTGCCACAAGTACTCCTTTTCTTTTTAATTTTGAGAACAGCCTGGGAAGGGCTGGGGCTGCTGGGACTTTCCCTGTCCTGCACATTTGGCTAAGCTGCTGCTTGGAGCAGTATGCCATCTCCTTGAGGGAGTGCTTGACTTGACTGGTCAGTGTTAGTTTTGTTCTGTAACTTGCTCGCTCCCTGGGTCTCTGTTCAGTCCCAGCACATCCTCTTTCTTACTAGGTGGAATCAGAGCATCTATCTTTCTTTTCTTGTTCTTCCAGTTGCCAAAACCAGTGTCCCCTTCCCTTCTGTTTCACTTCCCTGGACCCCCAGGTCTGGTGTTTGCATGGCGCTGGGGGTAGTGCAGAAGGCAGGACTAAACCAAGAGACTTTGGCCTGGTTTACACTAAGGGGTTAGGTCGAATTTAGCCACGTTAGGTTGATTTAAAAATGACTGGGTCCATGCAACCAACCCCGTTCCGTCGACCTAAAGGGCTATTAAAATCAACTTCTGCACTCCTCCCAACGAGGGGAGTAGTGCTAAAATCGATCTTGCTGTGTCGAATTTGGGATAGTGTGGAAACAAATCGATGGTATTGGCCTCCGAGAGCTATCCCAGAGTGCTCCATTGTGACTGCTCTGGACAGCACTTTGAACTCCGATGCACTAGCCAGGTACACAGGAAAAGCCCCGGGAACTTTTGAATTTCATTTCCTGTTTGGAAGACGTGGCGAACTCAGCAGCACAGGTGACCATATAGTCCCCCCAGAATCGTAGAGCGTAGAATGTTCCTACGCTCCCCGTATCATCTCCGTCCCTGAGGTTATCGTAGATTAGAAGGCAAAAAAAAACGCACTCGTGATGACATGTTTTCCGAGATCATGCAGTCCTCCCTCACTGATAGGGCACAGCTTAATGCATGGAGGCATTCAGTGGCAGAGGCCAGGAAAGAATTAAGTGAGCAAGAAGAGCGGAGGCAGGACGTGATGCTGAGGCTAATGGGGGAGCAAAAGGACATGATGAAGTGTCTGTTGGAGCTGCAGGAAAGTCAACAAGACCACAGACCCCCTCTGCATTCACTGTATAACTGCCTGCCCTCCTCCCTGTGTTCCATAGCCTCCTCACCCAGACGCCCAAGAATGCGGGTAGGGGGAGGCTCCGGGCACCCAGCCACTCCACTCCAGAGGATGGCCAAAGCAACAGAAGGCTGACATTCAAACAGTTTGCTTATTGTAGCCACGCTAAAAATCAATGTGGCTTTGTCCTTCCTCCTCCCCCTCCCCACCCGGGCTACCTTGTCCGTTATCTTATTTTTGTTTTTAATTAATAAAGAAAGAATGCATGGTTTCAAAACAATAATTACTTTATTTTGAAGCGGGGAGGATGGTTGGCTTACAGGGAATTAAAATCAGTAAAGGGGGGTGGGTTTGCATCAAGGAGAAACATACACAACTGTCACACCGAAGCCTGGCCAGTCATGAAACTGGTTTTCAAAGCCCCTCTGATGTGCAGCACATCTTGCTGTGCTCCTCTAATCGCCTGGTGTCTGGCTGCTCAAAATTGGACTCCAGGCGATTTGCCTCAATCTCCCACCCTGCCATAAACGTCTCCCCATTACTCTTACAGATATTATGGAGCACACAGCAAGCAGCAGTAACAATGGGAATCTTGGTTGCGCTGAGCTCTGACGTAGTCAGCAGACAGCGCCAGCGAGCTTTTAAACGTCCAAAGGCACATTCTACCACCATTCTGCACTTGCTCAGCCTATAGTTGAACTGCTCCTTACTATTGTCCAGGCTTCATGAGCCATGGGAGCAAGGGGTAGGCTGAGGTGGGTGCGACCTCATGGTGCTGCCAGCTGGGAGAGCAGCCTGAGGCAGAAGCCTCCAGCTCGCATGATATTCCAGGCAGGACTGAATCTCCATGAGACGAAACTTAAAGAAGAGACTAACTTGAAGTCTCTGGGTCCCATTCGGTGCTCCAAGAGGAGGATAGCCATGTCTGTCCAGGCGCCCCTGATCAACCTCACCAAGGTCTGCCAGGAGCACCCAGGAGATGCATGATGGCTATCAGTCCTACTTCACCATCTGCTGCGAAGGCAAGGAGCTGCTGCTATGCAGCAATGCAGTACTGCGTCTGCCAGCAGCACCCAGGAGACATACAGTGACGGTGAGCTGAGCGGTCTCCATGCTTGCTGTGGTATGGCGTCTGCATGGGTAACCCAGGAAAAAAGGCACGAAATGATTGTCTGCTGTTGCTTTCACAGAGGGAGGGGGGCCTGACTACATGTACCCCAAATCACCCACGACAACATTTTTGCCCCATCAGGCATTGGGAGCTTAACCCAGAATTCAAGTGGGCAGCGGGGACTGTGGGATAGCTACCCACAGTGCACAGCTCTGTAAGTCGATGCTAGCCACGGTAGTGAGGACACACTCTGCCGACTTAATATGCTTGCTGTGGACATACGCAATCGACTGTATAAAATCGGTTTCTAAAAATCGACTTTTATAAATCGACCTAATTTTGTAGTGTAGACATACCCTTTGATTTGCCTGGAAAATAATCTTTGTTATGGTGGCCCTGCTGAGAGGCCATGCTTGTCCTACAGTAGGTGCATTGCTCTAGTGCTGGGTCCTGCCTCTGGGGAAGAGCCTGAGAAATGGCTGGATTTAGTATAAAATGCTCTTAAGATCTGTCCCATTCAGAATTCATTCTGTGAATTTCTTTCAACTTCCTCTGAAATGACTGTACTGGCCACTGTTGGAGTCAGGAGACTAGGCTAGCTGGTCCAGTGGTCTGGTCTGGTCTGGTCTGTCGGTTCCTATTGTCCATGCCTCCTCCTCCCCCAGTAGACAGGTGTATTTCTGTAACTGTCTCCTTGCAGGCTGATCATTCCAGCCACATTGTTTTTGGTGCTTTTCTCTGAATTGTTCCCAGTTTGCTGACATTTGTCTGGTGGGCACTCTATACAGTACTATGTGTGTGATTTCTTCCTTCCCTGCTTGGCTGTGGTGCAGAGGAGTTGTCCAGTGATTGCTCCCTCTGTGGTTGGAAATAGTTCTCAAGCTGGCTCTCGCTCTCCTCCCCTGCATCTGGGAGGAAAGCGAGAGCCAGCAGCGGAATTGGTGTAACTGCTCGCCCTCCCTTCCACCAAAAGATATGCTGGGATGTAGAGTCCCGGATCCGTGACTATCCAGTTGTTTCTTAAGCCATCATCCGCAGCTGCCCTGGCCCGACTTTTGGAAAGGGGCATATCCACTTTTTTGTGGTTCCGTCTGTCATTGTCTGGGGCTGTTGCTTTGTCATACTATAAAAGGAGGTGATTTGGTGCTTGTTATTTCTCCCCTGTTGGCTTTGCAGAGGCTGTCTGTGTAGGCACAGAGTGCCCTGGTCAGCAGAGAAGTTGCTGTTGATAGTCCCACAGGCCATCTGGAGACTTTGTGAGCCTGTGGAGAAAAGGACTCAGGATTCTGCCGCTCCCCACAGCTGCCCCTCTCTGTCCTTACAGGGCATTTCATTGGAAATGGGAGCAGGGTGTAGAAGGAACATAGTTGTTTATCTGAAGTCATGTGTTTGGGAAAGAGCCTGTGTGAAATTTATGTTTGCTAGGGCTGAGAAACATGACTTTGTCCTTTAGATGCTGCTTCAAAGGAAATAGCTAGCCATCAAGGCCCAAGAATGGAGCTTTGTAGTTGCTCCCACATAAGGAAGCAGCACTGGCTTCTGCTCACTGTGGGAAGCGGAGGTGCCCCATCAGTGGGTGCACTGCCTGCCATTGTCCAGCCCAGCATCCCATATGGAGTCATCCTCATCCTGGCCTCAGAGGTGTATGAGTAGAACTCTCAACCTCACCCACTGCCCTTGCTTTACAAGCCCCTCTGGGCAGCTGCACTGTGGGAGGCCGTAGGTGCTGAGACTACTGGAACCTTCTGGCCTAGAGTCTGATTAGCAAGGTTGTGTCTTCTCCTTCATCCCGAATGTCTCATGTTTGGGCTTCCCCCTCCCCGCCCTTCCCAGTACTCTTGCACTGTTGGATGGGGCAGTGTGAGGGTAGTATGTGATGGTTGGTGACAGTTTTCCCTCTAATTTTTCCCACACATATGCGGAAAGAATTTTGTTATGTGCACTGATATGGAGATGATGTGTCACATGTGTCATATGGAGATGGGAGAGGGCTCAGGGTTGTGGCAGAGGGTTGGGGTATGGAGGGTGAGGGCTCTGGCTACAGGTGCCGGCTCTGGGGAGGGGCTGGGGATGGGAGGCTTTGGGTGCAGGCTGCCCCGGGGCTACAGCAGGGTGACACCTCTCCCTGGGCTGGACTGGGTTGGGGCCGGGGGAGGGGTGCCTGTCCCCTTGCCATGGCGGGTCCGGGGCTGGGTTGGGGCTGGGAGAGGGGTGCCTCTCCTAGGCCCAGCCCAGCCCCGGATCTGCCGTAGTTGGGGAAGAAGCGCCCCTCCCCCTCCTCTGGCCACAACCTAGCCCCGGCCCAGACCTGCTGTGGCCAGGGGAGAGGTGCCTATCCCGGGGCCCCAGCCCTGGAGCTGCCATGGTGGAGAGAGGCGCTTCTCCCTGCTGCAGCCCTGAGCGCCTGTGTGGTGCTTAATAGGCTGCCGCGCAGCTGTGAAGCTTAGGTGGAACTTTGGTCGGTGACATGAGGCCAGGGTGCACTCAGAGGCCATTTTGTTGCCTCCTCCCCCTCCCTGGGCAGATCTGTTGTTAAACACATACCGATTGTTCACGGGGTGGGGGGGAATAAATCCAGTGAATAGTCACTGTCCTCCCAACAAATGTGTGCCCAGGACTCATACGTGATTGGAGGTGTCTGCCTGGTTTTGTGCCTGACCAGTTCTGCTCTGCGAGGAGGCTGCACTGCTGACTGGTCCAGGAATATGGTCTGAGAACAAAGGGGCTGTGCTGGGATGGGCCTGTTGTGCGGAGAGGCCAGGAGGAGGGGCTGCTGGTGAGCGAATTGTTTTGTGGTGACTCCCTTGTTCCCCAGGTGTGGAGGTTGAGTTGCTCAGATCCCCTCTTCTCCCTTTTTGCCTCTCTTTGCTCTCCCGCTGAGTTGATGCTTTTCCAGGAATGAGCTGTTCTGCTAACCCAGCACATTCCACAACATCAGCATTTTTTTGGCAGGAGCTTTGCCTGCTGTTAAGAAAGAGCTGGAGCTGGCTGGGCTTCTCTCCTCCAAAGGCCAAGGAAGGAGGGCCTCCTCCTGCCTGCTACATTGCACACACAGGGGCTCATTGATCTTCTCATCCCTGCCTGCCACACTACATGTACTGGCAGTGGTGTGGGTCAACTCCTTTGTTGCAGTATCCCTCCATATCCCTGGAGAGCTCTTTGCACCTCCTTGCTTTGATGTTTCCCTTGCTTCTCGCTTTAACCCCTGTAAGGTCCCAGCCCCTGCAGGTGAGAACAGAGAGCGTGTTACGTTCTCAGGCAGCCTGGAAAACAGTAACATATTGCAAAAAGAAAAGGAGTACTTGTGGCACCTTAGAGACTAACCAATTTATTTGAGCATAAGCTTTCGTGCAACTCAAATAAATTGGTTAGTCTCTAAGGTGCCACAAGTACCCCTTTTCTTTTTGCGAATACAGACTAACACGGCTGTTACTCTGAAGTAAGATATTCGTAGAACTGCAGAGATTCCATAGAGAGCTCATTAACGAGCTACTAAATAAGAATGTGAAGTACACCGGATTTGTTGTAAGCACTGGGTTAGCTACTGCCATTGGCCCCGTAGATCTTTCCTTCCATCTAACTGGCTAGTCCCTGCTTTTTCCTCAGCATTCCAATGGGAGCTGAGCTCTGTTCTGCTTGACATCATCAAGCTGGCAATTCCTGTTGGATAGTTAGTTGGTACGTTGGTGAGTTTCTTCTCTCTTCTGTCAGCAAGCGTTGCAAGGGGAGTTGACATCCAGGTACTACAGTGATGGGTGCTGTATCGTGTGCTTAATCCCTATGTTCGTATCTTTGACATTGCTGTGGCGTCTCCCAGCTGCTTGGATCCAACTGGAGCTGAGCAGCACGGTAGGCTAGGCTCTGTTGTTTTTGTTGGCCACCCCTCACCATTCAGATGAACCTTAAAAGCCACCTTTGGATTGTGCTTAGCCCACCCTAATATATATCCATCTTCTTTCAGTTGCAGCTTCTCTGAGCCAGTTTTCCCTCAGCAGGAGCCCAGCTTTCAGTCCTGGGTATGTTCTTATGTCTGCTGGCTTGTCCAAGGTTTCCTGAATTTGTCTGTAGGGAGTTTTTTACCCAGAGGCCCTTCATTCATTCCCCCAGTGTGGTCCCTTTAGGCTTATCTGCTACCTTTGTGGTTGACCTTGTAGACTAGCTCATTCTGCCCCAATGAGTTGAAGCTGCTTGGATTACAGGAGTGGGGAGATGGGCTTATTTTTAGTTGGGGTGTTTCCTTTTGCCCTAGCCAGAGGGCATGAAAGTGGCTTTGAACCTTCAGAGACCTGGAGAATGGCTCCTTTGATGGCTTCTTTAAACATTGTTGTGGGGGTGGATGCCATAGGTGTCTGCTGGGCAGGGCAAAATTAATTAATGTGGAAATGCCTCTGTGTCTCCTGCAGTTTTCTCCCCAGACTGACAGGTCTGTGGAGCTTGTGCAGGGTGAGTCCTACAGCCAGATGGTTACTCTGCAGCTCGCAGAGATCCAGGTGGGAGAGGCCACTGTGGGTCTTTGGCTTAATTTGATTTCTGGGCCTCGTGCGTAGTTTAGTTAAATCTTGGTGCTAGACAGGCCTCTGAGGTCAGTTTGCTTATTTCCAAATCCTGTTCCTTCTGCATCCCTGGGCTGGATCAACACTCAGTCCTGGGTGGGGTGGCATGGAAGGGGGTGCCCTCTTCACTGAGCACAAATCCAGCAGGAGCTGAGTGTGTCTGCCACCTCCAGCTCTGGGACATAGGGCCTGAGCTGGTTTCTTTTCCAATCATTGAAAGGGCTATTCTAATGCTTGAGTGTCTGTCTAGGGCAGAGAAATCATAACAGGAACCATCTTCTTATTGTGTGTACGGTGCCTAGTTCGGTGGGGCCCCGATCCCTAACTGGGACCTGTACACTATATTGCAGTATAATAATAGGTGCCTTGACAAGGCCTCATGACTGCAGTGATGTGAAGCAGGCCAAAGGAGCTCTTTAGGAGCTGGGAACTATAAAGAACTTGCCCAACAGTGACAAAGGAACAGTGAGTGACCAAGGTTTCATTGAAGTCAGAGTGCTCAGCCCTTGGGCTGGGGAGAATTTCACGCCCCCTTTGCCTGTTCTCAGTTTGAAGGAGTCATGGCCGTCAGTAGCCCTGCTGAAAAAAATCCTGCATGACTGATTCCTTAGATTCCAAGGTCACAAGGGACCATTGTGACCATCTAGTGTTATCACCTGTATAAAACAGGTCATAGAAGTTCCCCACAGTAATTCCTTTTTAATACAGTATATCTGAGGGAGCGTGGGAGGGAAGTTGTTACAGTTGGGTATGCGCATGTTCAGTCTTTTGCTCCTTCACTGACTCCATTACTTCCCTTAGCAATAGGAGCACCAGGGGGTAAGACTGGTTTTGAGAGACTGTTGAGTTGGCAGGCCAAAAATGGCAGAGCTTGGTGATGTGCTTTAGTTCCTGGGTGTGGCTTTCCCTGCTGCCTCTGTGAGCAAGCAGTGAAACAAAACTTGAAGACTCCTTGTAAAGTTCATTTTATGACTTATGCAGGAGAACAGATGACAGGTGCTTGCTATGGCACTGTGTTATTGTAGGGTCCCAGTTTAGCAGATCAGTTGCTTTACAATCCCTGCTTCCCAAAAACCTCAAACGAAGGCAACTGTGTGATGAAGTTCTCAGCAGCACATTGGGACCAGATGATGGAGACGCTTGAGGACAGTTGGGGTACAGTATATTGCCTTCTGAGAGGGAAGGCTCAAGGGAGCTGGTGTGCAGTTGAGTCTATTAGCTCCTTGTGCTACGAAATTGGAATGCCGAGGAAGGTATTGCTCGTGGGGGCTTGGGAAAGGAGTTTGAAGGGACGCGACAGTCTCACCTTGTGCTCCTAGAGCCCTTCTCACCCCAGCATGCCTTACAGACTTCGTGCATGTGCATTCCCAGCCATAAAACGTAGTTCAGTTGGAGGTTGCCTCAGTTACTTCAGTGGAAGACCCTTCAGAGAGCATGTTGCTCTTTCAAGGAATACAAATATTACCTGAAAATGCAGTTAGTCAACAAAACATCCTTATCTCTGTCCCGGTCCCCTCCATCCCGTATACCCATCATGCTCCTGCTGATGCACATGAGGTGAAGACATGTTGATGGAGTTTTTGATTGACTCTGGGAAGCCTCTGGTTTATGACTGCAGACTTCTCAAATCCCCTAAGCCTATCTGATGCACATAGTTTGCCCCTGGAGCGGAGGGCCTCTGTACCTGACACACAAGTGTGGTCGCTGGCATGCAAGCGCCCTGATTTGGGATCTAGCCTTTCAGAGGGTGAGCTCATCTGGTAAAGAGAGCCTGTTTCTTTTTGGCAATAGCATTTGGACCTTGCAGAAGAAGCTGAGGAGGATTTATCTGTAGTGATAAGAGCTGCAATATTTTGGTATAAATGCACAATTACTCTAGTTATTCAGCACCATTCACCTGCATGGTGGTTGAGAGACAAGACCTGGGTCCTGCCCTAAAGAGCCTATGCTATAGATGTGGAGAGCTAAATCACATGTCAGATTTTTTAGTCACTGAAGCATGTGGTGGTGGTGTTGAAAGGCCAGGATCGTCTCCTGGTTTTCAGTTGTTCTATGAGTTTTCATACTGGGGCAGAGTTAATGTTATGTGGAGGATCTAAGCTGTGCACTTTACTTTCTTATGTTTGGGGTTTTGTAATGTAAGGTTGCGCTCAACATTGAGTTCTAGCCTTTCTGAGAAAATGCCACTGTTCTGTGATGGGTTTTTCCTTAAAATAAATTAAGCTTTTTGCTTATGAATTTCCTTAAATTTAAAAAAAACCCTCTCTGTTCCAAAGTTTTTCCTGATCTTCAGCCTGCAACTGCCATTGCTGAATTGAATCTCCTAGCTCACTGCCTTACTCTGAGGCATTCCTTTCCATCCTTGGTATAATACATGCCTCAGATGCTTTGTGATCACATTATTGCCCCCTCTTCCATTCTCAACCTCTTCCCCACCCCCCAAACTATGCGGATTTGGGTTTTCTGATCTCTTCTCCATAAGTGAGTTCCCGGGTGCTCTTGATAATTTCAGTGGCTTTTCTCTGTACTTCCTTCCATTTGTCGTTATCTTTCTGTTAATGAGGCTTCAGAAGTGAACACGATTCTGGATGCGGTCATCCCAAAGATGCTCTGGAGGGAGTCTATCCCCTTCGTGCCCAAGAATATCGCTGCATACGCAGCTCAAAACTGCATATCCAGAGATAGCTACTCTCACCCCCAGGCTTCTCGAATGTTTCCATGTTTCTACTTCTGGGTTTCTCCTTCCCACTGAATCTCTCTCTCTCTCTTTTGCCAGATGCATTAGCTTTCCTGCGCATCCCCGGTAGCCAGTGGGCCCTGTCTAGGAGAGCCCTGGGCTGGAGTGATTCCCATAGCTCCCCCATAGCCAGCACTGCTGTGTCAGCAGGAGGCGCTGCTGGGAAATGGGAGAGGCTAAGACTCCAGCAGCTGCATTTGAGGCTACCTGGTAGTGGCTCTGGAGCCCAGGGGCTCCATCGGGGACACAGGCCAGCAGTCTCCAAGTACTTGTTTGATTTCAGCTGCCTCCTCTCCCCCTGCCCCATTCCTGTTACCTTCCCCTCACCCCCATCCATCCTGCTGTAATATATGAAATCCCCTATGCTTGTGAGCCTGGGATTGGGTCTCTCTGGAGGACACTCTGCACTCCTCTCATCCATGTGGAGTGATGGGACCAAGATGAATCCCAGCCTCCCTGCCCCAAAGCTACTAGCCTGCAGGAAATTCCCTGCTTGGTCACCTCTGCTGGTGGAGGGGCTGGCAGCCTGGAGGGTGGTGTTGGGGAGGAGCAGTTGGCTCTGCTGGAGGGAGAAGGCTGCAGGAGGGTAGGGGTCTGATGAGGGCCTGAGCTGGCTTCCTCGCCTCCCTCTCTATTCACAGGCTGCCTCTGCCCCTCCCCCACCGGCATGGGAGCAGATGTGCTGCTTGTGTCAGCGTCTCAGCAGACAACTGTTTCACGGATACCCAGCAAGCCCAACCCCAGCTCCTGCGGCCCTCCCCCAGCCTGGCTCCGTGTACAATCCGCCTCCATGTCACTGGGGGATGGAGCCTGAATCATCCGCCCACTCACCCTGCCTCCCCCAGACCCCTCCTCCTTCCCGCAGGTCCCTTTGTTGGAAAATGCCCCACAGAGGAGTGGGGCAGTGTGAGGAACACTGCCCAGGGGCCAGGCCCTGTGTGCTGTTTGCGTGTGGCGTGCTGCTCTGCCCACGGCTGCTGCGCGCCGAGTGCCATGGGTCGGGCTGAGGCAATGTGTGCAGTTTGTGCGTGGCAGATTGCTGCAGAAGGCAATGCAATGTGCTGTCGTAGCTTATGGAAGGCCACATGCAGTCAGGGGAGGGGCATCTTTATTGAGGCCCAGGGTATCTTCAGTCCTCTCACACCTGGGGCTGTGCTGCCATGTACTGACCACACACCACGTAGGTCGCTCTTCGGGGATGATATGAAGGGATGATGGGCTGTGAAGAATACAGATCCTGTCTGGAGCAGTTTCCCAGCCCTGTTGACTGCTGGGCTCTGTAATCTCTGTGGGTCGCAGAGCCATTGCAGTCTGCTCTGTGGCATGTGGCCTGTGCCACGCTCCATTGGGCAGGGTTAGGGCTGCCCACTAATAGCTAGGAGTTCTCATTGGATGGGAGAGGATATCGTTTCTCAGCATGCACCAGAGCTACCCAAACCTAGTGGGTCTGTTAAACCCTTGTAGTGTGAGGCCAGCCTGCCTTGTGCACAGCAAACCAGGGGTAGTTCTCCTGGGATCAGCCTTGGCCTGGCAGCCTGCTGGGCTCCACAGGGCTGCCATGGCTGCCATTAGATAGAAGGGTCCTTAGAGAGCCAAGAGTGAAAAACCCCTTTCAGTCTCATCCGGTGCTTTGGGAACCCTGGGGTATGACCCCCCCAGCTGAGGCTTCTTCCCCAGGAGGTATGTGGCCCTGTTCTTCTCCATGGCTTCCTCCAGGGTTGTCCTGTGCAACCTATTGAGAACAGATGTGGCATTACGCACAGCTATCATGGGAGGCTGCCCAGCTCAGGTGTGACTGACCTGGGGTAGCGTGAGGTGTAGCAGGGAGGAGGACCTTAGCTCAGGATTGGGAGGCATCAGCAGATCTATAGAGTGGAGAGCCTAGGACTAGAATAGCATGGAGAGCTGTGCAGACAGGATTGACAGGCGTCGGCAGAACTGGGCTGGGGCCGGGGAGGGAGGGAGATGGTCTTGTTCAGTTTCTGATGAGCTCATTGCTATCAAGCTTTCCTCTGGGGATTCTAAATATGTATTTCATTGCACGCTGGAATCCTGGTGATAAATACATGATAAATAATGCAACGTGCATGCTAGGAGCAGGTTATGGAGGAAAGTTAGAGGGGTAGATTGGGAGGAGCTTGTCCATGTACTATGGGGAAGAAATCTGCTCCCAGCACCAGTGTGAATCCTGAAAGGCCTGTTCCCTTCCTGGAGCAACTGTGTTCCTTCTGTTTCTCTGTGGGGACATGGGGAGCAGATCCCTGGTGGGACATGCCATTTGAAATTGTGGGGTCTCCCCTATCACCACTCCCTGCCCCCCAAAGCCAGCACACTTTGTGGGGCTATTCAGTCCCTTCCTGGCTGTTGGTCACTTTGTCCCTGCCCGTGGGTAGCACTGCCCCCTTTCTTGCACTTGGGGCTCTGTGCTGCTAAGGAAGCTGCAGACAGTACTGGAAACTGGCTCTGCCTGGAGCTCTCTCTAGGAACTGGATGGAGTCCAGGCTGCCTGTGTCAGTCTGAGTGGATGTTAGTGCTGCCAGGCAAGGAGGGAGTGTTTGGGGGAGCCTTCCAGCAAGTGAGACGGACTGGCTTGGGTGCTGAAAGAGACTGATGTCTCCTCAGCAATGTGCCAGCATTTGACACTTGCTCTATGGAGCAGAGCCACTCTGATAGCGTCAGTGGAAGACTTCACAGACTACAGGAAGGAACATTAGACTGGCAGAGTTTTAATCCTGGGTTTGCTGCTGCCTTGCTGTGACCTTGGGCTGGCTACACCTTGGAGGAGGAAGGATTAATCTGCTCTAAATTGATAAGTGTTCTTGTTCTCCTGGTCTGTGGATGTACCTTTCCTTGTACCCAAGGGATATTGCCTTCTGGGCTGTTGTGGGATTGAGATGCTGCATCTCTTCTCTTCCTCCCACCCCACCCCACCCCCGTCCCAGCCCCTTAGGAACGACTGTTTCTCTGCCTTGGGAAGAGTTCATGACAATTGTGTGTTAACAGCCAGTGGTGATCTTGAAATCCATTTGGTTTCATTTGGTGACTCCCTTAATGGGAGCGTGTGGCACTTAATGGAGCAGCTCATATTGCTGCCAGGGTGGGGCAAAGCCTGTTCCCCGGATTTTGGCACATAGCATTGTCCATTTGCCTTTGATGCTTTAAGCGTGTAAATGCAGTTTGCTGCCCTAATTTCAGCAGCTATCTGAGCACCTATGCTCCCATGTCCCAGCGTGCTCTGCCTTGATCTAAGTGGCCAGGTTGCATTGCATGCTGGGCTGATGGGTCACAGTCCAGGGAAGACAGCTGCATCCAGTTTTATTTTCTGTAAGTTAGGGGGAAGCCCTTAGATATCTAGGATTGGGCTTATGTGGCCCTTGTTTTGTGCCTTCCTGCTTCGCTGTAATAGTTTACTTCCAGAGTGGAGTGATTTAAATCACCAATCTGAGTCATGATGTAAATAACCAAGCTGGAAACCCTGACTCACATTTAATCCTGTTTTGCATTTGCACTTTTTAGTTCTTTTACTAAAGAAAGGTTCTTTCTCATTGGTTGGTAGCTATTAAAACATGCTGCTTTGCAATGAAATATATCCTTTTAACTAAATTATATAGATGTATAATATCTACGCACACGTGCCCACATGCATTTATTTAAGCAATTATATAACTTAATATTCAGAATCTAAATTTTTATATTTTTTCTGATGTTAGAAAATGGTAAATGATACATTTCTTATTTACTAGATTAACTTTTTGTATGTGATTTTGTGTCAAGCTACATTTGGATGGAGATTGGAATGCAATTAAAAATGCTCAAAACCAGCATTTTAAAATTGTTTTTATTAGCTGAATAAAATCACCTTAAATGTGCTGGATATATAAAGAAAAAAAGTAAGGTTATCAAAACGTGTTTTGCATTTAAAACTGATTTGTTAAATGAAGGCAATATTAACTGTAGTTAACAAAGTGGCAGATGGTTTCTGGTCACTGTAAGCCACACTTTCAAAGGTGTTTGCAGATAGGTGCTGTTTTATTTCATCTAAATTAATATATGGGCCAGAGGTGTTGTCATAACCAGTCACTGTCCAACAATAAACAGTGTTAACCAAGGTCTGGGGTTTGATATACAGAGGCCTCAGAGACAGTGGCAAACACATCAGTACAGCTTCTTTTAACCTTTTATTAAAGAAATGAAAAAGAAGGGAAAGCAGTTAAAGCATCTGAAATGTAAAGTATTAAGTAAGGCTTTCATTGTAACAACATTTCCTGCTCCCTTTCCCTTCAGTGGGATTTTGAAATCAATGAGAGTTGAATCACTGGGAATTAGGCACCTACCCTGCTTAGGTGCTTTTGAAAATCCACCTAGGTACCCCTGTGCATATTTAGGTCACAAATTACCTTTGTAACTCTGCCCTCGTGTCCCTCAGGATTTTAGTCATAGAGTGGAAGAGGAAAACAAGCTTTCCTGCTTTTTCAGCTCCTAAACAGTTTGTCAGCTTTGATGAAGCAAATATGCCCCACACCCGCTAGCTAAACTGAAATGAACAATAATGGCATTTCTGTACAACAGAAATGGGAAGTACTTACATTTGGAAAAATGAAGATAGCCGCATCGGCTCCATTGCAAATACTGTAAATGATACGGATACTTAATGCATGGCATGTACATGGCATTGTGACGTCTTTAAAAAGCTTGATTGGACCTCAGAAGATAAAGATGTTTTCCTCTGAGTCTGTATCTAATTCAAAACCCAGCACCCTTTACCTCTTTAGAAATTGAGGAGGGCTTCTTGCAGCATATTATATTTTAATGATTTCCATTGATCCTGATGGTGTTAAGCCTTCACAGAGCTGATCATAATTTCAAATTTAATTTTAAAAGGGTTTTTTTAAAGTGCATTTAATTTAAATTTTAAAAAATCCAATTTTCATATGATTTTACGTAGCGATTTTTATGCGCCCTGGTTATTTCCCTCTATTGGTTTCTCTCCAGGCATCCCCCTACTTGGCTTCTCGGTTGAGATAGCTGAGCAGCGTAGGGTACTGAGCAGCTGGAGTCCATACTGCCGCCAGTGCTTTCCTCACCCCATCAACCCTGCGACTGGCCATTTCTCTGAACTTGCAGTGGGGCCTTCTGCTGCCAGCGCCATGGGGATCAGAAACGACACTGCAGCCCAGCGTGGGTGCCTCTGTGAACAGCAGGAGTTCCTTGTCCCTTCTCATCTCCTCCTGCCCCATGACCAAACTGATGTCTGATCTGATGGCTCAACCCAGAGGCTGCCTTCTGTGACCCTTAGCCATAGGATTTGAGCCTTGTTGCTAACCTGTCCCATCTCTTTTGTCCACAGGGTCGTGAAGGAAGAAATCTCGGATGATAATGCCAAGCTTCCCTGTTTCAATGGCCGGGTGGTATCCTGGGTAAGCAGGCCTCTTGGCTGGATGTCTGTCTGTCTCTACATCAGACTACGCAACCAGCTGTGAAAATCACCATTCCCATGGTACATTGCCAGGTAGAGCAGTGGGACAGCTGTGCTTTGTACTGAAGAGGCGCTAACTGTAGTAGGAGCTGAAGCCATGCTGAGCTCCTGAGTGTCTGGGCTGAGGGTACCACTTCCCATCCTAGTCCTGAACCCTAGAGCAAATCTGTCCTGGGTCCCCCACACCCGCTAGGAAACAGTCCTGGGGATATAATAGTTAAGAACGTGTATCAAGCCTTTTTGTAACTGCTTCCTAGCGTAGCTGCTGCTTGGAGTGCTGCTCTTGGCCTGCCTAGGGTAACCAGTGTGCCCTGACAGCGTGGTCAGCTTTCCAAGTTCAGATGACTGTAGCAAAGGGTTTTAAGTGCTGGAGAAGAAGACTGGATTTGACTGTTGTGAAGCCTGAAGGTACTGTCTGGGCAGCCACAGGCAAGCTTCTCCCTCCATCCCACACCAGGCACATGCTCTCCCCCTTGCCCTGGAGGGGACCCCATTTTCGGACACGAAGGCAGTTCAGTCTCCATGGCCCACTGAGCCCTTGCCCTCTCTGCTGAGGCTACAGATGATGCTAGTTGGGATGTGGGCATCTGCCTATTAGGAACTAAACTGAAATCCAACAGCTCATTTCCCAGGGGCCACCGAACGGTCCCCAAATGGAAGCCACCATCAGGCACTGGCGACCTAGGCCGGATGAGAGCCGATGCCTCCCAGTGCAGATAAATTACACACAGTCCCTGCCTCAAGGAGCTTACCATCTACTGTCAGACAAGGGGTAACAAAACAGAAGTGGTGATGGTAGGACAGTTGGGGAAGAAGGATGGGGAGCAGTAAGGTTAGGGAAATATGAGACCAGCCGGCTGGGTGTCCAGGGCATGCTACACGCATTATCCCTGCTATGAGTGTGTCTGAAAAAGGCACCCATGTCACTGGGGTTGAATCCTTTGTTTGTGAGTGCAGGGAATGGGGGCCTCTCTGCCGGCTCAGACACAAACAGTTGGCCTTTTTTTAGTTGTTGCCGAACAGTTTGCAATTCTCCCTCTAGTGGCTTGCTGGGCGCCTGCACTACGCAGAGCGTGTCCAATTCCCATCCCTCTCCAGTATTTATTGCAGCTGCATCTGTCTGCTCTGCTCTTCCCCTTCCCAGTTGCCTTTGTTCTTATGTGCTCTGTCAGTGGAGCCCGCAGGCTACGAGCCCTCTGCTCCCCAACTCCGTTTCTTTGCCATACTTCTAAATGCGGTTTGTATGCATGCACAGCAGCTGGCTTCCCCTCTTGCACCCTGACGGATTCAGGGCCTGTGGCTGAGCAGAGTCATGTCATATGGGTATAACACAGTTTGGTCCGATCTACCTATACAGAACCAGTCTGTGTTCTTGGTACCCCAGGCAGGTTAGCAACTGATACTGCTGTAGATGGGGCCTGAGTTAATTGGACTCCGTGTGGGGCTGTCAGACATCTGGAGTTAGCAGTGGCTTTCAGCCCTTGTGCGTCGTGGGCAGTAGCACTCGGCTCCCTCTGGGCGCAGCTGACATTCCGACTTCCCCCTTCCCCATCGGTTGGTGGCTTTGGGAGCTGTGTGGTCTGTTCTGCTGCTGCCAGACAGGCTGGAGTGAGGCTATTTCAGGAATCTAGTGCTAATTTTAGCAGGGGGGATTGAGTCTGAAGCCTTCACAGCAGCTAAAGAGGCAGGGAAACTGCATGAGTGTTACTAAGCAGTGACAGACCCTTGCCCAACAGGGGAGGGGGAGTTCCAGCCTGGTGCTGTTAGATTACTGCCTGGATCCAGCCCCCTGTCTATCTGTAGTTATTTCTCTGTCCCCATTCCCACAGTGTCTAAATGGAGAGGGCCATGGGTGCACTTTTCAGAACCTGTC
Organism: Eretmochelys imbricata; assembly: GCF_965152235.1. Lineage (NCBI taxonomy): Eukaryota > Metazoa > Chordata > Testudines > Cheloniidae > Eretmochelys > Eretmochelys imbricata. The sequence goes on from NC_135580.1 coordinate 7,918,698, forward strand.
CTCTGACGCTTCTCTTGTGCTGGCAATTTAATCCTGAGCCCACCACACAACATAATCAATCCCGCTTTCCTGGGCCTCCCAGCCTCTCACCCCACCTTCTTTTGCAACAAGGTTTCTGCTTGCCTGGGGGCTCATTGGAGCCAGGACTTTGTTCACTTCTCTGAATATCTGCAGTGCCCTCTGCTGACAGAAAGCAGAGCTGCAGGTGGATTTTCCCAGCTGCATTAGGGAAGAGAGGTTATGATGGTATTGGAGACAGCAAAGTCCAGTTAGTGGCCAGCCAAGTCCCTCCTCTTCCACCTCTGGTGATCTTTCCAGCACTGCAGTGGACTATTCCCTGTTTGTCCTATGATCAGGCCCTGTCCCCTCCCATGGCTAGTGATAGGTAGAAGAACTGGGGCCCAGGTGGTCCAAGCAAGTAAGATCAGGGGCTGCCCTTGCTAGGCCTAGTACCTCTCGCCTCCAGCTCTATTGTCGTTCTTGCTCAACCTGTCTCCAGACTCGCACCAGCTCCTGTTCTAAGACCGGTTTCAGAGTAACAGCCGTGTTAGTCTGTATTCGCAAAAAGAAAAGGAGGACTTGTGGCACCGTAGAGACTAACCCATTTATTTGAGCATGAGCTTTCGTGAGCTACAGCTCACTTCATCAGATGCATACTGTGGAAACTGCAGAAGACATTATATACACAGAGACCATGAAACAATACCTCCTCCCACCCCACTCTCCTGCTGGTAATAGCTTATCTAAAGTGATCATCAAGTTGGGCCATTTCCAGCACAAATCCAGGTTTTCTCACCCTCCGCTCCCCCCCCCCCCCCAAACTCACTCTCCTGCTGGTAATAGCCCATCCAAAGTGACCACTCTCTTTAAAATGTGTATGATAATCAAGGTGGGCCATTTCCAGCACAAATCCAGGTTTTCTCACCCTCCCCCCCACCCCAAAAAAAAAAAAAAAAAAAACCACACACACAAATTTCAGAGTAACAGCCGTGTTAGTCTGTATTCGCAAAAAGAAAAGGAGTACTTGTGGCACTTTAGAGACTAACCAATTTATTTGAGCATAAGCTTTCGTGAGCTACAGCTCACTTCATCGGATGCATACCATGGAAACTGCAGCAGACTTTATATATACACAGAGAATATGAAACAATACCACTCTCCTGCTGGTAATAGCTTATCCAAAGTGACCACTCTCCTCACAATGTGTATGATAATCAAGGTGAGCCATTTCCAGCACAAATACTGGTTTTCTCACCCCTCCACCCCCTTTTTTAAAAAAAAACACACACACAAAAACTCACTCTCCTGCTGGTAATAGCTTATCCAAAGCGACCATTCTCCCTACAATGTGCATGATAATCAAGGTGGGCCATTTCCAGCACAAATCCAGGTTTTCTCACCCCCCGACCCCCATACACACACAAACTCACTCTCCTGCTGGTAATAGCTCATCCAAAGTGACCACTCTCCCTACAATGTGCATGATAATCAAGGTGGGCCATTTCCAGCACAAATCCAGGTTTTCTCACACACACACACCCCCGCCCACACACAAACTCACTCTCCTGCTGGCAATAGCTCATCCAAACTGACCACTCTCCTTACAGTGTGCATGATAATCAAGGTGGGCCATTTCCAGCATAAATCCAAGTTTAACCAGAACGTCCGGGGGGGGAGACCAGCACTGCACTGGGCCAAGACCAAGGGACAGTGTCCGAATCCCCTCCTTGGGCCTGGAAAGAACTCGCTGCCGATCTCCTTGCTCTCCAGTGCAGGGAACATGCCATGTAGGAAACATATTTGGGGCAGCCAAGCCCAGCAATGAAAGGGGAAACAATGGAAAGGTATTTATTTATTGTTTGTATTACTGTAGTGCCTAGGATCCCTGGTCATGGACCAGGGTGCTAGGTGCTGTACAAACACAGAACAGACAGTCCCTCCCCTGAAGATCGTGCAGTCTAAACAGAGCAGACAGAGGAAGGGGTAGAACACACAATCAGAGTGAACAGTATGATGGCAGCAAATGGCATGTTAGTTCTATGATTTGATTTTTCTTTTCTTGGTTGGTTTAGTTTGGGGGGATCAGTTAAAGGGAAGAGAGAGGGGACATTGAAGGGATGGAGAAGGAGAGAGACAGAGAAGGGGACAAGAGGGCAGGAGGAGTGATGCTGAGGTGAAGACTGAGGAAGGGGGAAGGTTGGAGCAAATAGCCAGTCAGCACAGGGCAGAGAAAGTCCAGTGAGAACTGTAGACAGTTCTCCAAGGAGCCAATGGTCCCTGCTTTGGCTGCTTGTGCGGTCCCTGCTTTGGCTGCTTGTGTCCCTCCCATCTGGCTCCTCTTTGTAGCTTTATCCCTAGCGCACGTGGCCTTGGTTTCTCTGTCTCAAAGGCTATTGATCAGCCCTCATAGGAAAGTGACTTCTGATCACCACTGTCCTAGGCTGCATTTGATTGGGTGACCTAGGTCCCCACCTCTCCTACAGACAAAGTTTGGGAATCATGCTTAAATGTGGTGCCAGCTAAACCACTTTCAAACACAGCTTGGCAGCAGTGTGGAGGGATATATCCAGTTAGAAACTGCCTCAGCTGGAGCCATCTTCAAACAGCTCCATAAAGTGTCTGGAGCATTCTGTCCTTTTCCCAACCCTCCTGAGTCAGCCAGTTCTCCCTGCCTGGGGGTAAGCTGGCATTGGTGCCGTGGTGGTGATAGGCACTGTACCCCATTCTCTGAGCCCGGGCTCAGGCGGTGGGTGGTTGTTTAAAACAGTACCCAGAGGTCCCAGTTCAGATTAGGGCCTCACTGTGCTTGGTGCTGTCCCAAACCATATACAATCTAGGTTACTTCATGACCAGAATAACACAGTGTTTTGCAGCGCACAAAACCCTAATGCTTAGTTTCTGCTCTGAGCAAGGCACTGAGCCCCTCACAAGGCAGCATACAGGCCGTGCTCACGCCCTCTGGTGTGACTGAGGTTGTGGGTTTGCAGAGAACTTGGAACGGTCAGGATGGAAAGCACATTGGGGTCTGCCCCAGGGTTGGGCACAGCCCAGACCACCTCCTCCACCAGCTCCTAGGGGCTGGAGATATGGAAGCCCCAGTTGGTCCTAGGGCCAGTGCGGTTGTAAATGTACCTCATGCTGAGGCTCCCACTCTGTTCCTGAGCCGCTTCATTCCCTTTCTCTCCTCTCTTCAGCTGGTGTCTGCAGAGGGGTCGCACTCAGATGGGGGGTCTGTCTGTGCCGATAACCAGCCGGAGCTGCCGCCCTCCATGGAGCGTACCGGGGGCATTGGGGACTCCAGGCCTCCCTCCTTCCAGTAAGTCACGTGGAGACTCATCTCAGTGGGCTTCCCGAGGACAGGCTGTCAAGTGAGCTCTGAGCTGGGAGTGGCCACGTGATCCCATTGGTCACAAACCAAGATGGGGAGAGTGATGGAAGGGCAGGGGCTAACCAGCATGGTAGGGATGCAAGCTGGCAAAAGTGGGGCTGGGAATGGAGTGCTAGGACAGGGTTCCTTGGGTGGTGAGCTGGGAATGGAGTAACGAGCACTGGGACTGGAGTTCTTTGATTGTTTGACAAGCAGGGCATGCTGCAAGCAGCAAGAGGACCCACACCACCTGCTGCTGTTGCTTTGGTCTTCCGTTGCGCATCACACATGACAGGTTTCCATCTCCCTTTTCTTTTAAAAATGGTACCAGCATATTTCACTGAGGGTTTGGCAGGGAGTGGCGAAACTGCTCCCTGAACCGCTTTGCCTCCCAGCTCCATCCCAGTGTGGGTCTCAGATTGCACCCCCACTCCCCAGTCTTGTGCTGGGGCTGTGTGCACCCCAAGCCCCACATGTCCCAGTCCCGCACTAGAAAGAGGGGGGTGGAAGCTGTCATCCAGTGGCTCCAGTATGCCCCTCAAAAGTGAGGGGTAACAGGAAATACGACTTGAGAAGTGCAACGTAACTGGCGTATGTCAGAGCAGGGAATGCCAGGAGGAGAGGGGGGGTCCCTTCATGCCCTTGGGGAACCACTGAGTTCTCTGTTGGACGTGTCACCCCTCTGCAGCCCCAACACCGGGGGGAGTCGGGAGAACCTGGATAACGAGACGGAGACCGATTCAGTGGTTTCATCGCAGCGGGAGAGACCTCGCCGGAAAGACGGGCCTGAGCATGGTGAGCCCCGATGACCTGACTGGAGCCTCTGAGGGGCATAGCTGGGGCGCAGGGAGGGTGCTGCTCTAGGCACGAAGAGCTGTGTCCACAGTGCCCTGCGGAGCTTGTGTGCTGACTCCTGCTGGGCAATCAGGCAGCAGTGCGGGTAAATCCCCCAGCACGAGCAGGAGGATCCCAAGGGTGCGACAGCCTCGTACCACTACCGTGAGCTGGCTCCCGGATCCTAGTGTACCCATGTGTCACCTCAAAGTGTTGGACATGAGTCTCTGGGGGGCAGGAGGGGCAGAACACCCATTGCCTCTAGATACCAAGGGGGCCGGGACTGTGTCCCACTGGGCAAGGCACCTCTCCGCTGCTTCCCAGCACCTACAGGCAGGACGTGTGTCTGCAGGGGACAGCGCTGCAGAAGGTCCAGGGCCCAAAGGCATCCGGGTTGGGCTCTAACCCCTCCCAGTGAAAGGCTGAGATGGAGGAGAGAATGGTTCCCAGCCTGGGCTGGCATGGCACTGCACTCTCACTGCCCGCGATCTGGCACTTCTCACCCAGAGGGACCATCTCCAAGTAACCTTCCCTACTCTGTAGGGATCGTTGTGGCTTCTACCCTTGCTCCCAGTGGCTCACCTTCCCCTTCTCCATTATCTAAAGAAGCAGGGAAGTTGTAACCCTGAAGGGGAATGGTCAAAGTGTGGAGGGCAGCACAGTGCCCCCTCGTGCCAAGATGGGATGTTTGATGGGCAGATTCCTTCTCTCAGAATTCCTTTTGAGCCCCAAGATTCCCCCCGTGAAGTGCTGAGCCCATTGGGTGCTCCTGCAGGAGGCCGGGACGCAGCTCTGCTGCAGCGGGATCTCCCAGCAGTGCTGACCCCACTCTCTCCCCAGCACCCAGAGTGAATGGGACGGCAAAAGGAGACCGGCGCCGAGACCTAGGTGGGTACGAGAGCTCTTCCACTCTCATGAGCAGCGAATTGGAGACCACCAGCTTCTTCGACTCAGATGAGGATGACTCCACTAGCAGGTAGGAGAGGGTGAGGCCTGGGAGAACAGGGGCACCTCTTTCACTCTTAGTGCCAAGGAGATGCCAAATCAGGATACCTCAGCCCCATCCTTCAGGGCTCTTCCCTCAGCTAGTGGCCTCAATCCCGACCAGCAGCCCCCTCTGCTATTACAGTCTTCTGCTCCCCTCACTGCTTTGTTGCTGCCCCCAATCCTGGCCCGCAGCGTTCTCTCACCCTGCTCCTCCTTTGTGGCCGTCTTGCTGGCAGACCTGTCTTCTCTTGCCCCCTGCGGGCAGTGGAGCTGACTGTCTCCTTTGCCGGCAGGTTTAGCAGCTCGACAGAGCAGAGCAGCGCCTCCCGCCTGATGAGAAGGCACAAGCGACGCCGGCGGAAACAGAAGGCCCCACGCATAGAGCGGGTACATCTCTTGGGAGGGCAATTGCAAAGCTGGGGCTGGACTTTCTGGTGCCTGTGGCATACCCCTCCCCACTCCCATGTGGGGGCTAGGCTTCACCCTGGCCCCCAGGAACTCAGCTGGTGGAATCTCCAGTCCCTACAAACTGCGCCCAGGTGCTGAGAATCTGCTGGTGAAAGTACCACAAACCCTTCTGGGTCAGTGCTGCTGTTAGGACCAAAGGCCTTTCTTGTCCCAGTCACAGTGGGAATGTGTGGGGTGCAGCCACCAGTCCCGTTTGTGGAGCTTCCTGTATTGATCGGGGTGGGGTCAGAGGTGGGAGCATGGGGACAGCACTACAGGGAATAGAAGGGGCAGTGGGGAGCATAGAAACAGTATACAGGGAGCGGGAGGGACAGGGGGCAGTGGAGAGCAGCGAGAACTGGCAGGGGCTGTGCTTGGACCAGGGAGCAGGGGGGCATCTCATTGCGCCTCATTGTGTTGCAGTCATCGTCCTTCAGCAGCATCACGGACTCAACTATGTCTCTGAACATCATCACAGTCACTCTAAACATGGGTGAGTGAGAGACTCTGTCTTTCTGTTTGGGCCCGAGGTCCTCCCGAGCTCCAGGAGTGAGATCAGGAGGTGCAGTGGGGAAGCAGGGAGATGGAGGAGTGGGGAGGTAATGAAGGGAGAGGGTCCCTTGGGGAAACTGACTGGTCCTGAAGCATTAATCCCCTTAAAGATTTGCCAGTTTGCAAGAATGTGGTTGGGATCAGGGTGGTGGGGGGAGAGGTTTTTGGTCCTGGGATTTGGTCCAGGATGAGTGTCAGCCTCTTCTCTCCCCAACCTGAGCTCAGCTCCGTCTGTGTCCCATGTACGAGGTTACCCCACTGTTGCTTCCCAGCTGCTTCCTGTCTGGGAGCCTCAGAGGCCAAGATGCACATGGGGAGGGCAAGGGGAGAACAAAAAACTCTCTGTGGAGCCCAAAATGTGTCTGTGTCAAGGTGGGCAGTGTCTTTCCAGTGCTTGGCACACAGGGCCAGGTGCAGGAGGATGCAAGGCAGGAGCACGGCAGGGGAGCGGTTAACTCTGCTGTCATCCCCATGCTCCAGTTCTCAGGGGGAAGGAAGTGGGGAACAGGCAGAGCATTGGGAGGCTGAGGAGATCAAGGCTGAGCTGGGTAGGGAGGAAGGAGCCAGGAAGCCACTTGATGGGGTGGGGGAGGGTGGTTGTGTGGCTGGGACTACTGGAGGGGGATTGCCCAGGTGTGGGGCTCTAGGGCCAGTGCAGTGAGGCTTTGCTGTCCCATCCTGCTCTCACTGTGCTCGTTCTCCACCCATCCCTGCAGAGAAGTACAACTTCTTGGGCATCTCCATCGTGGGACAGAGCAACGAGCGCGGGGACGGCGGCATCTATATCGGCTCCATCATGAAGGGGGGCGCAGTAGCAGCCGATGGCAGGATCGAGCCGGGAGACATGCTCTTGCAGGTACTGCACGCCTCGCAGCCGGGGCTGGGGCGGTGAGGGGCGAGGGGCAGACTGGAGCCCCTGCTCACCAACTGATGGGCCAAGTCGCAGAAGCTCCTCTCAGAAGGAGCCCAGCCTACAGCTGTTTCTCTGGGATTCAGCCTCTCTTTGTCTTGTTTGCAGGTGAACGATATCAATTTTGAGAACATGAGCAACGATGATGCTGTGCGCGTGCTGAGGGAGATCGTGCACAAGCCAGGGTAGGTGCTTTCCCCCACGTCACCCACCAACTCTCCCGTTTGGGGCAGGTTGCCCCCAAACCTGCATCTCCTGCTAGGCTATAGTCCCCTTTGCTCTGGCTCATCAGACACTGGTGATGCAGCCAGCCCTTGTGTCTAAGAGCAGCAACCCCTGCTGTCCTCAGCAGCCAGACCCCCACCCCTCTTATGCTGGGTCTGGGGAGGCGGCCCAAGGCCCTCAAACGCCCTCTCCTTATTAATATCGCTCTGATTCCTGGGTGTCATATGAATGACCTTGAAAGAGCCCAAAGCAAGAATTGGAGCTGGGAATGTCTCCATGGTCAGGTCATGAACCAAGTGTCCCAGCACTGGTCCCCTGCCCCGAGTCCCTCCTTTCTACCTAGGCCGGGTTTGCTGAATGCCCCTGCAGTTCCCACTGGCCTCCTTGTTACCGGCTGTGCCACCTGGGTGGGGGTGATCCCCAGCTGAGGGATCTGTGCTGGCAGTGTGCCAGCAGGCCTGGACCTAAACTGCCTCCGAGAGAGCAGGTCGTAGCCACTGAGGGCCAGCACCTTGATGAGAGCAGCCTGGTTGCGTTGCATGCTGGCCTGTCCGCAGGTTGCAAAAACGGTTGTGTTTCTGCTGCAGGCCAATCACCCTGACTGTGGCCAAGTGCTGGGACCCCAGCCCCAGGGGCTGCTTCTCGCTACCCCGGAGTAAGTGGATTGCTGACTCGCCCTTAACGCTGGTGCCCAGCCCCTGTGAGAGCCTCGTTGCCAGCACCTGCTTGTTTGCTTTAGTTCCTGTCTGTTTGCTGTGAAACTGAGTGTGGAGTCGTTGAGGGTTGCACCCCCTCTCCCTCTGCTGTGGCCTCAAGGCCCCGGTGCAGTGCAGACCTTTGAGGACTGCAGTCTCCATCTCCTTGTGTCACACAGCTAGGAGAGCTGAAGTCCCCCAGTGCCCACCCTCCTCCCCCACATCATGCCTGGGACATACCCACCTAACCAGGGTGGGGAGGTCACCTGCTTGGAGCTCCAGAGGAAGGAGAAACACCCCCAAGATTGCAGCCACTGAGCCATAGGGGGACTCTCTCCCTCTGTGCCCCTCTTGCTGACCCTCCCTCTCTTCTTTCTCTCCCAGTTGCTCCCCAGCGGATCTGGGCTGGGCCAGACTCTCCATGCTCCGATCCGGGTGAGTCCCGGCTGATGCTGGGGAAGGAAGGGGCTGCCCTGGGCTCCCCCTAGAGGTGGGTTTCATGAGGGAATGATTCTCAGACAGCATCTGATCGTCTCTGCGTTCGCTCTAGGTGAGCCCATCCGACCAATCGACCCGGCAGCCTGGGTTTCCCACACGGCAGCGATGACTGGCACCTACCCGGCGTACGGTATGAGCCCATCCATGAGCACAATCACTTCCACCAGCTCCTCCATCACCAGCTCCATCCCAGAGACCGAACGTAAGTCCCTGTGCCTGTGTGCTCCCCCCATTGCACGGCTTCCAGTCACCTGCGCTGTGCCTGCCGGCACCCAAGCCTGATGGGAGCAATACATCTGCATGGGCAGAAACCAGAGGTCTGGGGTGGGGCTAGGGAAGAACTCCCTACCAGCAGGAGTGGGGACTGGAGGAACAGGCTCTCCCTCCAGGCAAAGACTAAGAGAGCCTGGCTGGGGTGGGAAGAATTCTGCAGGCAGGCACCTGGGGTGGTGCTGTGGAAGGCTAAGAAAAGTCCTTTTGTCCAAAAGCCCAGGACAAGTACAAGCTTTGGGTAGGCAAATTCACATCATTTTTCCTGCTCTCCAGACAAGGACAACAGGAGAGGCTGAGTGACATAGAAACACAGGGTTGGAAGGAACTTTGAGGGGTCATTCCCCCCACACTGAGGCAGGACCAAGTAAACCTAGACCGTCCCTGACGGGTGGTTGTCCAGCCTAGTCTTAAAAATCTCCAATGACAGGGATTCCAAAACCTCCCTTGGCAGCTTGTTCTAGTGCGTAACTGTTCAGATAGTTAGAAAGGCGATGGGAGGAGGCAGGAGGAAACTATGCTAGTGGGAAGGGAGGTGATGCAGTCACGCAAGGAATGCCTAGGGGAAAGTGAGCGGGGCCAGGAAGAAATGCCCTGCTGGGCGTGCCTGAGGCTGCACCTCTGCTTGAATTAGTGCACTGATCAGAGGCCTGTGGTGGCTGGGAGGGAGAGAGCTTGGGCTGGGCCTTTCAGCTATGGGCAGGTAATTCAAAGGTAGCTGTAACAGGGAGGTCTGCCCTGTAAGGGCTGGGGGCCTGGAACCGGCCAACTCTGTTCTGAGGTGGAGCCCCATTAGGCCTTATCCTGTTCTGGGTAGTTTGAAATGGGTAAGGTGATTGCTTGATGGGCACCTGATTCCTATAAAGGCTGAAAGAGCTGAATTGAGAGAGGGGAGCTATAGGAAGCAGGCTGGCTCCTGTGGTAGGCCCTGGAGCAGATGCTCAGGCAGATGGCCTCCAGGAGGGCTAGAGGAGAGCTGCCAGGAGCAGAGGCCCTGGCAAGGAAACCGCTCAGTTAGGGGAATTGTTTAGTTGTATTTTGGGGGGTGGCTGAAGATTGTTGGTGCCAGTGGTAAACGGTGCTGTGAGGACAGAGCCGGGGCATGGCACTGGTTCTTTCCTGAGCTAGTAAGACTGGCCTTTCTGGCAAAGCTGGAAGGTACCAGTTTAATTTCCCAGCTGAACCAGCACCTGGCACAAAGCAGCTTTTAGAGCCTTGCAAACTTAGCAGCAGCTGCTGCTGGCTGGAGGCAGTTTTTAGTTTGGTTTTGCAAGGAAAGAAAGCCGAGAAGACCCACAGGTGCTGCAGTGTGTTGGCCAGTTGCTCGGTGTTATGGGGTGTGCCTGCGATGTATTGTTCCCTGGCCCATCCCCTTGTGTGTGACACCTCCATGTGGCTCCGTGGCCTCTTCCGTCCCCTCTCATCTCTGCCTTCCTTCCCTTCGTCTGCCTCGCAGGCCTCGATGACTTTCACCTGTCCGTCCACAGCGACATGGCCACCATCGTCAAAGCCATGGCCTCCCCGGAGTCAGGTCTGGAGGTGCGCGACCGCATGTGGCTGAAGATCACTATCCCCAATGCCTTCATCGGTAAGAGGCAGCCACTTCCTCCTCTGGGACTCGGGGAGGGGTAGACACATGGGTAGACAGGCGCCTTTCCTGTGTGAGGGGATCCTGTTTGGGGACCTATGCCAAGGGAACATCCTTCACCATTATGTCCTATTGGCTCGTCCTGTTGATTGTGCTAGGAAAACAAATAGAAACCTTGGCCTTGTGCTGCCCCTGGGAGTGTCTCTGCACCTCTCTCACCCGTGGACCACTCCCATCCCTCACCCCTGGAACAAATTCAGGCCCCTCTTGTCTGCCCCCAGAGCCAGTCCTTCCGGTCCTTGCTGCGTTTAACCGTGCTCTGTGGTTAATCTTATGGCAGGTTCAGATGTGGTGGATTGGCTTTATCACCACGTGGAAGGTTTTACAGACCGGCGAGAATCCCGCAAGTATGCCAGCAACCTGCTGAAGGCCGGCTACATCCGACACACTGTGAACAAGATCACCTTCTCAGAGCAGTGCTACTACATCTTCGGAGACCTCTGCGGCAGTACGGCCCCCTGCTCTAGTGCTGTTGAGGAAGTGGGGGGTGGTGAGGGTGCTGAAAGGAGACGCTCTGCTCTGCCCTGACAACTCTCTGAGGACAGTCTTGAAGTGGTTTGCCACCTCTAGACTGCCAGCCTGACCCCTTCTGTGCTGCTCTCCGGTTCTCAGTGTATTACTGTGCAGCTGATGTCACCATCTTCTGCTACACGATCCTTTCTCCTGGCTGGACAGGGAGCAGTAAAACGGCACCTTTCTTTGATCCTGGGCTAAACCTAAACCCCTGGGTGGGGCTGGCTTCCCTCAGTGCTATCAGAGTCTGCATTGTCCTTAAAGGAGTGGGCAGGGAGCTGAGACCTAAGGACACCTGGCTCACCTGAGAGGGATGAGAAGGGAAGGGAGACAGACAGACAGACCTAAGGGTGTCTGGCCAGCTCTGATGTTGTCCTCTCTCTTCTGAGCTGGTTTATGACTATTTAGCAGATCATTGATCCTCTCTGACCAAGTGGGGAACAGTAACCCCCAACATAGCCTGGGCTGGTGTCTGGCAAGGAGGTGTCCATAGCTGCCCATGAAATCTTCTGCCCTTCTTGCGGGCACCCGATGATTACCTGTCAGCAGGGATGGGGGTGAGGTTGTCCCACTGTACATGGCTGTTTTTATTCCGGGACTTACCTGGATTTTCTATTTGCTTCTCTCTAGACATGGCTAACCTGTCCCTGCATGATCATGACGGATCCAGCGGAGCCTCAGATCAGGATACGTTGGCTCCGCTCCCCCACCCAGGAGCTGCGCCGTGGCCCATGGCTTTCCCATATCAATACCCGCCACCTCATCCTTACAACCCGCACCCAGGATTCCCTGATCCAGGCTACAGCTATGGTGGGGGCAGTGCAGGCAGCCAGCACAGTGAAGGTAAATGAATGAAAGGAACTGAAATGTGCCATTAGGGTACTTTCCTTAACACCTTTGGAGAGCAAGACAAGATCTGGGTCATCTCCTGGAATGAGGAATATGTCTCCCTCTCTGTCTCTCTCATGCACACACACAGCACAGTTGGGCAGGTGCATTGCAGAGCTGCTTTGAAGCATCAGGTATGGGCCATTGCCACGGGCTAGATCCTGGGCGTGATGGAACCAGTGTATGATACCTCCTGTCACAGAGCTGTTGTTGGGTTAGAGGGCAGAGTTTGAAAGGAGGCCAGATTTGCTGCGGTGGTCCCCTGTCCTGGGGCTGAGAGCTATCATTGGTCAGGTTTATTATGGTAGTGCCTGAGGCCTACCCAAGACTGGGGCTAGGCCTGTCCAAATACAGAGTAGCAGAGAATCCTGGCCCTGACGATCTTACAATCGAAATAGACCAGACAGACACAAGGTGGAGGAAGGGGTGGAACACACAAGCAGAGTGAACAGTGTGATGGCAGCAAATGGCATGTTACTTCTGTGATGCTTTAAATTTTTAGTCTTTATTTGGTGCAGGGGGTTAGTTCAGAGGGTATCAGCAACATGGAAAGAAAACAGAAGGGAGAAGGGGCATGGAAGAGAAGAGGGGCTGGGGGACAGCAAGGGGAGAAGAGGGTGAGGGGGCATATGTGGACCGAAGCTGAGGGGGAGAGACTGGGAGGGAGGGAGAGAGTTGGAGCGAACCGTCAATCAGCACAGGGCAGGGAAAGTCCAGTCCAAACTGTAGACAGATCTCGCGATGACCAAAGATCCCTACTTTGACTGCTTCTGCCCTTCCTGGCTGGGGTCTGGCTGGTTCCTCTCTGCAGTTTTTCCCAAGGCCATGTGTTGTGGCCTTGGCTTAGGGGAGGCTCCTTTTATTCCGGTCTCTCCCTTCCCCTGCTGTGCTGGCTGGGGTTGCGTGTTGGGGGTGCGCTGTCGGGGCCATTCCCTAACCTTGCCTTGGGCTTCTTGCAGGGAGTCGGAGCAGCGGTTCAAACCGCAGTGGCAGCGAGAGGAGAAAGGAGAGAGACCCGAAGGCCGGCGAGTCCAAGTCGGGTGGCAGTGGCAGTGAGTCGGACCACACCACCCGGAGCAGTCTGCGGCGGGAGCGGGCAGCCAGCGAGCGCTCGGTGCCAGCCAGCCAGCGCAGCCAGCACTCCCTGACTCACAGCGTCCGCAGCCACCACAGCCAGCCGTCTTATGGGCCGCCCGGCCTGCCGCCCCTCTACAGCCCGCCCATGCTGCTGATGCCTCCGCCGCCTTCGGCCATGGGGCCCCCAGGGGCCCCGCCGGGCCGCGACCTGGCCTCTGTGCCCCCTGAACTGACGGCCAGTAGACAGTCGTTCCGAATGGCAATGGGCAATCCCAGTGAGTTCTTTGTGGATGTAATGTGAAGCACCTGTCCCCCTGTTTGTCTGCTGCCCTCATCGGTTTGTCTTCTAGGAAAAGCCCTGGCTTCACTTTGTTTTTTTTTTTTTTTTTCGTCTTGATAACTAAAAAAGGGAAAAATAAACTGAACTAAACCTTGAGTTTAATCCCTAGTCCCGTGGCATGGAGGCGGGGGCCAGCAGGCCTTGCTGAGCCCTGCCAGCCCCCCCCCCGGCTCGGCCCAGCCCACCTCCGGACTCATGTGTGCAGAGGCAAGTTGCTGCTGCTTGTGCAAGCCCCTAACCCCCATCTCTAACCCCATTAACCTGCATCCGTCCTGGAGCCTGTGCTGCTCGCCCGTGTGTAGCTGCCGCTGCCCCCTTACTCCTTCCGCCCTAAATGTCTCCTCTTTCTTTTCATCCTTTTGTGTTTCTTCTGTCAAGCAGCAAAGAATTACGGGGTGTTTGACTTCCTCTGAGCTTGCCGCCCGCAGGGGTGAGAGCTGGAGCATGGCATAGCAGCTTGGCCCAACAGAGGAGGACATGAAGCCCCAAGGGTGCTGGGCACGTACGGTGCTGAAGATGGCTTCTTTCCCACTAGCTGAAGACGCCCCCCCCGTCCTCTCCACAGCCCTGAGAGGGGAGCAGGGCCCAGCTCCAGCCTTTTGTGTGTTCAGATCAATAAATGTAGCCACTGAATGTGCCAGGGCTTCAGTGCCTCTGGGGAGTGGAGAAGATGAGGCCCCATCTGGGAGGGTACCACTCCCTGTTCCCCCATCCCACCACATGCTCAGGCTTGGGCCAGGGTCTGTTACTCTCTGTACAGTATTAAAGCCAGTGTACCCCTGTGGCAAGGCCCCACTTGGGTTCGGAGGCAGTACACTAATGAGGCTCTATTCCTGACTGAGTGCTGTTGGGTCAGTAACTCCCATAGGAGGTACAGGCCAGCGTCAGGAGGCCGAAATACCGGTCATCCATTACTCAATGCTCGTGCCCATGAGCTGCGTGGTGTGGATTTGGCTGAATGTGAGGGTTCCATTTGCGCCCGCTGCGCTGCAAGGGTGGATGTGTAGCTCTGAAAATGTGCCTTTAGTCTAGGCAGCCTCTCCCACCCCCTGCATGACAATGGGCCTGACTCCCCATTCCTTGGCCACAGAGCATGCTCCATCCAGGCCTGCTGTGTGTAGGTGGGGGCTTCAGCTACTGGCTGTACTCTCCTACACTGGTGCTTAGCAGCAGGCTCCGGGTGTGGAAGCTATTAGGCCTAATCAGAGCAAGAGGAGGGGGTAAGAAGCTGAGAAAGGGGCAGCTGTGGGGTTCTCCTGCATTTGCTGCCTCCCTCTGTTGTCCTAGAGGGGTGCGTTGTGCTGCCTTTTTGTCCTCATCCTCTCCATGGACCGGGGAGGGGTGGGGCAGGACCAGGCTCTAAGGAGACTGGAGAGTGACAGCCTTGGGCCTGCTGTGGCAGTCCCTGCTTGAGATGCTGCCCCCTTCTGTGTCGTGGCACTGCAGCCCTTGCCTGTGACATGTATGCAGGGCCTGGGCCCTGTCCCTCTGGAGGACTGCAGTCAGTTTAGCTATTAGAGAAAAGTTCCCTTTTTCTCCCTCGGCCTCCTGGAGCCACTCAGAGCCCTACTCCTTCTGCCTGATGCTGGTGTGATAGAGAGGTTATCTTGGGTAACTGGCTAGTGCACGAGACAGTACATGGTACGCTAAGCTCCACCGCAGCCAAGGGTGGGCTTTGCCACAGTCTTTCCCTTTCCTCCCTGGTTCCTCTCACTTCCGTTCAACAGCTTCCTCTGCAACAGTGTAAACTCCTTGGAGTTGTGGTTTTTATTATTCTTAGCAGGTGAAATATATCGTACGCCTGGCACCAGCTCATCTACTGCCCCCTATTCTGCCCTGTCTGCCATCCCAGCACCAGCTATCCTGCCCTATGTGCCATTCTCCTGCCCCTCTAGCGCAGCACTAGCTGTTCTACAGTCCTCTATTCTCCTAGCTCCCTACCATGCGACCAGTGCATCTACTGTGCATAATCCTTCATATCTACCCTGGTGCCAGCCTAATATCCACTATCCTGCCCAGTGTGCCATCCTGCCAGCTCATGCTGCCACCTACCATCCTCCCTGCCTTCCAGCCAACTCATCATCCTGGCATTGGCCTGGCTTCGCCCCCTGGCTGCTGGGTTTTATAAAAACAAAACCAATCTCCTTGTTTTTATTTATAAACATAGTTTTATTGGAATCCTGGCTCCTGTTGTTTTTATTCCTCTTCTGTCCTTCTGCGTCTTGGGCTGATGCGGCTGGCTGGCCCCCAGCAGGCTTCCCTCGCTGCTGCGGCCTAGAATGCTTGATCCTATTTATTTCCCGATGAGCTCTTCCCAGATGTTTCCGGCTCTGGCACGTGAACAGTCAGTGTCTGTCCTATGTGGCTGCTCCTCCAACAGAAAGAGACTCTCATACTCTCTGAGGCCCAACCCGCAGGGGCGCGGTATATTTTCAAATGTGTTTCCTGATGAAGGTCATTAGGGAAAAGAAGCCATGACATCGCTCTGAACTAAAACCTAAACTGGAGTGCTTGATCTATTCTTTTTTTCTTATGCCTGTCTTAAATAGAGGGAAGCTAATGCAACTCTGGTAGAATTGAATGGGATGGGTGAATAAGCCTGCCCCCACCCCCACCCCAATATGCTGTGTATGCATGGGAATAAATGGGTTTCAGTAGCAACCCCCACCTCTCAAAATATGTATGCGGGTCAGTATACAGCAGGCTCTACACTACAAGCTTCTGCTGGCATAGCAGTTGGGCCGGCAGGGTGAGGGGCGTGCGAAAAGCTCCTAGTTCAGATGCGGTTCTACCAGCAAAACTCTGCTTTTGGGGGGATGGCTTATTTGGCTCAGAGTGGGGACAGAATAAGCTATCCTGCCAAAAGTGCAGTTTTGCTAGTATAAACTGTGCCTGTTTCTATGCTAGGAGCACCTTGATGATTATATTATAGGTATAGCTGTACCTGTAAAGCCTTCCAAGTGCAGACTGGGCCTCTTAACACCTCCCACCTCTCTCTTCCACGTGACTGCAGTTCTGCTGGCTCCAGCTAAACTTGGCTTCCTGCCTTTGATACCGCTCTCTTCTATGTGTCCTGTGGCAAATACAGCAGGCGGGAGCTGAACTGGTCCCTTTGGACATTTTAGGGCTTTTTCCAAGCTCTGGATTGGACAAATGAGGCAGAAGGGTGACAAAGAAGTGAGGAGAGTTGCAAACTCTTGCAATAGCTGGTGTTGTCCCCAGCTTCTGGAGACAAGTGACCACGGGAGAATCTTAGCTTTATTTTTTTAAAGCCCTTGGGGGTGCGAACCAAAGCCTAAAAGTGGGCCCAAGACATTAAAGTCTCAAAAGCCAGAAGGCAAGTAAAAAGAACCTCTTTAATCTCACAATTTTTAAGATAAGCTCACTATTTGATTAGTGAATATGGGGGGGGGGGAGAGTGAGGTGATGGGGAAGGTGAATTATGGGGTGAATCATTTTGCCAATCTGTACCTTAGTTTCCTAATGTGAAGAAAGAATGCTGGTGTGGCTCCCAGCCGTCAGGCAAGTGCCAGCAGGGCTTTGGGTGGGAGGGATTCTATAAGCTTGGGAGTGGCATTAAAGTGTCTGAGCCGATGGGGCTCCCCACCCCAACCCTTGGAGACAGTCACAGATGCCATGTGGCCCCTGCTGCCCCATCCCACTGCTCACTGGGGGCTGGAGCTGCTTGGTGCCATGTTCACTGTGGCCTGCAGGCTCTGACATGGGCTCTGGGAATAAGGGGGTGCTTCCTATCCCGCCCTGACAGAGCCTCGTGGCCGCAGCCCCACCCTCACCATCTGGATTTGAGGGACATTTCTTTTCCCTAACCGCGGGCTCGAACTCAGCCCGCTGGCACTGCCCATGTTCAGGGACTACAAGCCCCAGCATGCAACGCCCCCTCCTGGAGGTCCACGGTCTCCATCGCAGCAGTCTGGCCGGAGAGACTACAAATCCCAGTATGCAGTGCGAGTGGCCTCTGACGCTATTCGGATCAAGGTGTCGCGGTGCATCCTGGGACATGAAGTTTTCGCTTCCCCAATCTGTACGCTTCTCCCTTCCCGCCCCCGCGCCCTCCTGGAAGCGCATGCGTAGAGACTGCTGGGCGGGGGTTGGGCATGCGCAGAGGCGGCGGCTCTGCAGTAATGGGGGGGGCGCTTTAGGGCGGGCGAGTAGCCGCCATTTTGGGGACTGGGCGGAGAGAGGGCGCGAGAGCGAGCTGAGGCAGCACTGGCAGGTGAGGCCGGGCAGTGGCTGCTGGGGCGCGGCGGGGCCCTCCCTTGCCCCGGGCTGCCCTGGGTGGGGGCCAGTTGTCTGGGCGGGTGCCTCATCTAAGGGGCCCTGTGGGCCGGGATAGGGGGCGATCTCCCGTCCCGTCCCGTCCGGGTGGGGTAGGCTCCCCTCTCTGGAGCCCTCGGGGCGTGGGTCACAGCCTGCCCTGCCTGGAAGCGAGGTGCTGCCCTGGGGGCCGGCTCAGCGAGCTCCCCCCTTCCTGGGTGTCCTGTGGCGGGCGCCGGCTTGGCATGGGCTGGGCTCGGTCCCTACAGCTCCCCCCCCCCGATAACTGGGAGGGCGGCACCATGGGGGGAGAGAGTGGGGGGAATAGACCCCGTCCCTATCTGGGGTGGGGGGAATACCCTGTATTTTTCCGGGGGACGACGACATAGACCCTATGCCTGGGAGGGTGGGTACGAGGGAGGACTTGTATTCTGGTCGGGGGGAATAGACCCTGTATCTCCGCAGGCTTGTGCAAGGCGATGTATGGGCGGGGGGAAATAGACTCGGTATTTGGGAAGGGGGTGTGAGGGGGAGACCCTGTATCTGGGTTTCTTGTTTCATCATTTTTCCTAACCCACTGCTTTAGAGCAGGAAGTCTGATGGCTCCTTGCTTGGCTCACCCCTGACCTGGGAGAAGCTGTGAGGAAAAGCATCTTTCTATCCTTGGCTTGGGGCGGGTGGGAGTTTGGCTTGTAGCTACAAATGCCTTGTGCTTGGACTAACAAATGTTGCGCTAACCAGTACTTGGTGGGAGACTCCCAAGAAGAAAACGAGTACTGCAGGAACTGGTGTGGGTGGCTCTTCTCCTATGTCAGCGTACAACCCATTGCTCTGCTCTGATACTGAGTATGGTAAGAGGCATTATGCTCAAGGGAAGGATACAACCAAGGTCCTGTGGTTACTGTAATCTTCTGACCCTTTGCTATGCTTTGCAGGCCACTTTTCCTTTTGTAATTGGGCTATTATCTTGTGCATCCTGTGTAAATTCTAGTCTGGCTCCCTAAAAATCTCCTGCAGTTCCTGTTGGATAGAATTGTTTCTTTCTTGTGTAGGGAGAGTTGCTGGGCAGCTGTTAAACAGCTGTGGTGCTCCCCCCTCAGAACTGTATAGTGGTGAGTCAAAGATATTGAGAGCTAAATGCTAATATCTGTAGTCTGTTCTCCAGAATGCACATAGACTCTGCTCTCACCTAGTGATGAGGATATTTGACACCCCTCTTCAAATGCTAAAGCACTGTTTCTGTGTGGTACCAGTTGGCTATTGGTGATTCATTGGAAACACCTGTCATGGCAACAAAACTGTTATGAGTCATCTTAGCATCAGTTATGCAGCTGAAGGTCCTTGAGTGAAATGGGAATTAAATCAGGATATGTAGAGCTTTCTTGAAGGTGGTGTGGTGTAATCTAACATGACCGGTTAAAGTGAGCAAAGGCCTCATAGGCGGATCAGGAGTATCCCTTCCCCAAAATTATCTGCGTTATTGATGTAAGCGTGAATTAGTTGGCTCATGGATTGCAGCTTCTTTCTGTAAAGCCTACTGGGCTGAGGCATTATGTAGCTCTGGTAACTGTAAAGTGGTGTTCTGAGGTTGAAAATGGGGCCTTTTCACACAGCTCGTCCACTGCATTCCCATTTCCTTTCTCTGGGCTTTTGAATTCTGTACAATTGCAGGAAACCCAGTGTCTATTTATCAGGCAATGTAGTTGGCTTCTCTCCCCACTTGGAAGCTAATCTTCTCTGATCTCTTTCCTATTTTAAGCTGTAGGCTTTTTGATCACCGCTCTTATCTCCTCTGCACCATAGACTGCTGTCAAACTTTACCCTTCGGCTGCCCAAAATCAGAACTTGGAACCTTTTCAGGTAGGGAAACCTGAATGCTTTGTGTATTCCAAAAGTCTGGGATATTAGGGGCCCTTCTTATTGAGCGCACATTCTGTGTAGTTACAGGCTGTGTTTACACTGAAGAGTCTGTGTTGGCATAGCTATGCTGGCATAGGCCCCTAATGTAGCATGCACCAGTAGAAGTTTTTTTTGCTTGTGTAGGAATGCCACCTCCCCAAATGACATTAGCTATCAGAAAGAAGCACTCTTCTGTTAGCCTAGATGCATCTACTCTGGGGGGTTTGTTGGCATAGCTGTATTGATGGGGTGGGTGGATTTTGCACACTCTTGACTGATATAACTGTGCCGATATAAGTTTAAAATGTAGACTAAGCCACAGCCTCTTATTAGAGAAGGTTTACTTGGACTCCTTAAGAAGTAGAGCTGATGCCATTCTGATCAATTAGCAGGAGCAACATTACTTGTCCCTGCAAGCTTTGTTAGCAGTCTGGTCTCTCATCTGGTGTGATGCTACCAAACTGCCCTTTCTCTAATTTTTTGTGTATGTTGCTTTGGTAGAAGGCAGCATTGCTTCTCTTGTGTTGTAAGGGTTCCATTACTGGTAACTAGTACCTCAGTGTTGTCATTTTTTGGAGCCACAGTTTGTCAAAGTTTTCTTTCAGGGTGGTTGGGGAGATCTCCGTTGAAAAAGATCAGGAAACCTCTCTGACCAGGGATGCTCAGAATGGCACATTTAGAATTTCTCTGTTATAAAAGATAATGGACCCCTGGGGTTATGGATGTCTTGCAGCATGAGTTGTTGAGAAGTAAATGACTGGAAATGTGGTGAGTTGGTGTTGGAATGAAAAAACATCTCTTCTCTCTTAGACTAAGGATGAACAAAGAATAGTTCAGGGTGCTAAATGCATCAGAAAGACTTGTACTGTACAGCCTGCAGCATCCTTTC
Source organism: Eretmochelys imbricata (assembly GCF_965152235.1). Classification (NCBI taxonomy): domain Eukaryota; kingdom Metazoa; phylum Chordata; order Testudines; family Cheloniidae; genus Eretmochelys; species Eretmochelys imbricata. The sequence goes on from NC_135580.1 coordinate 7,939,012, forward strand.
TCTTTAATACAGACAGGTGACCAACAGAGACTATAGGTCCCAGCAAGCAGCATTTCATCTTGATCCCAGCAGGAGAGCAATTAATCTAAACGCATGCTGGGACCCAGGGCTCAAAATATGCTTGTTCACTTAGCAATGGCAATAGGACACTTTCCCTGGTGAGTCGGGGGGCCAAAACCATCAGTTTTCTGAAGTCTAAGCTTTCACTTAAACCCTAAAACTAATTTTCTAGCTTTTAATCTTCCAAGGGGGATGGAATCTAACTCATTTTCATGAGATGTTAGTACCTCTTTCTGCTTCTCAGAGCTTTGTCAAGCAACAGCAGTGAGAAATGAAAGACTTGACTGTTACTGAGAACCCTAAAAGCAGCAGTGAAACTCAACTGTTCACTTAACACTGGTGGTTGGAAAACTTATGAGCAGCAGTGGAGGGAGAAAACATCAAAATTGGAGGCTAAAGAGGGGTAGGATATTGAGAATCTATTTTCCCACATCTCCAGGCAGCAGTCTAGAACAGAGAGAAGCAGAAAGCTCTTTATCTCTGGAAGTAGTGCTTCAAACGGACATCCTCTGTCCACAGGCTGATTATATGAAACATGGCACCCTCAAGTGAGAGAGAAATCCCAGTACTCTTTCCCTCCTGCCTGCTCTGAGGACTTATTGGGCTGGACTTAAAACCAGGGTATTGTCCCTGAAACTCCAGTGGTGGTCACCTTTGTCCTGAAACTGTTGTCAGTAGCTACTGGTGTGGTGCTCTGCTCTTTTTCGATAAGCTGCGTGCGTGTTCCCTCTGTGTGCTGCCCCAGCTCTGTGCAGATAGCTAACACAGCAGACCCCGAGAGAACCCGCAAAAACCACAGACTCTAGTAAGGTATGAAGGAACCCGAGCCAGGTTTATTGTTGAACGAAGCACAGTAATAGTTTTCCCTGTAGACTCTACAGGGCATACTACGAATTTGTGCTCCCTGGCAATGGACACAGCTCAGTCAGTGGCGGGACACTCCACTGCCCCCTAGACTGGACAAAGATGTGCGCTCCCGGACCTACTTTTATACAGTTGCAGGACAGATTACTCATCGTAGTTCAAACGAATCTATCCATGTTGTCCTTTTGACCCTGTCTTTAAGATGCACCTGCCTGTTTCTTGTTATGTCTGTGGAGTGTTCTGATGCCGTCTTGGCCCAAGTTCCTCTCATTAGCACTTGTGTGTGTGCATGTGCTTCTAACAACCTTTTCTTGCCAACTTCTGTGAGTGGGACCTGCCTCTGGCTCACAGCCCAGCTTTGCATAACACTGCCTGGAAGTACTTTGGTTCAGGCTTCAGGCCTCAGACTGGGCCTCTGATACAAGAGTTAGTTTCTGTAGTAAGAGGAGGCCCTGAAACAATCTCTTGCTGGGTTTAGGCATCCGTATTTGTAAGGGCAGCTGCTGTCTGTTCCCTCACCATAAACCAAGTGCAGCTCATGAACTGCTTAGAGGGCCACATTAGGTACTTGCCAGGAAAGTTTGGGGGCTCGAGTATTAGTTTGTCAGCTGCTTTATGGCCTGTAGGGTGGCATTGTCTGATCTGATAATACCAACTCTAACCAGAAAGTAATTGGCTTACTAAGCAACCTCATTTTGCTTAACTCAAATCTGTGAATTAATCCTCTTCCTCTTTCAGCCACTGTCACACTTGTACTGGGCTTCAAGAGCAATCTACTTTACCATGTAATGCTTTATGCAATTCTGAATTCCTGCATCAGTGGCAGTTGGGCGTTGCTTGTGACTCATTCCTGTAGATATATTGCTACTCAGAGGGAACGTTTTCTTGGATTCTTCCTAGGGCTGTCCTCCTCTAGATGTTGCTGGGTCTTGGGCTGCTTAGTCAGATAAAGCTTATTAATATTCAGGAACCTCACTCATTACTTGAAAATCACAGCTCAAACCAATTTAGTAGGCTACTAAATATACACAAAATGGTTTGGGCAGTGAACAGCAGACCAGATTAGGTGATGGCTGGTGAAAAGCAGTGCTGTGTAAGTATCATACATACCGAGGAAATAGTTACTCTTCAGCTTTCATGCATTTTCATCCATGTGCAATTTGTGCTGGGGAAGGGTACTGGCTTGGGAGCCATGGAGACTGAGCTCCTCTTAGCTGGAGTAGGTACAGCCAGGGTAAGGGCAGTGCAAGCTTTTCCAATACCATGGGCTCCCACCAGAGTGCCGCATTCCTCATCCAGCCAAACTTCTTATTGGCTACTAGGAAGTGGACTGAAACTACCAACTTGTTTTACAAAGGGGCTGTTGCACATCACTGGAGTGACTTGGTGGGTATTGCATTCATCTACCAAGTCTTGACCTTTTCCTTTCTGGCAGCTGTTGGGTAAGGCAGCCAGATAAACTATGCTTCAAATGCTGCTCTGATCACCTACAACAGTGGTTTTCAAACTTTTAGCATATCCCTTTCCAAATAATGTAATTTACTGCAAACCCCTATCTGAGATACGGTCATAATATACCTATGATTAGATTTCCAAGTCTTACTCAATAAAATGTGGTATTTGCCATTGCAGGATTTTTCTCTCGTACCACCGATGTAGAACTCATGTACCCCTACAGGTACGCGTACCCTCGTTTGAAAAGCGCTGACCTACATCAGACAAGAGCCCATTTGCTTTGACAAACTGCTGCTACCTGCTATCCTTCTCCTTTGGTGGAGGGACATCTTAATAGTAAGGACTAGCACGTGTGTCCATGGCTGGAAGCCCATAATGTCTTCCTCAAAGATAGGTATAGCACGACTGGAAATATGCAAAGACTTCAACCTTTCTCTGCTAATGCTGCTAATAGAACTACTTTGGGGTTTCTGGTTATGCTGGGTGGTGATAGCTGTACCTTTGTTATGGTGATGAGGACCATATAGGATCTGAATAGAATAGAATTCCTGTCCTGCTTACAGACTTGCTTTAAGACTACAATTTCAAAGGTGTAGTGAGGGTGCAGCACAGAGAAGCTTGGCTATCCTGTACGTCAGTTTTTCATGGCAGGAGGCTGGGCTCAGAATTTTAGCAGAGATGTTTTACACAGCTTCCCTGAGGAGAGGAGTTCTCTGAAGTCAGCCAGTGAGAATACAAGTTAGCCCATTAGCTTTATGACAGAAATGTGTATTGGCATGTGCTTGCTTTAGGAAAGTCCATGGTAGTTTCCATAATACTAGGGTACGATAACAGCCTTAATGACACTTGTGTGTTTTTTTTCCTCCTAGAAAGAGGAGAAACACATCTTCTGGCAAGTTTTGAACTTGTAGCTTCTGCAGATATGTTTCCTCTTACTCAGGTGATGGCAAGAAACTGCTGAGATTAGGGTTTAGAGGGGTGGTTCCCAACCTATGTACCATTGTGGGCTGCATATGCAGCTATCTGGGTTAGGCTGCATCCACACAATACTATCTGTATGGCCCTGAGGATGTCTAGTGGGTTGCAGCTGTGTGCTGATTAGGCTGCCAAGCAGCCTGTGGGTTGAGAACCACTGGTTTAGAGCCTGGAATTGAGTGTGAGTTGAAAGCTGCTAGTTTCTTCCTAGAGAAATGGGGGGATTTAGTGTAATGAATGGTGGTGTCTTCATTTTCAGTCTGCTATAAGAGGGGTGTGTGTGTGGTGGGGTGCCCTCAGGATGGGGAAGTTGGGGGGAGGAGTAGGGTATGAAGCTGCAAGTGGGTTGCGGGGAGTTAGGAGTGCCTGTCAGCACCACATTTTCCCTCCCTGATCCCTTTGGCCTGGCCTGGCTGGCTGGTGGTGTGGAAATGACACTCTCAGACCTGTCTTAGGCTGCTGATTGTGGGCTAGAGGGGGATGTGTTTCACAGTGGGTGGGTGGGGGTGGAGGGGAATAGGACAAATGGTGATCTGTAGCCCTGGGAAGGGTAGGAACCCCCATGTGAGTTGGAAATCTGGCGGTCTTAGCCCTTCTCCTTCCTCCATGTGTTAGCTGGGGTACTAATGCCTCAGTGAGGGGACGTGAACACCTACTGAGACAAGTGAAGCAGTTCACACCTCTGAGCTATTGTTGGTCTGTAGTCTTCTCCATTGGGTGTTGTGGTCAGACATCTCAATGAAGTGAAGGGGATCATTTCACACCTCTCTGATCCACCTTTGCTGCAGATGTTTGTGTAGAGCCTTTCCCCAATATATTAGGCTCAGATCTGGGGAAGAAGCAGGCTGTGCTGGGAAAGTAGAGACGAATGACAAGATTGTGAAGGGGCTAAAACACACCAGTACAGTCTTTGGCAGGGGTAATGGGCAAGAAGGAGCCAGGAGAAGTGGGAGGAGGCAGGGGAGCATAGGATATACTGAGATCACTTTTCAAAAACAAGGACATTTAAACGCAGAGTTAAGTTTGCCCAGTGGGGCCTTGTGCCCTTCCAGACCATGGAAAGTGGCTAAACTGAAAAGCTAAAACAGTAATACAAAGCTGAGGTACACCCCATCCCTCCCCCACTGGAGCTGGCAGTGATCACTAGGAAAATTTCAGTAAGAGTGTTGCAACAGTTAATAAATCACCAAAGTAAGTGGTGGATTTTCCCCCCTCCTGATGGCATCAAATCTAGAATGAATGCTTTACTGGAAGTTAACTTGAGACTGACTAAAGCATTAGGCTTAATACAGATTAATTTCCTGTTTAACACAGACAAGAGAATTTAAATCTAGTCTAATGAGCCTTTCTGGCCTTGACTTAATCTATAAGTAGATATGATGGACTAAGAACATTCCATTGTGTTCCCCACCTTTGAATTCCAGCACTTTTCTGGATCCATTCAGCTATGTTCACTGTTGGGTGTAGTTGTATTGAATTGTAGAGGGATTAGTTGGAGTATCTCTGCCAAGTAACTTGCTGTTAACTGTAAGGGATGGTAAGTCTCTAGCCATGTGTTGGGTCTGAAGATTTGAGAAGGATCTAGTTCCTGTTGAGCACTGCTATACAGGAACTGACATGTGACTGACCCTCAAAACTCATGTGATTTAACAGAGTAAGGCTATGTTTACGCTGTGAACGCTATTGTGGCAGTGATGCAGTTATGCTGTTATAGTGCTCATAGCATAAGTGCTTCCCACATCAACAGAAGCAGTTCTTCTGTTGATGTAGGTAATCCACCTCTCTGAGCATCGGTGGATAGGTTGATGGAAGAATTCTTCTATCATCCTAGCCATGTCTAAATCGGGGGTCAGATAGGCTTGACTATGGGGCTTGAGTGAGTGTGTGTGTGTGAGTGAATTTTTTCACGCCTCTGAGTGACATAGCTAGGTCAATCTAAATTTCAGGTATAGACCCAGGCCTAAGTATTCCTTCAGACCGAGCCTATTGTCACAGTACCTGTTGGAGACTAGAATAAACACATCTGTACTGTAGCTGGGCGGTGGGGGGAGGCGAGGATTGTAACATCTTTACAGAACACGCAGCTCTAGGTTCAGGCTTGTCACACACAACAGTGGTAACTGCATTCACAGTAGCAGACTGGAACTGCATTTTCACAGCTCTTTTTCTTCAGGTTAAAGATCTCCTTAATCTGCTTCTGATGGAGCATAAAGCCTAGCTAGCCTTTGCTTCAAGTTTCTTCAGGATAAATAACTTGTATTGTAGGTTGTTAAAGCTCAAGAGCTGAGCCATTAATCTTGTACCTCTCTTGGGTGCTAAATCTGAGGAAGTGTAGGGCCTGCATAGGCCAAGCTACCTTGAAAAGCCTGAAAGTGTAAAGAGAAGAACAGAACATTAGTCGCTCAAGGCTGATTGTTTCCCAGTAACAGGATTGCTCATTCTGACTGAGTCATTCTGCTTTGTGCATAGCAGCTTGCTTCAACTCCATTTTGGATTTTTATTATGGGGGCCTCCTGATTCCAACAGCTATGAGTCACAAAATATAGCAATGTTTCAGTTATCTAAACTGTTGCCTGCGTTTTTTAACCACTACATGCTGTTTGTGCTTTACAGCCCACTTATTTACTTATGACAAAAGGCATGAAAGCTTTTAAGCTCTTTTGTGCAGACACATCCCATGGTTCTAAGCAGGATTGTCCAGTAGTTAAGGCACTGACCTTTGACACAGGAGATCTGGGTTCATTTCCCTGCTATGCCACAGACTTCCTGAACTTGAGCAAGCCACAGTAGTCTCTTTCTTGGTTCCTCTTCTGTAATATGGAAATAATGCTTCCCTACCTTGCAGGGATGTTGTGAGGTTAAATACACTAAAGATTGCATGGCACTCTGACCTAGTAGTAATGGGGCTATATAGGGATCATAGATAGGAAAACTAAGATCTATAATCCACCAAACAGCTTTGTGTGGTGTTTGGATAACATGGTGGAAGAACTGCCTAAATACTGTCTGTGCTACAGCCTTCACCATTTCTGCCACCAGTAGAGCTGCACTGGTGTGGGATTATGGGTCCTAGTTTCTCTAGTGTAGTGAAGGCTGTTGACGTTTTGACTAAGATGACAAGCTAATAAGTATCTAGGTTTCTTACTAACCAAATGGAGTGTTTCACTGTACAAAGACAAGTGAGAACCTAAGGCCATCAATGTGAATATTTCAGACAAATGAAGGTGTTGGTCAGAAAACTACATGAATGGCTGTTGGTTAGACTTCAGCAGTCTTCTGGGAGGGTGTGATTTGCGTTTCATATCAAGAACCCTTGTATTGTGTGTTGTTTGTTATGTTTAACGCCCTACTGAATTCAAGGCCTTGAAAAACACGTCATGGACTGTGGAATCTGGTCTTTTGTGTGCTTCTACCCTAACCCTATACTATACAGATTTCACATGGGAGACCAGTGTTTCTCAAACTGAGGGTCCTGACCCAAAATGGGATTGCGGGGTGGGTGAGTGGTCATAAGATTATTGGGGGGTGGGGGAGGGGAATCACAGTATTGCCACCCTTACTTCTGCTTTGCCTTCAGAGCTGGGTGGCCGAAGGGCTGCAGCTGCTGACCGAGGGCCCAGCTCTGAAGGAGCAGCACAGAAGTAAGGGTGGCAAAACCATGCCATCCTTCCTTCTGCGCTGCTGCTGGCAGCGGCTCTGCCTTCAGAACTGAGCTCCCAGCTCCCACTCTCTGGCTGCCCAGCTCTGAAGACAGCACCGCTGCCAGCAGCAGTGCAGAAGTAAGGGTTGCAGTACCACAACCTCCCTACAATAACCTTGAGACCTCCCCACAACTCCTTTTTTGAGTCAGGACCCCTACAATTACAACACCGTGAAATTTCAGATTTAAATATCTGAAATCATTAAATTTACAATTTTTAAAATCCAGTGAGCATGAGATTGACCAAAGTGGACCCTGAATTTGGTAGGGCCCTAGCTACATTGTGTCGGGTCCTGATGCTCATCAAAACAGGTGTTTTTCCTTTGGCAAGCTAAAAATAGTCTAATCTTAAATCATATTGAATTCCTGAAAGGGAGATTATTTTTAAGGCTGGAATGTTCTTTCTAGGAAACTTGTTGAAGGCAGGATGAGGAGAGACTTCTGACATGAGCTGTGGAGAGAGCTGTTTGTTTTATGTGATCTACCTTCATGCAAATTACATAAGCATCTAGGAATGTCTCTGTAGTCCACTGAATCAGTGTTTTTAATATGATGGAGAAACTTTGCTTTGTCTGCTCTACGTTCAAAGTCTCTACTGTAAAACACAACATACTCTTGTCTTGATTGCATATTAAGTAACAGTAAAAGTACATGAAGTGGATAACAAGCAGCACTAGCCAAATTAATAGCAATTGGACTAATCTTGCCAGCATGTTGCAAAAGGTTTATCCTAGTGTATTCAAACACTTGACTTCATGTTCTGAAGTTGTGCAGTTGAGCCACAAGTATGAATAACAGTGAACATAAACTTTGTAACTTGACCATGGCTATCCAGCAGTACTAATGTAGAAGTATCCCAATGCTAACGAAAAATGTTAATCTTCTGAACAGCATAGTTCAGTGGTTTTCAAACTGCAGGTCTCACCACCACTGACCCGGCCACTAAAAGTCCTGTTGACGGTGCTGCCTGGCTAAGGCAGGCTAGTTCCTACCTGTTCTGACACTGTGCTGTGCTCCAGAAGCGGCCAGCAGCAGGCCCAGCTCCTAGGCAGGGGGCCACAGGGCTCTACACATTGCCCCCACCCTGAGCACCAGCTTTGCACTTCCATTGGTCAGGAACTGGCCAATGGGAGCTTGGGGTGGGGGTGTGCCTGTGGGCAAGAGAACCTCGGCCTAGGAGCTGGACCTGCTGCTGGCTGCTTCCAGGGCACAGTGTGGTCTGCGGTGCCAGGACAGGCAGGAAGCATGCCTTAGCATCCCTGCTGTGCTGCTGACCAGGAGCCACCTGAGGTAAAGCCCGCACCTCAATCCCCTGACCAAGCCCTGAGCTCTGTCCCAAACCCAGAGCCCCTTACTGCACTCCAGACCCCCCGTTGCCTGCACCCTATTCCCCTTCCCAGCCGTGAGACACACCCACCCTCCCTCCCTCCCCCTCCCCCCCCCCCCCCGCCCCTCATCCCCAGCTCCATTGTGTCACGGGCATCAACAATTTTCTTCAACTAGGTCGCCAGAAAAAAGGTTTGAAAACCACTGGTATAATTTATAGGCCCTACATCCCAGTAGGCAGGGTGCTGTTACCTTGCTAAAGATATCAGGCCTATGGATACTGTGACTTCCAAAGGCTGTATTTCAAAGCATGTTTCATGTAGCCTACTGATGGTACTGTAGCTGCCCATTGAGACAGTAATGGGCAGAATAGGTATTCTGTTAATAGCCAAATTAGAGAGATCATGAGCTAGTGGACGTGGCACAGGAATTGTAAGCATCCTGTCTTTTCTGACTTAATGTGGCCTTGAGCCACTCATCCTGTTTTCGGATCATACCACCTTGCTGCTTGGCAGCTGAAGCTTGTTTGTACGTACTTTGAATATGTGATGTACTAAGTATTATCACTGTATCACTATCAGAACTCTGCTAGCTTATAAAGGCATGGATTTAAAAACAAGTAACTTCCATACCAGATCAGACTAACCCACTAAGTCCAAAAACCTCTGTCACTTGATGCTTCAGGATATGTAACTAACTCAAGTAGAAAAGTATATAAGAATAGTATGTCCACAGGGAAAATGTCTTAATAGCGAATGCCTTTGAGCATGATGTTTTACATTTTATTCCAAGTCATAATGTCTTTTACCCCATAAGAATACCTAATCTTTCTAGAAATCTGCCCAACTTTTCTCCTGCTTGCGACCGTGTAGCAGTTAGTTCCCTAGGCTAAAACTGCATTGAGTAAATGTTTTCCTCTTTTTTAAAATGTGTTGGCTTTTTGAATTTGAATATTACTTTGAGCATAGATAATACATGACTCAGTACCATTTGCTATCTTATATGTTCTTCCACTTTTGGCTTGATTTTTATTTATTTATTTATTTTTTAAAATCTCTCTCCGTGGAAGTCTTGTCATGCTTCCAGTTGTACTTGTCATCTCTAGACCCCTCTGTTCCTGATCCCCTTGAGGTAAGCAGGGGACAAAATAGTTCAGCTTCTTTTCTTGGTGTGTTCTGGGAACACCACGTACATATAGTTCAGTATCTCCTTCCATTTGTTGCTTCTTGCTATCCTTTACTTATTTGGGATGGGTGGGAAGAACAGCATGTGGCCATTGGTTAACCAAGTGTAGAGCTGTGAAATACTTGCGTATTGACATTCTTGTGACTGCTTGTGAGGGTCCTGTCTGCTATCATCTTTGCTGTACGACTCTCTGGACTAAGCCACAAGAGCAGCTGTTAGAATAGATACTATGACTTGAAGGAGCTAATTGAGTGAAGAGGGCAAACAATTGCATTGCAGAAACTGGATCTGTATTAAAGCAGCTGTCTGTCATAGATAAAAGCTGTCTTCAGTCTGGCAACCTCTTAGTGGCTGTGAGGCCAGTAAGCACACATGAGGATTCACTGGCAAATAGCTGATCTTGGCTGTTCTGTGGAGGGAAAAACCTTTGATCACTTTTCTCAGAGAACAAATAGTTTGGAAACTTGAAGTGTCACGAACAAGTGCAGAGTAGAATCTAGGGTCATCAAAGTTACGTAACTCTCTCCTTGCTGAACTTCCATTCTCTGCACTATTGTACTTTGAGTGCAAAGTGGAGGCTTTGAAAAGGATGAAGAAGGCCATGGCTTGCAGCTAGACATCTTTTTAACTTATTGTGTCATTAGTGTAGGTGGTAAAACTCTGCAGTATGTAAGTTTGGCTTTGTAGGCACTTACAATACAGAAGCGCAGTTCTACACCACTTCTAGTTTTCCTGATGGCATCAAATCTGTCTGGGATCTTAGATTGCATTGTTTCTGGTGTGTGGTGATGGAGAAGCATGTAGTTCCTTGTGAGGTGCTGTAGAGTAGCTCTTTTTATTAGAGATCAATGTAGTTGGTAAAAGCTGATGACATTTGTAATTAGCATCTGGGTTTCCAGTGGTAGTCTTAAGTCTAGCCGATACTAGAAAGAGTTTACCCATAGATGCAGTTTATAGCAGCAAAAGTGCTTTTGCCAGTATATCATCTTTATACCTGTTTCTGAGCAAATAAGCTAGGCCAGCACTCTTACTCCAGTATAATTGCCTCTACACAGAGGTTTTTGGCTGTATAAAAAGTTGCATTCCTCTTCAATATACGTTTTGGTGGTATAGTATCTGTATAGACCTAGTGTTAATCCAGTCTTGGCTTAGTGGTATCCAAGATGCCATGACTTGGAGCAGTCATGGAATAAGAGGGAAGGTCTTCTCGTAGATCAGTAACTCGTTAAAAGTCTAGAAGCAAAGAGTAGGAATAAATGGTCGGTTTTCACAATGGAGAGAGGTAAATAGCTGGGACCCCCAGGGATCTGTACTGGGACTAGTGCTATTCAACATGTTTATAAATGAACTGGAAAAAGAGGTAAAAAATGAAGTGACAAAATTTGCAGATAACTATTCTGAGTGATTTAGTATTAAGTCCAAAGCAGAGTGCAAAGAGTTACAAAGGGATCTCACAAAACTGGGTGACTGGGCAACAAAATAGCAAATGAAATTCAGTGTTGATAAATGCAAATTAATGCACATGGGGAAAAAATAGTCCCAACTATCCTTACAAAATGATGGGGGTCTAAATTAGCTGTTACCACTGAAGATCGAGATCTTGGACTCATTGCAGATAGTTCTCTGAAAACATCCACTCAATCTACAGCAGCTGTCAAAAAAGCTAACTGTTAGGAACCATTCGGAAAGGGATATATAAAAAGACTGTAAATATCATAATGCCACATTATAAATCTGTGGTACACCCACATCTCAAATACTGTGTGCAGTCTTGGTTGACCCGTCTCAAAAAATATATTAGAATTGGAAAAGGTACAGAGAAGAGCAACAAAAATGATTAGGGGTATGGAACAGCTTCCATATGATATATTAAAAAGACTGGGACTGTTCAACTTGGAAAAGAGATGACTATGGGGAGGGACATGATAAAGATCTCTAAAATAATGAATGGTGTGGAGAAAGTGAATAAGAGGATTATTTATCCTTTCATGTAACACAAGAACAAATTAAATTGATAGACAGCAGGTTTAATACAAATAAAAGGAAGTACTTCACACAATGCAAAGTCAACCTGTGGAATTCATTGCGGGGGGATGTTGTGAAAGCCAAAACTGTAAAGGGGTTCAGAAAAGAACTAAAGTTCATGAAGGATAGCCATTGATGGACCTATTAGTCAAAATGGTCAGGATGCAACCTCATGTTCTGGGTGTCCCTGAGCCTCTTACTGCCAGATGTTGGGACTGGATGGCTGGGGATGGATCACTGGATAATTGCCCTGCTCTGTTCCTTCTCTTTGAAGTGTCTGGCATTGACCACTATTGGAAGACAGGATACTAGACTAGATTGGGCATACTGGGTTAGATCAATGGTGTTTCTTATGAAGCTTTAGTAATGTTGTCTTTGCATTTTTGGACACTTCATTAGGTTGTGAATTGGTTTACTAATGTGATTGAAGAGCCATAGGTATGGGTAATTGGATTTCTGTACCTATTCAGTATACTTAGTCAACATACTATTATAACGCTCAGAATGCACTTTAGGTTTTGTCCAGACATAGGAAAACAGACCATTCCTTATAAAACAGCACAGCATAATGCAGTACTTATACTGCTGTGTGGCAGTGGGCTTTTCTGCAGTAAACCATTACAAGTCAATTCAGAGTGACATTTTCCTTATCTGTGGACTCTGCCTGAAATGAGAGAGATCTGAGTCAAGCTGAACAAACTCTAATAAAATAATTGCTTTGAGACTCCATGAATACAATGAAATACTTTTCCTCTCTAGAAATACTAGATATTATATTGGGCTCAGCACTTGCCTGTAGCTTCAGGCAGGCATGGGCCCTGAATTCTGCTGAAGTGGAGGGATATGAGTATCTCTACTGGGAGGTGTCTAAGGGCTTGTCTACACTGGCACTTTGCAGCGCTCAGGGATGTGTTTTTCACGTCCCTGAACGAGAAAGTTACAGCGCTGTAAAGTGCCAGTGTAGACAGTGAACCAGCTCTGGGAGCTACTCCCCCTTTTTACACTGTTGGGGAGCTCTCTCCCAGTGCTGGAGCCGCAACTACACAGCTACGGCAGCGCTTTAACGTTGGTAGTGAACACATACCCTTAGTGTAACTGCTATTAAGCTAAATTCCTGTGCTGACTTAAACTTTTAAAAATAAAAAATAAAAAGATCAGTAGTACATTGTAACATTGTAGTACATGTAACTGTATCCCAAAACAGTCACAGTGGGCATACAGCCGCTGGCAGTTCCGGAAGTTGGGACTCTTGGCACCTTTGATGGTATAGGAGCTGGGTTTTGTTTGTGGCATCTAGGAGGCTGTTGATCTTAGTTCAAGAATTAAAGCCAATCAGTATAGATTTATAGAAAACATATCTTGCTGAAATAACTTCATCTTTTCTTATAGAACTAATAGTGTGATGTAATACTTAGAATTCTATAAGGTGCTTTGACTTGGTACCACACATTTTGATTTTAAAAAAACAACCACCCTAGAATATAAAATTAACATGACAGATTAAATGTCATAAAAGCTGGATCATAGAGCTCAGAATATAACTGTGAAGAGGGAATCATCAAGTAGGTGGTTGGCTTGTATTTTTATTGGGGTGGGCCCTTTAGGGATCGGGTTTTGGTCTTGTACTATTTAATGTTTTTACCAATGACCTGGAAGAAAACACACAAATATCACCGATAAAGGTGACAGAATGATACAGTAATACACAGTGATCTGGATCACTTTGTAAGCAGTGTGCAAACAATGTATTTTAGCAGGCTAAACATAAATCTTTAGGAATAAAGAATGTAGGCCATACGTACAGGATGGGGACTCTATCCTGGCAAACAGTGACTGTGGGGGAGAAAACTTGGCTGTGGTGGATGAACAGCTAACCACGAGCTACAGTGCAACATTGTGGGCAAAAGGGTTCATGCAATCCTCCCCTGCATAAATGGGAATCAAGTAGGAGTAGATTTTTACCTCAGTATTTGGTATTGGTGTGACAGCTGCTGGAATATTGTGTCTAATATTCAATTCTGGTGTCAACAATGCAAGAAGGATGTTGATAAATTGGAAAGGTGTCCGCGAAGAACCATGAGAATAATTCAAGGATTAGAAAACATGATTTATAGTGATTGAGCTCCTTGAATCTATTTATCTTAACAAAGAAGGTTAAGGGGTGACTTTGATCAGTCAAGTACTTACATGGGGAACAAATATTTTCAGCATAGCAGGGAAAGATACAACACGATCCACTGGCTGGAAATCAATGCTAGGCAAATTTAGACTCCAAGGTATAATTTTTTAACAGAGTAATTAATCACTGGAACAACTTACAAGGATCGTGTTGGATTCTCCATCAATGCAATTTTTAAAACAAGACTGGATTTTATTTTATTTTATTTTTTTTTTAAGAGATGCTTTTGGGTGGGAAATTTTATGGCCTGTTTACACAGGAAGTCAAACCAGATGATCACAGTGGTCCCTTCTGGCCTCGGAATCTATGAATTACTACGTTGGGGGGGGGGGGGGGGGAGGGAATTTCTAACTCTCCCTTTAAGAAGGTGCAGAAATCACTCTAAATTTGAGTGAAAAGGTGGGGGTGTGGCACTCCTCTTCATTCCAGCAACCATGGTTAGCAATTTGCTACCTTGCTATGCTTTATAACTAGCTTGCTCTGGCTAAATTGATCAGCAGTAAATTAGCCAGTGTTGGTCAAGGTTTCATCAGACTTCAGAATAAATATTCTTTCATTACACTTAAGGGTAAACACCTAGTTGAGGCAAATGCTGCAATATATCCTTCTCAGGCCTACACATGTCTACACTATCTCAGCACTGCTACCCCGCTGCAGCCGCTGTAGTGTAGACGCTTCGTACATCAATGGAAGGGATTTTTCCATTGATATAGTTAATCCATTTGTGAGGTGGTAGCTAGGTCTACAGAAGTCTTCTATTGACCTAGCCACACCTACAGTTAGGTTGAGCTAATTACAGCACTCAGGGAACAATGTTTCACAGCCCTGAATGACCTCCCTAGAGTGTTCTAATTTAAGTGTAGATCAGGTCTGAGTTATTGTTTCAGGCTGTGGCTGTTTCTGCAAATGGACAGATACTGCTGCCTTACACTTGGTGGTCACACTTCTGAGGTTCCTTTGAAACCCTTGGGCAACACTTTCTTATTTAAAAAGAACAGCTTAAATTGTCAACTCAAGCTATTTAGCTTGAATACCCACTGTTTATGCAGTTCCTACATCTGGAGCTTCAAGCATAATATGATTGTAAGAGGCAAAATCCTCAGAGCTTCACCAAAATTTCATGCAATACCAAGTAGTATCATAAAGCTCCTTGCTGCTGACGTGAACCATACAGGTCATTCTGTGCCATTAATACCTTAACTAGGAAGTTCATCTGTTAGGCTTAGCTTACTCAAGTTACAAAATGTGCACCCATAAGTAAACTTCAGAATGAATAAACTCTATAGTTGGCTATCACTGCACTGGGGGTCAGGGAGAAGTTCTGCTTGGGGTAAAAATCATGAGTAAGTAAAGTACTCTGGAAGTTCCCAGATAAAACACGTTTTTTTAACCACCTCAAACTTTTTAGATCTCAGGATGTAAGAATCCTGTCCCAATGCCCTTTTGAACTTTGTAGAACAGCAGTTCAAGATTGCTTATTGCCATGGCACTGCCAGCAAGGGCATACGCACAGGTCCAGAGTGACTGAGCCACAAAGCTTGTGGTTTCAGGGTGACAGATCAGTGTTCGCTTTCCTGAATAATTGGGGCTTCGCTCATAGCCTGGTAAACTGACAAGTTGAGAAGCCACATCAGTGCTTGTGTAAAGTTTCCACCTGGCTCTAATTGGTAGAATCTTTAAGGTGATAGTGTATTCAAGCCTATAACCTCATGTAGGGATTTAGAACCTTAATACAAACCTGTCAGAACTCTCATTCTCACCTTTTACAGTGATTCTGACTCTACATACATGGGTCATTTGTGCTAATCTCCCAGCTGATAGAATTTAGTGCTGTGAAAAGTCTAATGCTGTACAATTACACCACTTATTGCCATACAAAAAGCCTAATGCTCCCTCTGTCTTCTCAGGTCTTATGCAATATGGAAAGAGAAGACTAAGGTTCCATCATGATCGGAGGCTTGTTCATTTATAATCACAAAGGAGAGGTTCTAATCTCTCGAGTCTACCGTGATGACATCGGGTAAGTAACTTGACTCCAACTTAAAGCTTCTGCACCCTAGTCCCACTCACTGTGCAGACAACATTCCATAGCTGCTTCCTCTGCATTAGCTGTGTATGCATG
Organism: Eretmochelys imbricata; assembly: GCF_965152235.1. Classification (NCBI taxonomy): domain Eukaryota; kingdom Metazoa; phylum Chordata; order Testudines; family Cheloniidae; genus Eretmochelys; species Eretmochelys imbricata. The sequence goes on from NC_135580.1 coordinate 7,954,903, forward strand.
TGAGACTAGTTCATAACTACATTAACTTAACTAGCAGGATTTTTTGACGTACTCTAGATCTGTTTCTGAATATTGGTGTCCTTCAGGTGATGGTAAAAAGTGCCCTGCTAGTAAGGCTGGGCTTCTCAGCTAAAAACCTCTGTAAGGAGATGCTTCCTAACTTACAGTGAAGCTGGTAGATTTGCAGTTAAAGCAGGAGTGGTAAAATGGCATTTGAGTGTATACCACATACCAGGCCTAGGGGACACATGCTAGTCTTCCCCACGAGCATGGGGAGAAAGAGGGTATGTTTCCATACTTGGATATGGCCGCATTGCCCACAAAGCCATTGGGCAAAGTTTGCCTAGGTCCCAGGAGCTGAAGGTTACATCTGACTTGTATAAAAGAGGTAGTCTACAGCCGTGGTTCTCAACCAGGGATACGCATACCCCTGGGGGTACGCAGAGGTCTTCCAGGAGTACATCAACTCATCTAGATATTTACCTAGTTTTACAACAGGCTGCATAAAAAGCATTAGTGAAGGTAGTACAAACAAAAATTTCATGCAGACAAAATGAGAAAGTAAGCAATTTTTCAGTAACAGTGTGCTGTGACACTTTTTTATATTTTTTGTCTGATTTTTGTAAGCAAATAGTTTCAGTGAGGTGAAACCTGGGGTACTCGAGACAAATCAGACTCCTGAAAGGGGTACATAAGTCGGGTAAGATTGAGAACCACTGGTCTGCAGGGCCCAGCATGCAATTCATTCTTATTGCTTGGATCAAGCCTCTGATATCCACTAGGGGCTGCCTAAATTCAGCTGCCATTGTCTTTATGGTAGCCAGAATAGATTTAAAACTTGCTTTACCTGCAGGAGGAATAGCTCAGTGGTTTGACCATTGGCCTGCTAAACCCAGGGTTGTGAGTTCAATCCCTGAGGGGGCCATTTAGGGATCTGGGGCAAAAATTGGGGTTTGGTCCTGCTTTTGAGCAGGGCGTGGGACTAGACGACCTCCTGAGGTCCCTTCCAATCCCTGATGATGGGTCACTGACCTCTGTATTTATCAAGTCAAGAATCCAAAGATCTAGCCGTGCTTAACAGGAATAATGTGTCTGCTAGTGCCTCCTAAGATGGAAACCAGACAGAAGCATCCCAGTGAAGTTAGCAGTCCAACTCTCAAGTGCAGCTTTTTCCTTTTAAAAAAAAAAAAGTTATGCAAGGCCCTTTTTATATAGTGAAACTCTTGCCTCTAGTGGATTCTAGCTAATGTCCAGTATCAACAGATTGGAATCACATAATCAAATCAAAAAGAAAAGGAGTACTTGTGGCACCTTAGAGACTAACCAATTTATTTGAGCATAAGCTTTCATGAGCTACAGCTCACTTCATCGGATGCGTACAGCCCTCTGAACCTTGTGTGATCTGCTGGGTATTGACACGCACGCCTACACTAATGCAGAACGTGTAGTGGAGAAACAAGTATGCAAATATCAACATGTAAAGTCTCATAAGAATTCAGTTAAGGGTATGAATTCTGCAACCTTGTAGAGCTAAAAGTTGATTCTAATGCCTCTCAAAATGGCACCACTTAAGGATGCTTTATCTGAATAGCATCCATTGAAACACTGGCCAGCAAAAGGCTGTTGCTGGGCCAAATAATTTGCAATTCCCCTTGTTTTGCACCGCCAGCATGTCCGTATTTCAGAGCCTAACGTGCAGTGAGGCATCTGACCTTTTTTGCATGGAAAGTCACCCTTGTGACTGGAAAAAGCTCCTGGCAGAACAGAAGGTAGCAGTACTGGAGCCTTGGCCTTTGCTCTCAGTCCTGTACTTCATTCAGCAGTTTGCACCTTCTTTGGGCTCAGGACCCATTTGTAAACCTTGATGGCCTGTCATGACCTAGTAAATAGCTTTAGTGTGCAAAAAAAAACCCAAAAAACTGGCTTAAATGTTACCCATGATATATAATATATATTAATAAGTACACACAGTGTATTTATTTAGCATTGTAACAGCAGCTCCAGTAGCTCCTGTCCCCACTCTGGGTGTTGTGATCTCTGGGGTTGCAGCACTGCTCAGGTTTGCCTGGTACCCTGCACTGGCTGGGCTAAACTTGTGAGTGGCATTGTGATCTGGTACTTGGGGTTGGAGAACCACTTAGTCATATTTGGTTCTTAGCTCTCATGGAGGAGCTGGGCCAAACCTGAACAGCACCCCATGCACCCGGTTGCAACTCCTGGAACAAGGAGTGGAGCCCAGCCAGCTCTGTGGGACCAGAGCTGCCACTGAAGGGTAAGCACAGGGTGGGCTCACTCTGCAGCTCTCTGCTTGACCCTTTGATGCATTCATCATGACCCCTGGGTTGAGAAACATGACCTATGCCTTGCTAAGCAAATTGACTAGCCAGCCTGGGCCCATTTAACCTCATTTTACTGAAGGGGAACTCCTACCTCTACACGGCTGTGGAGATCAGAATACTGTATCTGGATTTTGCTTTCAGTAACTTTCCTCCTCTTACAAATAAGGGAATTGAGGCCCATGTTAAATGACTTGTCTGGAAGGAACTATAAAAGTAGGTCTCTAAAATTACTACAGCTACTTGGTGAGGATACATGGTTGGTGAGGAGATTATAAAGTGGGTTGGCCTGGCATGGGCCTGTACGTATGCTCAAACTCCTAATGTGGCTGGGTGAAGTGGGTACTTATGCCTTCAGCACCCCTTTCCAAGGACAGAGCATAAACTTTGGTGAAAGAAGCTTTCTGAAGTGAAGCGTTTCTCACAATTTGCAGCTCTGCAAAACTGCTTCACTTTCAGTTCTCTTGTAACCTCTAAAACTGGTAAAGATCAATTAATCTTCCGGCAGGAACTTCATCTGGCTCTTAAAGTGCCCAAAGAATTATTGGGGGTTTCTTCTGTCAGTGTGGTGGAACCTGGTACAGAGTTGGCTAATGGCCCACATATGCTGTTTTTATAAATAGCTGTAACTTGGTAGGGAGTGTCCTGTGCATGCTAAAAACTTGTGATGGAAGTGAGCAATTAAATTAGGGTTTTCTGCTGTACTGAGCAAGTGTAGTGAGCAAGGAGAGCTTGATGCTAATGTCCAAACCAGGAAATAGCAAAGCCATGTCTGCTTCAAGCTGTTGCTGGCCCATCTCTGCCCTTTAGCACATCATTAGAGTCCAAAGAGAATGGAATACTATCCAGCTTCTAAGTATTCAAAAGGAAATAAAAAATACTGTTGTCCAGTGTCCTAAGTGGAATCTGGGTATGAAATGCTCCAGTCTTGTTGCTAAAGCATTGCTGGATCAACTCAGTATCCTAAATGGCTGTATTGTGACTCCTGGAGCCTGTGGGCTCTTGTTTCCAAACCATCTTAGCTGAACAGTGATGTAAATGCAAAAGTCAACATGAATGTCATGCACAGAGGGGAGGTATGCATGCCACAAACAATCACTGCTGATGCCCTTGTTGGTTGGTAGCTCATGACCTGAATTTCGTCTTTCGGTGCCAGAGTTGAGACCCACTGACCGGATGTCCGTTTGGAGGGAGAGGAGTGAGACTGGATTGGGGTGGGATTGGGAAGACTTGCGCTGTTGCTTATGCTTTATGTGAACTCTGAGAAATTAAGGCTTCTGACTCCTTGGCTCTTGTTTGGCCCCTTCACTCCTGCCAAACTCTGTGGAAACTTGAAACCTACACACTGGGGGAGAAACTCAAAGCCATGGGTCTACAGTAGCTAGAACTCTTTCCCCTTGTGCATATGTAAAATCTTAAACTGCATATGGTAACTTGGTGTCCAGTGAGCAGAGTAGCAGTTAAGTAACCATTGCTTTGAATTTCCTGGCACTTCTGTATAGCACTCAAACTTGAGATTTGTTTGCTTGCAACTTCTCTCTAAAAGAATGGCTTGAAATAAATGCATGTAGAGCATCTGCCAGTGCCGTTTAACTAGATGCATGCATAAATGGTCTTGTTACCTTTCTTAAACTCCATATTGAAACAAAAGCACAGTGCATTTAATTCAAGATTACATGGAAGGGTTCACTGTAACCTTCAAGTGCAGTTTTTATTTGTATGGTTAACTCCTGAAGTAATCCTACCTGCATTTAAACATGCAGATCTCCATATAGACACCTGGTAGGAATGTGCCATTAAATGACAAATTGCATGTATCCTCTAATTCTTGAGCATTTGATTTCAAACCAGACTCTCTTAATATTGATCTTGTGCTTTGATTATCACACACTCGGTCTTAGTTGTGCCAAGATGATGATGGTAAAGTGCAGCATCTGAATCTTCTGGAAGTGCCATCTCTCCTTCGTGCTCTGATTGTGCCTGCCTTTCTATAATTCCCTATGGTTGGACCAAGCCTCAGATGCTTCAGTCAAAACAGCCTTTTAGGAGAGAATGGTGCCTCAGTCCGATCAGTAATATCATGCCTGATGTCTGCTGGTAGGAGAAATCTAAACTCTAAGCAGGCTTCTCCATTAGATGCAGCCTGACACTTTGAGGCTTCTTCATTCTTGGTGTCTGCTATTTTATTTGTAATAAACTGCACATAAGAGTGCAAATTGGGTAATACTGATAGCAACTTGGGTATGGCTCTGACTAAACGCCCAATTAGAGCTGCAACTAAACAGCACAGAAATCTGTTGGCACAGACGGCTGCTGAGTGACCACTGCATGTTAAGTTTCTGTCTGCAATTGCTTCACTGCTGTCACAGCTTCTGACTTTCCATGAAGTACCTCCTTCGCCTCTTGTGCCTGGAAATGGGGAGGGGGTGCTATTTGGTCTCTCCTTATCTCTTTGGATTCATTGTGCCTTGTGTGTGTTTCTAACCCTTTCTCTTGTTGCTGTCACTCCTCCTTTCTTCGCTGGCGCCATTTCTGTCCATCCCATCTCATTGGCTGCTGTAGCAATAGGTAAGAGACGCGTGGCAGGCCATGACTGGCCCAACAAAGTGGGGAGTTGATGTGCTAAAAGTTTCATTCATTTGAGGCTTCCTCTCTCTTGGCCAGTCCATGACTCTTGGGGCTAGTATTAGTGTTAGTGGGGGGAAGATTTAGCTCAGTCCTGGAGCATTATCATTCATTGCAGGGTTTATTGGGTAACACTTAAGTAGTACTGAGGAACTTAAACTCTTTGGGATGAGAGGTAATTCTTATTAACTTGTCTCCCTCTTGAAGACAGAAACTAAACTAGTATTCTTCAAGGTTCTTGGGTAGTAACAATGTATGTTATCAAGTGTAAGTGACAAAGATTGAAGGGGCTGGAACTTAACCCATTTTGAGGATGAGTATTTACTATCCAACTCACTAATATTAACTATACCCAGTATCTTGACTACCAAAATGCAAAGGCATCAGAATTGCAGTAGGCAGTTCAATACCTAACAGCCTATTAGAAATAGCGTTTATCTTCTAGATCAGCAGTTCTCAAACTTTACCAACCTCAGGACCCACATTTTGATTTAAAATTTTTCCTGGACCCCCAAGCCTCCTGCTTCACTCCACCCCTCTTTCCCACCTCTTTCCTTCTCCTTCCTCCCAGCGCCTCCTGCATGCTGTTGAACTTGGAAGGAGGGGGAGGAGTTGATCAGCGGGGCCAGTGGCTCTGGACATGACTTGTGGACCCCCTGGAGTACCTTCATGGACCCCCGGGGTCTACAAACCAGTTTGAGAAACCCTGTTCTATATCATAGGGTCAGTCCCAGAGCAGAGGTATTGAAGGACTATTGTATGGCTCCTAGCTCATTCCTTGGTGTACAGACACTAGTTCTCAGGCTTGCATCAAGAAAAGAGTGTAAAAAGCCTCCTGACTTACTCCCTGGATTCCTAGTCTTAATGGACTTTCAGCTTAATTATGGGAGTACAGTCTGGTAACTATGCAGTGGCCATGATGCCAAAACCTTCCTGCTACATAATGCAGAAGGTTGAAGAGCTAGCCTCTGGAGTTTGTTCTAGGTTTAAATTCCACATCTCTCAAAAGTAAAGGCATTTGTACAGTAAGGACTTGGTCTAGTGCACATAAATTGTCAACTGTGTAGTGGGTTTTAAGACAAAGGACCAGAATGGTAGTGCATCATGTTGAGATTAAGGCAGAGCTACATAGGGAAGCTTGCACAGTACCTGCCTGCACTATGCAACTACACTAGTGCATTTCCATTAGCATGTTGCACCACTGGAATTCTAAAAACTATCAGTCAAACCACTCTGCTGTTCTATAGTTGAAGTATAAGGACTAGCAGTGTAGACTGGAAACAAGTAAAATATGCTCTAAATTCTACATTTCACCTACTGGTTTGAGCTTCCTCATTAATGCTTGCTGTGTTCAGAGATTAAGCACATCTGGGAACAATCCCATTCCTGACACGGCCTGCCTCCGTATATCAGGCAAGTGAATCTAGTAGGATTTGATGGATTTTCACAATGGCATGTGATATGACAGCAGTTCCTTTCATGCAGAAGGGGTTGCAGTCAACCTAAACATCAAGCAAGTTGTGGGGGGCAGCAGGTGTAGAAGCCAGGCTGCTGTGAAGCTTTAAGGAGTGGAGAATAGGAAGTAACAGGCTGTATATTTAGTCAGAATTGGGTTTCTCTCTACCTAGGCCACAGCCTGCTATGCCTTTTGGCCTCTGACAGTGCTAGCCAATGAGGGAGCACTAGCAAGGTGAATTGAGAGGAAGCCTCTTGTTAGGCCAGTTGAGAAACTTCCATCTGGAGGCAGATAGGAATTGGCGTTGAGCTGTAGTCCAAAGCTTCTTAAAGGTGCAGTAGGTTCTCTTTCCTCGTCCCCCTCACATAGTATATTGCAGGATTTAACATGTTAACTCTGTTCCTGAACTCTGTTAGACCCCATTAGCTATAATGTCCCAAACGCCCTTCCTGATAAGGGCCAGGCAAATGTAGCTGTAGCTTAACAAATGTAGTCCTTAAGCAGCTTGGCTTCAGTTTCTGACCAATCTGCAGAGTGCATGTGGAGTTTAATTCTGTTTTTCCGCCTCTTGTGACAACCCTCTAGGCGGAATGCAGTGGATGCCTTCCGTGTCAATGTCATCCACGCACGGCAGCAGGTGCGTTCGCCTGTCACCAACATTGCCCGCACCAGTTTCTTCCATGTCAAGCGTTCCAACATCTGGCTGGCTGCAGTCACCAAGCAGAATGTCAATGCTGCCATGGTCTTTGAATTCCTCTACAAGATGTGCGACGTGATGACTGCCTATTTCGGGAAGATCAGCGAGGAAAACATCAAGAACAATTTTGTGCTGATCTATGAGCTGCTGGATGGTGAGTTACCAGTTAGTTGTCAGGATCCAGTCAGCCATAGCTTACCCCCATCCCAGCGTTGGCTCTGAGTAGCTTCGTGTAGTTTGTATGGGGCAGGGCCATATAGCTTCTAGCTCTGCTTTAAAGTTCCCCTGCATTCTGCCTTCCGGTGTTCTCAAGTGTAGGATGATGGAGCTTTCCCCATTCTCAAACGCTTAAGCTTGTTAGCTGCTCCTCACTTCAGTAGTGAGATTACCTGTGCTATGGTGGTGATGAGGATGGCATAAACATGTTGAGAAAGTGAAGCAAATCACTGCTTCAGCAACCATCATTGAATCTAATCAAGCTGGCGTCCATGCCATGTGGGCTATTCCTGTCCATGCCATGTGCCCTGTTCCTTACTTGGTGTTCGAGCAAGTCTGGGGAGCTAACACCTCAGCCCTCTCTTCCCACTGAGGTGATAGTGCAGTTCAGAGCTGCTTCCAATGGCATATTATTGTAGTCTCTTCTATCTGGATGCTCACTGAAACTTTTTTGATGCTCAGTGTATTTTTAAAAAAAATACAAAACTGCTTCGGTCTGTGGAGGCTAAAGGTCTGCACTTGGGCTGATTCTGGGTCCTCATCTTGCCTAATGCCAATACAAATAAAATTATTTCTAATGCTGTGACTCTAGATAGCCAATGTCAGCTGTTTCCTGAAACTGAGCTCCATCTTCCTCCAGACTTGAAATCAAAAGAATAAAACAAGTGTGGGTGTACTAGGATTCAGAGCCTGTCCAAAGGTCACAGTTAGTGCTTGATAAACTCTCTACATGTTCCTCTTGATGGGGGTGGAGGAGAAGCTGCAGAGCTGTAATTTATTCATTTCTCTTACATGGCAGGCTCTGCCTTTGGTGCTCAAAGCCTGCTCTCTCCTAGCAGAGTGGTAACAGTTCCTGCATGTGCAGTGTCATGTTATATTCACATTACAGGTTTGCCATCCCCGCTGGATTTTGTGTAGGTGGCCCGCTCTCCCCTGGAGGGGCAAAGTGCACTTCTTTCTCTGTAGCTAACAGCTGTTTCTCTCCCCTGCTGGCTCACCCTGCGGTGTCACTACTCTGCTGTTATTTTTTTAGGTTTTGATTTTTATTACATCTCCATGCGAAAATCAAAACCTAAAGAAAATGCTGCAAAGATAGATTATTCTGCTGTTGGATAGACCCTCTTCACTGTCCCTTGGATGTCTCTGGATAGACCCTCTTCAATGTCCCCTGGATGTCTGTCTTGTCTTGCTGGTATTTAGACCCTGAAGTACAGCGCCGTGAGAGCTAGTGAGCGCCTCACTTCCAGATGGACAAACCCTCCCTTGCCCCCAAACTAGCTTGAAAATTCAATTTCCCCCAGACAGTCGCTGCCGTTAGTCCAGCAGGGCTGTGTCTGCTGCAGAGGAGCATTCTGATGCAAGTCTTGGGCTGGTCGTGTCTGCCCTGCTTCAGAGGCTCCAGGCTATGTGGAGCGGGGTGGGCATCCATGCCCCAGTCCTTTCTCCCTCTAGGAATGTTTACCGGTGGGGACTGCTTGCGTTGGAAGTGACTTACACCCTGCAGCTCTCTTGTCTTGTGAGTTCTTTGAGCTGATTATTCTTTACCCTTCTGTAGAAATCCTGGACTTTGGCTATCCTCAGAACTCTGAGACAGGGGCTCTGAAAACCTTCATCACTCAACAAGGCATCAAGAGCCAGGTAATGAAAGGGATTTGGGATATAGTAGCACTGTCCTGTCCCTGTTCTATCTTGGTATAAAAATCTGTTCAAGGAGGTGTAGGGGTCTCAGCCTCTTGGGGGAGGGATCTATCTAAAGTACACAAACTTTGACCATGGGATCTGAGCTGGTCATGGTATAGGAAGCTGGATAGATTGAGCATAGCGGAGAACCTGAGCAGTGTTTCACTCTGTGCTTAAGATGTATTTGCTCCATCTCCTTGTTTCTCTCCCACAAGGATGGGGACTGAGCTGGGGCAGCTCTTATCACTCCTTTACTTGCAAATGTTCAATAGTTTGATTTCATTGAACTGACTGACAATGAGGCTGACAGGTGGAGATAAACATCCTAAGTCCTAGTAAGTCCTAGTCATAGCCCAATTAGGGAGAGAACTTGTTCATATCCCTCTGCTAGAGCAGGATGGCTCCGACTCCTGCTCCAGTCTACTCTCCAGTTCTCAGTGTCTCAAGCCATGGGGCTCTCACCTTCACCTGGGTGACCTTTTTTGCAGCCTGATGAGTCTTGCTGTTAATCTCCCTTATTCTTAGTTACATGGCCTTGCCCTCACAAATTTAGATGCTGCTTTGTTTAGCTTTTGTACAATGGTAGCACCTAAAAAGTCCGAAATGAAGTGTGCTAGGTAGAGTGTACAGACACCAGGCAGTGTCTGCCCCAAAGAGCTTAAATCTAGATAGGAAAGAAAAAGTGTGATCACTTGATGATAGAAGATCCTCCATGTGCCTGAAAAGGAGGGCTGGGTGTTAAAGGAGGGAAGCTTAATCCCCATGAAGGAGGGTGTATTCCCTTGCCGTTCAGTGCTTTTTGGACTGTACAGCCTGAAGTAGAACTAAGAATTGGGCTTGTTTGAACTCATTGGGCAGGCATTGCTTGTGAGATCTTACTGATGCACTCAACTCCACAGAGCTGGTCATGAAATCCACCTGCTTTGGAGTAGGAGTTGGCCATGAGGCAGAAGGGCCAAGTGGGGTGAGAATTCTGCAGTTGCAGTTCACGTTGGACCCTGTGGAATTGCTGAAGGCACAGCAGTCATTCAGCTTCGGTTCCAAATGGCCATGCCCATAGCAGGCCAACTATACACTCCATCCAGTTTTGGCAAAAGCCGTGCAATTCAGAGTGGAGAATATCACTTCTCCTCACCTGCTCTGCATAGGCAGAGTTGGAAGAAGAAGGGAAGGGACTCAAGTCCTAAACCTGCATTAGTGAGCAGTCTGAATCTTGTTAATCTGAGTTTATCCAGGGCTGCAGTCCAACTACCTTCATCTGCACTAACTTTCCCAGTAACTGCTTTTTTTAAACCAGAAATCCCAGCAGTGGCCTCACCCTTGGCTAGCCCAGAACCCCACCCACATTCCCTCTTGCACAAACTGCTGACTTGTACTCCAGCAGGAAGTGTCAAGCCAGATGTGAAGGCTCTGGAAAGGCTGCTCTTCCAGGCTTCCTCACTCCCTCCTGATCACTCCAGCCTGCTGCAATCTGACATGCCAGGCAGTCAGTGCCCAAACTGGCTGAGTCAGCTCCAGTGCCTAGGAAGACTTAAAACTAACCATCTCCGTCACTTCCTTCCTTGATATTTTTTTTTTTAAACACTGCTCTTCATTCCTGTTTTTAGCAAATCTTCATGCTGGTAGGCAATAAGCTGCCACATACAGCTCAGGCTCCATCACCATCATACATAGCTCATTCAACAGCTGGCCAAAGAGCCAGATGTGCTGTTATCCCTGTAATAGAGTAGTTTTAGACTACAGGTCCTAGCAATGGTCCATCTTGAACCAAATAATTCTGCTTTGCATGCTGGGATTCTGTCAATGGGCTATTAAACAAGAGCAGATTCGCTCTGCAGCTGGCCTTGTACCTACAAGGCCCTCAGATTGTTCTGCTTGAGAGTCCTACCATATTTCCAGGACTTCATCGTGCACTCTGCATCTCTATCGAAGAACGCAAATTTTGCTTGGAATCCAGACTTCTGTGTCCAAGGACTTTAACTGCTTGTAACCGTTGAGACTAAACCCGCAAAAGCACGTACACGGGGCAACGCTAGGTGACTTGCCTGCCCTGTTTGTGACAAAGACATTTTTAGGCCTCAATCCAGCTGTAGTATGTAAAAGGCTACTCTACACAAAGCATCCTTCAGTTCCAAATAGTCTGACTTATGACACTTTCCAAATAGGTTTGAACTCTGCTTCCTTTGACCAGGGTCATCCCTACCAATTATGGTGCCCTATGCGGCCTGAGCACCTCCTCTTCTTCCCCCCCCAGCCCCGCAGAGGGTCTCGGCTGCGCTCAAGACCTGCGGGGCTGGGGAGGCAGGAGCTGTGGGAGGCTGCTTTGGGGGAGGAGGCTTGGGTGTCATCTCCTTCCTCTCTTCCCCCCCACTTCCCCTCCTCCTCCCTCCTCCCCCCCCCCAGCACTCACCAGTGGCAGGAAGTGGAGTGACCTGGCCCCAGCCCACTCTGCTTCTCCCCAGCCTTGTTACTCAGGGGCGGGGGAAGGACCACCCACTGCAGTGACTGGGAGGTGGTGGAGTGGGCTGGGGCTGGGTTGCTCTGCTTCCCGTCACTGCTGGTGAGTGTGGGGTCACTGGGGGAAGAGGTGGAATAGGGGCGGGCAGGGGGAAAGAGGCAGGGCGGAGAGAGTTGTCCCGGGTCCCACACCCCGCTAGGAATGTCCTTTCCCCTTGCAGTGGGAACAGCCCGCCTGGGGCTGGCCGGGGGATAGGGCTGGCCACCGGAGCTGGTGCTGCCTCAGACATCATGAATTTGGGGGCAATTTGGTGCCCCAGATTTCATGATGCCCTACACAGCTGTGTATTCTGCCTATGCCTAGGGATGGCCCTGCCTTTGACACATTGACCCCTTACCACATCCATAGGAAGGTCTTATACTGTCCAAAGTGCACATTGCCTTCTTGGAAGGGCTGGTAACAACTGGACACAAATGTATCCTGGAAATGGTGGTTCTGACCAGCTATTGCTTTATAGCTTCTCAAAGCAGCTCCCAGACGGTGCTGGAAAGGGTGTCATGTCTCTCTGAAGCTCATGACAGACATTAGTGTGTCCCTTCCGGTCAATATTGTGTACCCACATAAGGGGTAGTCTGTCTTCTAGGGATACCCGGCACTAGAACAGGGTACAGATTGCATCGATCTCCCTTGGAAGAAGCTTGCTCTGTAGCTTGGCTCATCCTCCCTTTCATGAAAAACTAAACTCTCAGCTTTTGAAATCTTTTCATAATGGCCCTGCTTCTGGGCAGAAAAAGGGAGGCCAGTTTGCCATCTCTACACCCCCTATTATAAATAGGAACTAATTCTAGGAAAAAAATCACACACCACATTCCAAAAAGTGTGCCCTATTTGAACTTTCTACTGCAATTCCAATCCATCAGCATCTCCCTTACTTCTCACTTATTAGCAAAGTTCTGGACTTTCTGCAGCTATAGGAATTCTATAGCTACAAAATGTCTGGTAATCCCCACTCTGAATTGGAAGCCTCTCTGCATTCCAGGGCGCGTGCTGATTAGCACTCCCCATGCGTCCCCCAGGAGATGACATGCTGGGCCTGTCTCAGTAGCTGTGTGTTCAAAACAGAATCCTGCAACACCATAATATTCCAAGGATTTAGTGAATACAATAGCTGTGGGGCTGCCTCAGCAGAGCCAAATACCCTTGAACAGTTGAGGTCGACCACCTCTCCAGCTCCATTCAGTAGAAGTGGTTAGACTTGCGCCATCTGGCTGCTGGACAAAAACAGCCCAACAGAGTGGCTTGAGCAGGAACTCGCCTCAAAGCAACATTCATCCAGTTGAGCAGTGGGCTGAGCTAGAGCCATACGCCCCACTGGCTTTCCCATGTGTGACAGCATTCTGCAAAGTGGCTCTGACTACCCAATCAACCATGACTTGCATCTGATAACCAGTAAATGTTCCACTGGCTGTCTGTGTGGCAGAAACTGGAGCCCCGGGATTCATGTCTGCTCAAGCCTCCCCATTCCTACCACTAGGCCTAAAATTGAAGCAATAGTTTGGCAAAAATATTCAAAGGATTGAAGGATACACATATAAGGAGGTGGTCAGTGGGGTGGGTGAGCGACCATGGGGTACCCTGCAGGGTATTTGGCCAAGTGCTGTATGGACCGTGTCCTGCAGATCCTGAGCTAGTATCTTGTTTAAGGAAGGCAATAGTCTAATGGCAGCATGAGCACAAAACCGGAGATATTTGTAACCTCATTAACGAGGAGCCTGGCATAGAACCAAATTCCCTGCTGTTCATGTGTTTGGTTTACAATACTGAGTTCACACACTGCCCCCTTGTGGCTACCGCCATAGGGATGTGAGACAAAAGGCTGATGTTGCCCAAAACATAGCCATTTTCCTGTAAGGATTAAAATGGGGCCTAATGGTGAAAATGAAACCTAATGTCTGCATCCACTGCTATGAGACTGTCTTACAGAGTACCCTCCTGCTTCACTCTAAAATCCCCTTTGCGGCTGTGCTGGGGCATGGCAAGTGCCAATGACTTAGACTGAGGGGAGTGCAGAGTCTAGACCCAGTGCAAGGGTGTGTCTTGCTGTGCAAGGCCTGGTGCTCACCCAAGTGAGTGTTCTCCACTCTGCCTGCACTGCTGAGCAGATTTCAGGCTCCTGCCTTGTCCCTGTTCAGTGGTGCCTTGACGGGTCATGTCTGGAAGTAGCTCCTTCAGTGCTGGAGTGCTCCATAGCCTGAGCTTACAGGAAAGCCTTCAACTTGTTTGTGCTTATTAGTTGCCCAGACAGTGACAAACTAACCTACTGTGTTCCCCTCCTGAGGTAGCTCTGAACCTAACCTGCCTCTTTCCTCTTCCTTCCCTTTCCTGCTACTGACCTGCTTGCCTGTTAACTCTGTGTGCACAACACTTGCTGCTATACATCTGCTTCCTCTCGCTCTGCGTCTGACTGGACCTGCCTATAGCACCAGGTAGGCGAACCTGCTGTACGGCCCAGCAAATGCATAATGATGTTAGTTGTGCAGATGAGTTAGTGGGATTAGATCCCAGAGCAGCAGCTGTTATACTGACCCGATGTACGTGTAACTTGACATGGAATGGCTGTCCCCAACTTGAATATTTTTGGGTGTCTCTTGCCAGTCATTGGAAACTGGTCTGATCCTGGCCTGAGTAAAATACAGTACAAAGCTTGTCAAACTCATGTCTTGTTACATTCGTCTGGTGGCATTATTCTTGGCTAGCCCAGGGTTTGCTGTCAGCCATCATGGCTTGGTAAAGCCTGAACTGCATTCTAGGTCTAATTTCCCTGTAATTAACCCTTGGTCTAACTATGCGCTACCTGACCTAATGGAAAGAGATCTATCCTTGCTTCCTTATGATGGCAGAGACTAGAGCCAGATGAGTGAGAATAATCAGTCCCTTCCCAGAACAAGGGAACTCTTCATATGGACACTGCACACTAACTTGGCTATTGATACCCAATGGGGTATCATGATGGCACCCTAGATCAAGGCAACAGATGTAGTCTCATGGCCGATTGTGTCTTGCACTGCAAGCAACTTGCTATATATTCAGCTGTAAACTACTATTAATGCTTAATGTTGGGTTTCCAAAGAATTATCATCTTCCCTCTTATTCAGACTAAAGAAGAACAATCGCAGATTACCAGTCAGGTGACTGGTCAGATTGGCTGGAGACGTGAAGGGATCAAGTACCGTCGGAATGAGCTTTTCCTGGATGTGCTGGAGAGTGTGAATCTGTTAATGTCACCACAGGGTACGTGGAAGAGAAGCAGGCTTTTGTCACAGTGGATAGGCCTGGAATCGGCAATCTCCCCAGGGGGCAGGAGTGGAGATTCTGTAGGTAGCAAGCTAACCGCCTGGTGCTGCTTCAGTGTGTGTTCTTCTCCACCCAGGTCAGGTTCTCAGTGCCCACGTCTCTGGCAGGGTGGTGATGAAGAGCTATCTGAGTGGAATGCCAGAGTGCAAGTTTGGCATGAATGACAAGATCGTCATTGAGAAACAGGGCAAAGGGACTGCAGATGAAACAGGGAAAAGGTAAGAATGTTAGGGCAGGATTCCTTAGCCAGGGACTTAGCAGTTTTTGATCTGGTAGACAGAGGTGATGTGAGATCGTCCTCATCTCCTTGAGAACTGGATCATTAGATGTCTTTGAATATATTGTATTGACCCTTTTTGCTCTGAAGGTTAAAAGGGGAAAGCTGGCCTGAAGGCATCAGCATAGGTAATTTTGCTGGCTTGAGAATAATCTGGTTCCAGGAACCAGGGCTGATGTGAACAAGGAGACAACCTGGTGCTAGTTGCACAGAAGCTTTGGTGCCATTAGTCTACACAAGACCATGAGATCAGAATGAGAATAGCTGGGATCCTGTAGGTCCAGTCATGGCTGTGTCCTACTTGGCTGCAGAGGGAACCAACTACTCTAGTGGCTTTTCGCGCCGACATGCCACTGTGGAGTCGGAGGTCTGTGGGAGGCTTTGATTCCTCCACTTCCTCCCTACAGTTGTTGCCTGCAGGGATCCCCTGGGGAGCTGCTTCCTTCCAGAGTACAGGTTTCAGAGTAACAGCCATGTTAGTCTGTATTCGCAAAAAGAAAAGGAGAACTTGTGGCACCTTAGAGACTAACCAATTTATTTGAGCATAAGCTTTCGTGAGCTACAGCTCACTTCATCGGATGCATACTGTGGAAAGTGTAGAAGATCTTTTTATATACACACACAGCATGAAAAAATACCTCCTCCCACCCCACTCTCCTGCTGGTAATAGCTTATCTAAAGTGATCACTCTCCTTACAATGTGTATGATAATCAGGGTGGGCCATTTCCAGCACAAATCCAGGGTTTAACCAGAACGTCTGGGGGGGGGTAGGAAAAAACAAGGGGAAATAGGTTACCTTGCATAATGACTTAGCCACTCCCAGTCTCTATTCAAGCCTAAGTTAATTGTATCCAATTTGCAAATGAATTCCAATTCAACAGTTTCTCGCTGGAGTCTGGATTTGAAGTTGTTTTTGTTGTAATATCGCAACTTTCATGTCTGTAATCGCGTGACCAGAGAGATTGAAGAGTTCTCCGACTGGTTTATGAATGTTATAATTCTTGACATCTGATTTGCGTCCATTTATTGTTTTACGTAGAGACTGTCCAGTTTGACCAATGTACATGGCAGAGGGGCATTGCTGGCACATGATGGCATATATCACATTGGTGGATGTGCAGGTGAACGAGCCTCTGATAGTGTGGCTGATGTGATTAGGCCCTGTGATGGTGTCCCCTGAATAGATATATGGGCACAGTCGGCAACGGGCTTTGTTGCAAGGATAAGTTCCTGGGTTAGTGGTTCTGTTGTGTGGTACGTGGTTGCTGGTGAGTATTTGCTTCAGGTTGGGAGGCTGTCTGTAGGCAAGGATTGGCCTGTCTCCCAAGATCTGTGAGAGTGTTGGGTCATCCTTCAGGATAGGTTGTAGATCCTTAATAATGCGCTGGAGGGGTTTTAGTTGGGGGCTGAAGGTGACGGCTAGTGGCATTCTGTTATTTTCTTTGTTAGGCCTGTCCTGTAGTAGGTGACTTCTGGGAACTCTTCTGGCTCTATCAATCTGTTTCTTCACTTCCGCAGGTGGGTACTGTAGTTGTAAGAATGCTTGATAGAGATCTTGTAGGTGTTTGTCTCTGTCTGAGGGGTTGGAGCAAATGCGGTTGAATCGCAGAGCTTGGCTGTAGACGATGGATCGTGTGGTGTGGTCAGGGTGAAAGCTGGAGGCATGTAGGTAGGAATAGCGGTCAGTAGGTTTTCGGTATAGGGTGGTGGTTATGTGACCATCGTTTATTAGCACTGTAGTGTCCAAGAAGTGGATCTCTTGTGTGGACTGGACCACGCTGAGGTTGATGGTGGGATGGAAATTGTTGAAATCATAGTGGAATTCCTCAAGGGCTTCTTTTCCATGGGTCCAGATGATGTCATCAATATAGCACAAGTAGAGTAGGGGCGTTAAGGGACGAGAGCTGAGGAAGCGTTGTTCTAAGTCAGCTGAAAAAATGTTGGCATACTGTGGGGCCATGCGGGTGGGTACATACATGCACGTTGTAAGGAGAGTGATCACTTTAGATAAGCTATTACCAGCAGGAGAGTGGGGTGGGAGGAGGTATTTTTTTCCATGCTTTTTGTGTATATAAAAAGATCTTCTACACTTTCCACAGTATGCATCCGATGAAGTGAGCTGTAGCTCACGAAAGCTTATGCTCAAATAAATTGGTTAGTCTCGAAGGTGCCACAAGTCCTCCTGTTCTTCTTCCAGAGTGCTTAATTGTTCAAGCAGCCTGTTCTGGCCAATGCTACATGATCACTAGCACTATATCCTCATGTAGCATGAAGGAGGGAGCACAGGCTAATCTCCTGTTCCATGACTAATGTTGAGGCCAGATCACTGACCTTTGAGCCCTGCTTAGAATGGCCAGTTAGATGACAACTTCCTGTTAATCACTTGGTGGTAAACCTGTCTCTGGGTAGTGTTGAGCAAAGAGCAGGTGATGCTGGAGCTGAAGGCTCCTCCCCCACCCACCCTTGTGGGCTTAGTTCTTGGTGCCACGTGCTCAGTCAGTTCCCTTGCTCTCATGCTGTAGAGAGAGGCTTGTGCTCTCTCCAGCTTCCCTGCTTGGGATTAGAGTGCCAACTCAGGCTGGGGCTGCCGACAGCACTGAGCAGCTCTGGCCTCCCACTAACCATTTGTTGCATTTTCTCTTGTTTTCTGCTGACCCCAGTGAATTGGGAAGGTAGATAATCTGCTTTTGCTGTGTGCGCGCACTCTGCTCCCTATCCCTGTCTCTTGCTTTGCGTGACTTGTGCATGTGACTCAAACTTCAGACACTTCTCCTGACAGTTCCTGTGACTGAGCTGCTACCTGCTTACCCTTCAGAACAAGCCAAGGATGAGCACTTCACTGTCCCCTTTAATCCCATCTGTCCGTAGCTGTGTTGTAGATGTGACCCTTGGCAAGGAGCTACTGCTCTGGAAAATCCTCTAGCTCAGCAGTTCTCAACCAGGGGTCTAGGGCCCTCTGGGGGGCCACAAGCAGGTTTCAGATGGTCTGCCAAGCAGGGCCAGCATTAGACTCGCTGGGGCCTACGGCGGAAAGCTGAAGTCCCACCGTATGGGGCAGAAGGCTGGGGCCCTGAGCCCCACCACCCAGGCCTGAAGCCAAAGCCTGAGCAATGTAGCTTCATGGAGGCCCCCTGTGGCATGGGGCCCCAGGCAATTGCTCTGCTTGTTACCCCCTAACACTGGCCCTGGATTTCATATGCAGAAAAACATTTGTTGTGGCACAGGTGGGCCGTGGAGTCTTTGTAGCCTGTTGGTGGGGCCTTAAAAAGAGAGAGGTTG
Source organism: Eretmochelys imbricata (assembly GCF_965152235.1). NCBI lineage: Eukaryota > Metazoa > Chordata > Testudines > Cheloniidae > Eretmochelys > Eretmochelys imbricata. The sequence goes on from NC_135580.1 coordinate 7,973,282, forward strand.
AGAGCCCCTGCTCTATCTAGTAAAGTTCTCTGCATTGGCTGGTAAGTCTCCAGCGCTAGTAGCCAATAGCAGCCATCTCTCTCCAAAGCTCCTTTATTGGCCAGAAGTGTTAAGTGGGGAGACAGGATGGGAGTTTTCAAAGCAGGTTTGCCAGTTGTAACGCTGCCTCTCCAAGGTAGGGAAGCAGGAAGGGAAACTCACCATCTTGGTGATCAAAAACTGAGCTGTCTCTGGCCACAGCAGTAGTGAGCAGGAGCACTGAATTCTGGTACTGAAGTGCCCAGCAGTGGTAACTGTCTTGAGTTCTAGTGTATGGAGGTTTAAGGCACAGGCGGCTCCGCTTTCGTGTAGAAGCTAAAGTTAGGCAATCCTGAAGTCCCAGCCTCTCCATAATTCTCCGATAGGTAGGACTTTTCAGTTCTGCAAAAGTATTGATTATTGTAATAAATTGGCTAGTCCAGCGATAAAGGCCTTCCATAGATACACAGGAGGGAACCAGGACCTAAAGGTTTCTCTTTCCCTTGGCAAAATAGAAGGGCCTTGGGCTTCTCTGAAGAGGAAGCAGTAGGCAGATCCCACTGAAGAGTGGCCCGTGTCAAGGCTGCAATACAAAGGCTGTGTATAGTAGACACTGACCAGTCAGACTGGAGTCTGCCCTTGTAGCCTCCACCACTGGCTGCTTTAGGATACAGATTATTGCATAAATGAGAAGCAAACTGCTTCCCAGGCTGCCTGTTCTTATACAGCTCCCCCATTAGCCATGAAGCCCTCAAGGCTTCCCAGCCGCCAGACTCCTGCACTCTGGCATCCTTTCCCTGTCACTTTTGGTGTCTTTGTCCCTTTCACGCATCCCCTCAAAGCTTTTGAGGCAAAGTGCCTCTTGTGTCCTCCGAGGCACAAATGAGGATTTTCAGAGTGTGTGGAACCCAGTTGCTATCCCAGGCACTCTGGTCATTCCAGGAGCAGCATCTATCCAGCTTCTACAGGTACAATGCCAGAAACTCAATATCTGAACTTAAGACCTATGGCAGGGAAGCATTGTCCTTCACAAGCCAAACTTGTTGTGCTGGCTGGCTCAGTGAGGAAGGGTTGTGGCCCTGGAATGAACCACTATTAGGTGCATGGAAACATGGCTGGTGACTAGAAAACTTCACAAGGTGGAAATTTGAGAAGAAAGGGACACCCCAGAAGGTCAGAGTGGAATAGCGCTGTGTGCAGGAAAATGCTTCCTCTCCCCTCAGACTTCACTGCAGGGACACGCCTCCTTGGGTGAGGTTGGCTGAGTTTCCCATGGCCCAGTGAAGTGATGTTAGTTGGGCAGACTCCAGCATTGTTGTCCTGCTCACATCATGGGGGGCACCCAGCCGAGGCCTGGGTTCAGGTTTCTCACTTAGGAAAGTGTCCTGAAGGTCTGATATGACTTCAGTGGTTCACTGAGACAAGGAAAGTGTGTGTCTGAGCTGGCAGGTCTGTGTCCCCGAATCTCTCCTCCCTCCCTGCCTCCCTCACTTCGTGGATACACATGATGGCAAAGTGCTCACATAGAATACTTGCTATGAAATGCAACGTGGGCAGACCTCACGTGCCCCACGACATTCTAGGTGGCCACAAATTGCACTTTAACTTTCTGTCTTGTGCTATAGCGGCAAACAGTCAATCGCCATTGACGACTGCACTTTCCACCAGTGTGTGCGGCTCAGCAAGTTCGACTCGGAGAGGAGCATCAGCTTCATCCCACCTGATGGAGAATTTGAGCTAATGAGGTATGGCCACTGGGAATGCAGGGCTACTGCATTGGTCTCCCTTGCTGCTGCAGGAGTCTCCCTCTGTGCTGCTAGCTTCCAGCTGGCCTCAAGTTCCTTGAGCACTAGTGCACCCTACCTGTCTGGTCCCTCCTTCTCTCCTAGGGGGTTTCACAGGTCTATATGCTAACAAGCTGAGCCTTGCACCTTCTCAGAGGACAATGATCTGCTCAGCTCCTTGTTTTACAGAGGGCACACAGGTTAAGGGCCGAAGCCCAGGGTCATCTCAGCCATTCCCGAAGCAGTGCATACAGATCCCCTAATCTGTAGGGTGCAGCCCTGTTTCCTAGCACTTATCACAACCTGTATGTGACTGGCTCAAGAGCCAGGAACAGATTCCAAGAATCCAGACTCCTAGTCCTGTATCATAACTATTGGCCTCTACTTCCCCATCCTGCTTGTGGGGCAGCTCACTTTAAATGGTGTCTCCAGCTAGTGCTCTTAATAAATTGTGGAGCCATCCAGCAGTCTGAGCTTACCTCTAGTACATGGCTGGCCTCCCCATTTTTGGAAGAGCTGCTGCTATTTGAGGCCATAAGGGCCTTCTCCTTTGCAGAGTTTATTGATATGTTCGTCCTATCCCTGCAGATACCGAACCACCAAGGACATCATCCTGCCCTTCCGTGTCATTCCCCTGGTGCGGGAGGTGGGCCGCACCAAGCTGGAAGTAAAAGTGGTGATCAAATCCAATTTCAAACCCTCCCTGCTGGCCCAGAAGATAGAGGTAGGACAAAGCCCCATGCGGTTTTGTGCTTTGGAGAGAAGCAGGGGGCTTAGCTGGGACCCCAGTATCCTCTGTGCAAGACTAGAAAGGCTCAGTGTTGGTGCTGCTATTCAGGGAGATAAAGGGCTACGAAGTCAGCTGTGTGCAATCTGCCTGAAAAGTTGCACCTCAGAATTGGGACCATTCCTTAGGTGCTGGACTGGGCTCACTTTGTGCTCTTCCAGGCACCTGCCCAGCAGCTGTTCGCTGAGCATTCCAGCCACTGTTAATGCTTATACCCTTCTCACTCACCTGATGCAGTGAGCTATGAGCAGCCCCATTGCTCACTGCAGCCAGAGGTAACCAGGCCAAGTACAGATGTGCAGCAGCAGAGCCTGCTGCCAGGGGGAGCATAATACTGCAGTGACTACCTTATCCAGGTGTTCATGGTGTAGATTAATGTAAACCTCTTGGGCTCACATGCAAACCTGTTCCCCTCATGCATACATCTCTGCAGTGGGGTTTACCCTTCCTGAGGAGGGCTGCTTGTAATACTTGCTGGAAGGCATACTCATGCTTCCCCCCTCCAATGCTTCCTCAAGCAGATCTGCCTGCCTGAATTAAAGGGAAAAGGCTTTATCTTGCCCTTCAGTTGGCTCCTTCAGCACCAGCTGGCAGTTTTGGCTCTCGGGTTTAAAGCGCTCTCTCCAAGCCCTTGGGTTTCTTTCCCTCTGGGTAGAGTCTCATGCTATAATTCCTGGAGCAGTATCTAGTGTTTCTGCAGTAGCAGCTAGCTTGTGAGCCCTGGAACAGATGGGATAGGGTCAGGGAATACAGGACAAGCTGCCCAGTCATGGCTGTTCTTGAGTTAAGATGAAGCTGCCCACAGACTCTCAACCCCAGCCAGAGTTCTTCCTGCCTCTGCTCACTGACTGTCTTCCAGGTCCGAATCCCAACTCCCCTCAATACCAGTGGAGTGCAAGTCATCTGTATGAAAGGGAAGGCAAAGTACAAGGCCAGCGAGAACGCTATTGTGTGGAAGTAAGTGAGCATGGCAGCTTGGACGCTGCTTGCATGGGGGGAACCACGCTTCCATGCAAATCAGGAGTAACTCCACAACTCTGCTGGGTGCTTGGGGCCAGCAGCACCCTGTCTGCATTAGGCCAGACCTCTCTTTCCCAGAGAAGAGGTGGAATAGCTGGAATCTGAGTCTGACCTCTCTGGTCTTTTCTTTTCTAGGATTAAGCGTATGGCTGGAATGAAGGAGTCCCAGATCAGTGCAGAGATTGAACTGCTGCCCACCAATGACAAGAAGAAATGGGCTCGGCCGCCAATCTCCATGAACTTTGAGGTAGGATGACTGCATCCCTCCTCCTCAGACACAAATCTAGCCTTGTGGGCACTTGGCTGCTGCCACCTGTCCTGCTGGGAGGAACCTCTGCTGTGGAAGCGCTCTCCTGCTCAGGCTTGTAGGAGGCCGCTTTGGGAGCCATGGGAGGAGGTCCACAGTTTGTGTTCCTAACTGCAGTTAGGAACACAGTTCCCTGTGTGGCTGTAGCACTCCCTGTGTTTGTGCCTTCAAAGTCACTAGAAATGCCTTCCCTGTTCCTTCCCGCAGTTACCCTCTGGCTTTTGCCATGCCTGGTTTGGAGGAAGATCAGCCCTAGGACTAGGAGTTCTGTGCCAGGCTCATAGCATTGCATCCCATGATCAGGATCCACAGTGCCTGCAGTGTTCTCAGATGCTCTGCTCATACTCTTTCCATTGGTTGTTCCCTCTCTGAACAGGTCCCATTCGCACCCTCTGGGCTGAAGGTGCGTTATCTGAAAGTCTTTGAGCCAAAGCTGAACTACAGTGACCATGATGTGATCAAATGGGTGAGGTACATTGGCAGGAGTGGAATCTATGAGACCAGGTGCTAGCCCCAAGAGGCTGGCGGGTTCCCTCTCTTCCCCAGCCACCCTCCCAGTCTCCTTGGTCTTCAAGTACACTTAAAGAGAGCATCTGTCTGGCACCCTCTGCACACGGATTGGAAGTTAGACCCCTGTGGCTCACCTCGGGAATGGACTCTCTCCTGTCTATGATCTCCGTTACCACCAGAGTGGCAGCTGAAGTTCAGAACCTGACCATGCACAGGAGGAGCATAGCTAGCCTCCTGCTTCCTGTCCCAAGGTGGGGAGGGACTAGTCTAACCACCATCCTCCTAGGATCGTTCTAGGGAACATCCACCATTAAACTCTTCTGTTGGTGTCTCGCTACTCGCATCATATTATAGTATTTTTGAAGTTCTTGTGCATATGTACTCGTAGAGTAGACCTGAAAACCATAGACTGGACAAATCTGAGTTGATGCTGACCTGACTCCTGTACTAGTTATTGCTGTCGTGGTAGACATTGCTGTGCAGTCTGAGGCGCCTAGGTGTGGTGAGCGCGCCAAGCCTCCCCACCTCCCTTTTTTCCCTTGCGAAGTCTTCAGTATCGTGTCCTGCCATGGGAAGGTTTGTGACCAAAAAGGATGAGGGTTTAAGACGCTCTCGCTGGTGTGTATGTGAGTGGCACAGCATTTCACAGCCCATATCAGGTCCTTGGCGCACTTACCCCCACCTGATGCTGGCTTGAGCCAGAATCTGCCCTCAGTGGATTGGAAACTCCTCTTCCATCCCAGCGGGTGTGGGCGCAGGTCATCCTTACTCTACCCAGGATGTGAACTACAGGATCCGTCCTTGGCAATCTGAAACATGATGGCCAGTAAGAACCCCCTGCCCCAGCCCACCCTCCCCACACTTCTACCAAATGCTTCTGGGTCTATAGAAATGCTGCTGCTACCCACAGTCCTCTGCTTCGAATAGTGTGGTCTCCATTTTGTACACGTTGTGATTTGTCCAGTTCTAAACCTAATAAAGTACGTAGAACAGAGGAGGCTGTGAGAGCTGTTGTTACGGGGGCCCTGAAGGAGCCGAGCTGGGACACAGGCTTTGACTTGTAAATACTGCCATGTTGCTGGAAATGTCAGGGCTCCCAATAGCTTGAGAGTTTGCCCGGGTGGGACAGGTGAAGAGGGCCAGTGAAGCTCTTGCTTGCCAGTAATGGCAGCACCACTCACCTGGCCACTCGCTCCCTGGACTCTCGGGTTGTGACAGAGCTCCCCTGCAGCAGACACCCTCATTTTGCAGTAGCCAGCAGTGCTGCTAACTTGTTCAGACCTCTGACTTCTCAAATGACTCTGCAGGGCAGCATATGGCAACACCCTGTAGCCCAGTAGTAAATGGGCAGAACCCCTAAATTGATGGGGGTCATTGATCTGGCAGCTTTAGTGGCAACTTTCTTTCAGGCAGAGACCTTTCGCTGACTGGACTTCTGGTAGCTGCAAGTGCTTGAGGCCCATGGAGCCTGTCAAGCTACACCTACCTTCAATGAGAGCCCCTGGAGTCTGCTGCAAGTTCACCTAGACTTAAGAAAAGACTCAGCCTGGCTGAATGACATACAAATGGCCAGCATTGTAGTCCTGTGCTCGTTACTTTGCTATAAAGCAGTGTTCTTTGGGGGGGGGTGAGGGGGTGAGAGAGAAAGTAAAGATCCTTTACTGTGGTCTTGGCCCAGCACACAGCTCACGAGGCAGATCCAGGTCTGTTGTCTTCTGGCCAGGAGTGAGTGACCGAGCCACTCTGCAGCCTGCAGCAGAGCAGAGTGCAAGGCTTGAGTCGGGTGGAAGGGGAACCTAGCAGTCCGATTCAGGGGGTGGGTGCGTTGGGCTAACATTGGTTTCTCAGCCCACTGAGATGAATGGGGTAGCCCATCCCCCTGCACTCCCATGCACTCAGGCTGGCACCTCTGCTTTGTTACCCTTAATTACTGTTACCTCTGAGCCACAAAGGCTAACTCTCAAAGCGGGAACAGAGGCTTTTGGAGCCCATCTCTGCAGCAGTGGAGTGAGATACAGAGTCAGAACATGGAGCCTTCCTCGTAGCCTAATGCTGAAGGGCTTGCACCTGGAGTTGCCAGTCGGTCCTTGTCTGATAATGCAAGTCTGTCTCTGGACCCCACATCAGGAACTTCCAGTTCCTTTGGAGCATAGGCAGTGGCTCCCTAAAGCCATAATGTCAGCGTGCAGGAGCGCTGTCTTGCACGGTAATGTCTGACCATAGTGAAGTGCTAGTTTCATAGGCACTACCCTGTTTCCAGCTCCCCTTGTTTAGGGGAAGAGCATTACGCAGCACACTGTCCTATGATCCCTACTACAAAAACAAGGCCCCATTGAGCCTGGCTGGATGCTGTCTCAGGCTCCGGACATGGAGCCCATCCCCTTACTTTTTAGGATGGTGTACGTACTCCTCCCCCTCAGCACCCCTACTGGGCCATCACTGTCTCCAGCTGGCAGATTGAGGCCATGAGACCCTGGGGCTGAAGTGCTCAGAATAGCAGGCTCAGCCACCTCTCCTCTGGTGGGCTGTGGAGGGTGTTTTTGGGCAAACTACTGTTACCAGCATCATCTTCCCCCAAAGGCCATCAGAGATGTCTGGGCCGGCGATAGCATACAGTGACCACAACTATATGAGGAAGAAGAGTTGGTATGTATGATGGGGGTGGATGAACAGCCTAGGATTTCCTGCTCTAGGAGCTTCTGCTTCCAGATTTGGTCTGCTGCAGCATGGGCTGGGGCCACCCTTTCATCTGACAAGGAGCAGCACTAGCTTGGTGCTAAGAGCTCTCGGTTTCTAGTACTGGTTCTGACCAGGACTTGTAGTAAAATCTCCCTGCCTGCCAAGGGTTTGCTCCCCTTGGTACATGGCTCTAGAAATACTGAACATGTAATGAGAAGGGCTTCTGTCTCGTCTCTAGGTGCATGCAAGAGCCCTGACCTTCACTCGAACAAATCCTCTGCATCCTCTCCTCTTCTAGCACCAAGGTTTCTAGTTTAAACTAGAGCACACACTTGTCATCCAGGTCACTTGGCCTTGTGCTTGTTCCTTAAACATATGTCGATACTGCCCCTCACCCCCAAAAAAGACATACCCAGCAAAACTGGGCCTTGTGATATGGGGCTAAATATCAATGTTGCTGTTTCCACTTAAGCTGAAGCCCAAGCTGAGCCCTGGTGAGGGAGAAAGGTCTCAGAGCCTGGCTTCCAGCCTGAGCTGGAACGTCTACACTGCAAACGAAACAGACACACCTCACTACAGGGCTGAAAACAGCAGTGTAGGCAAACCCTTCCTGCTGAGCTGAGTCCAGTTGCAGGCTCTGTGATGTTCTTGTGTGAAACTGGTGCCATTGGCTGGGCCTGAGCCGTGCACTGTGAATTGATTTTGTGTTTTAGTGTTTGCAGCTCAAATCCTCCCTGGTACTGAGTTGATTCTGCTGTAGTGACTTAGACGACTTTTTATTCCACTAGCGTGCACCAACCCTGAGCAGAGAGTGGGTGCTAGGTTCTGTACATAGCAGCAGCCCCATCCCAAAACTCCCCATGTACAGACAACAAGACACAGCCGGTGCTTAAAGCAACTGAATCCTAGAAATGTCAGTCTGTAAGAGACCTTGAAGTAGTCAAGTCCAGCCCTCTGTGGTAAAAGCAGTCCCAAGTAAACCTAGACCATATACAATCTGTGATCTACCGTAACCCCCAGATCCTTTTCAGCAGTACCATTGCCTAGCTGTTTGTTCCCCATTTTGTGTTGTGCATTTGATTTCTCCTCCTCTCATTCCTTAAGTGTAGTACCGTGTATTTCTTTACTGAATTTCATCTGGTTGATGGGGAAGGTGCAGGGGCTGAGGTGAAAAGTGAGCCACTCATGATAGGCAAAGGCAGCAGTGCCAAACAACTGGCCTTCCCGCAGCATGAGGGGTCTTAAGGAGGTGTAGTTATGGTCATGGACACAGATTCCACCTCATTCTTCTGAACTGGGCCCATTCACTTGGGCACTGGTCCTAATGAACTACAGGTACTCCTGAGGGCATTCTGCGCACAATATTTTAAAATTCTGCATATTTTATTTGTCAAATAAATGTGACTCCAGCATGGCAGTGGGGAGCACAGGCCACTGGCTGCACAGAGGTGGGAGATCACTGTGCAGCTGTCCCCCATGGCCTCCAGGACATAAACTCAGTGAGGCTGCACCCAGCCTTGACACAGAGCAAGGAATGTGCCTGCCCCAGAAACACCCTAGGGCCCTGCCCCTCCATACTAGGTGTGGGCAGGAAGACTCAGCAGGGCAGTATCTAAGTGTGGAGGGGTTTAGTGTGGGGGGGATCCAGGTGTGGGTTGAGAGGGTTCTGTGTGGGGCAATCTGGTTGCAGGTAGCTTACTGGAAATCTGGATGTGCAGGGGCTTGTTGGGGCGGGGGGAGGTTCGGGTGCAACAGTAATGGGACTCTGCACGGGGTCCAGGTGAAGGTGGTTGGGGCTGGGGGGGGGAGGGCATCTGGGGGGGCTTAGTGGGAGGTCCAGAAGCTGGGGGAATGAGGCTCAGTGGGGTGGGGATCCAGGTGCAGCTGGTTGGGGCTTGGTGGGGTGGGGATCCCGGTGTTGGTGGCTCATTGGGGTGCTCCAGGTGCAGGGGAAGTGGGGCTCATTAAGGGGGATTCTGAGGTGGGGGGGAGGCTCAGCAGGAGGGCTAGATGCATGGGGATTAGGAAGATGGGGGTGCAGCTCCCTGTACAGGGATCCCTCCCTGTGCAGCTGAGGAGTGATGGGCACAGGAAGCGGGGGAATGGGGAGTTTGCAGGGCTTCCTGCAGCCGGCAGGAAAAATTGTGGGGTGGGTCTGACCCAGCCCTAGATGCCATGTAGGGGAAGAGGAAGTCCTGTGTTCCCCAACTGGGACTTGCAGCTGGGCCTGGCGCAGGATAGGAGTCACCAGCCAGGTCTTCCTCAGTGCTGCCTCCTGCCCCACAGTGCTTTACCTCTCTGTTGGCTGCCCCCAGCACCTGAAACATACTGCTAGTGGTCTCTGTGAGCCAGGAGTTCCCTTCTGGTCCGAATTACCATTGAGCCTAAAGGGCATCTGCTGGGCTGTGTCAAGGAGCCCAGGACAGAATGGGGGCATTGGCAGAATAATGGGGGGGGGGGGGGAGATGCTGGGCTTCAGTGGTTGGCAAGGATTGGTGGGGGGTTGCAAGTAACTCAGAAATGGGGGATGCTCAGGCTGAAAGGGACAGAATTGGAGAAATGGGGGGGAGGTCGTGGCGTATCAGCCGGTGTGACAATCCGGCTGTCGGTGCTGTGCAGCCTCCTGGTTTGGGCTGGGCCGGGGAAGGGGTCTGCGTCTGGCTGTGAAGCTGGAATGGCTGAAGTGGGGCTTTGCTTTGTTTCCGTGCCTTGTGGACAGAAGTGAGCTGTAGCTCACGAAAGCTTATGCTCACATAAATTGGTTAGTCTCTAAGGCGCCACAAGTCCTCCTTTTCTTTTTGAGAAGTCAGGGAGGCAATGTTTGGAGTTAGCAGGGGGTCAGGGGCATCCTGCCGGGAACCCAGGGAGTTAGGATTTCTTACCTAGAGTGTTGCAGACTGAGGCTGCGAGAACCAGACACAGAGCTGCCTCTGTCTCACCCAGTTGAAATCATGGGGTGTGGGGGGGGGGCTCTCTGGCCAGTGAAAGGGGCCTCTGGCTTCCCAGCCCATTTCCTGCTGAGCCCCTCACCTCTCCCCACTTCCTCAGCCGCAGCGTTGGCCAGAGCTGGGAAAAGAACCCAAAATACACCCCAGAAGTTTTCTTCACAAGGCAGAGCCCGCAGCCCAGCACCTGCCCTGGGTCCGGGGCTGGGGGTGAAGAGGGGATCTCAGCTTTCCGAGCCAGATTTCAATGGGCCCTGGGCTGGGGGAAGGGCAGGTGCGGAGTGAAATCAGCACCAACCCAGGGGGAAGAGGGGACCCTCACTCTGCCCCCTCGGTGCTTGAACGAACCATGGAGGTGGAGCATTAACTCCTAGTGCTGCTCCGTTTGCCCAATGCTCCAGGAGCCCGAATGCTGCCCCTCGGGCGGGGGTAAAACGGAGCAGATCACAGCTGATAGCTTTCATAGGGGGTTGGCTAGGCTGGGGTCACTGGCCCCAGTGCACGCTGGGACCTGTAGTTTCCCCTGGAGCAGCCCGGCAGAACTCCTTGGTCCGAGTTTGGCTGCCACCCTCCCCCTCCCCCCCTTCTCTTTGCTAACCTGCAGCTGCCATTGGCTGGTAGATACCGCCCAATGCAATGCCCCAGAGGGAAGTCGTTTCCCAAGGGCTGCCCATGGGCTCTCGTGGTGACTGCTGTGGCCCATGCTGGGCTGCTGAGACACGCTGCAGGGACAGCTCAGGAGTCCTGGGGCCCACTGGGAAGGAGGCGGTCCCAGGGTGTCCCCAGAGGCAGCTGCCAGGGAAAGTCTCTGGCACCGGCGCTGTTTGGATGGAAACCTTCTGCCCCTTTGTGCTGAACAGTCCGAGCTAGGAGCTGCCCAAAGAGCCTGGTGTGGTCTGGGTGGGGGCTCTGGCATTTATGGGAGCAGAGGCTGCAACACCATGCTGGCTGGGTGGGAGGCAAGGTGTGGGGGGAAGCCTGGCTGAGATCCTGCTCCTCTTGCTTCACCGGGGTTGGTGGGGGGCTGTCTTATTTTCCTGCAGGAGGGAGCGACAGCCCCCCCGAGAGTCAGATCCCGGTTTCACCGTCGCACAAGATCGTCGCATGGGCAGGAGGAGGCGCTATGCCATCAACCCGCTTGGTTACAAGTGGGACCATGTTAACCTGACCTATAAGTGAGTGTACCAGGGAGGACAGGGGTGCGTCAGCCTGATCTGCAGCCCCCCCAGCCATTCCCATATGGAGCACCCTACACAGAGCTCAGCTGAGCCCTCTCCAGCCTGGCCCACAGCCCCCATCCCTTGCAGTTAGCCCAGTTCTTGGCTGTCCCTGTTCACCCTGTTTGGCTTTGAGAGGCCTCAGAAGGTGGCTCCACAGCTGAGCCTGCCCCTGGCTCCCACTGCCTCTGCACCATTGCATGTCTCTGGAGAGCAGCGACTCCCTGACACCAGCCTTTGCTAGCAGGAGCTAATTGCTTCCTTCAGGACGCTAATAGCCCCGTGGCTGCCAGGAGCCCAGAGGTCTCTGTTGGATGCTCCTACTGCACAGGAAATGGGGCCCTGACTCTGCTCCGAACCTGCTCCCGCTGGGCTATGCGTGGCAGGGAGCAGGGGCTGCCTCATTGAGCCCACCCGGGGGCTCAACCAACCCAAATAATCTCCCACCACTCCTGCAGCTGGGCTCTATGACCTTATGGGGATGTCCCTGCCATGTAGGCACCCAGGGTACAGAAGGAACAGGACCCTGGCACCCTGCTGCTCCACTTGCCCTAATACAGTCTCTTTCCATGCTGTGCAGACAGGCCCCTTCCACATAGCTAGATGCACTGGGGAAGGGGCAGGGTGGGAAGCTGGCCTCAACTCAAGAAGTAGTTTGTGGTATGAAGGAGTTTGAGACTTGTTAGGGTCTGGTTCAGCTGGGACCCTACACACACAGACAGCACTCCTGCCCCACCCTGCACAGTGCCCCCTGCTGGGAGAGGCTGGGTCTGGCTCAGCTGGGAGCTTCCGCCCCCCCCCCCCATAGCCAGCGCTCCTGCCCTGCTCCCTACAGTGCCCACTGGTGGGAGAGGCTGGGTCTGGAGTAGCTGAGGGGACTCCCACCCCTTCCCTACAGGAGCCCTGGCTACAGTAGTAGAGGCTGGAGGAGCAGCTGGGGCCCAGGGGTCACCCTCCCCTCCTCCTGCTGCAGGATTGTGCAGTTCCCCAGCACGCTGAACAAGGGTGACACAGAGAGAGCCATTGCTGCTGCCTTCCGCATGTGGAGTGAAGTCTCGCCCCTCAGCTTCCGGCACCTGCCCCCTGCCCAGCCGGCTGACATCACCATAGGTAGAAATGAGGGGCTGGGGATGGGGCTAGGGGTGCCATTGGCACGGCACCCTGTGTCTCTCACTGGTGCTGTCCCTGCCTCTTCTGAGCTCCCTTCTGCCTTCCTCCTGTTTGTGCAGATGGCTCTGGGGTTGCCTCTGGGGGTCGCAGACCCAAGCTGCAGGGGAGCCATCTGAAGGGCTTTGAGACCATGTGCCACCCCTGTTCACTCCTTCCCTGCTGCCAGACCCTGCCCCAGCAGAGCATACAAGCCCCCAGGCCCTCCCCTGCACACACTTGGCACCAAAGAGGGGCTGTCACAGGCAGACTTAGCAGATCCAACCACACCTCCTGCTCTCCAGCAGGTTCCAGAGCTGGGATTCCTGCTCCCAGCAGACTCACTGCCCCACCTTTGTTACCTTTTCCCTGGGATTCACATGGCCCTCTGCTTCCAGGACGTCTTTCTGGTTGTTGTTGGGCAGGCTTCTACACCTTTAACCACACTGACTGCTGGTTTTCCCCCGGCACCCCTGCTTCGATGGACTGAACGGGGAGCTGGCCCATGCCTTCCTGCCGCCCCGCGACGAGATCCATTTTGACAACCATGAGTTCTGGATCCTGGGCCGCTCGCACTTAAGCTGGAAACAAGGTAGGAGGGAGCATGCGGCAGCTAGAGGCCTGCCAGGGTTGGCAGGGCAGGCGCCTCTGCTGTCCTGAGATCCCTCACAAACAGCCTTGGGTTGTTTAGCGCCTCTGTGAGGTTCATTATCCCCTTCACCAAAGCACCAGCTCCACCCTGCGCTGCACGGCTAGGCCAGATTTCCTAATCCCCAGCTCTTTCTCCAGGGAGACTCTCACCCCGACACCATCAACCCCCAGTCTGGTCACTCCTCTCCTCCTCCATCAGCCCTTTCCCAGGGGAGCCAATTAATGCTTAAGTGATGAGAATGGTCGGCTACCATTTCTCACAGCCAGCAGGGCCGGCTCCAGGCACCAGCTTTCCAAGCAGGTGCTTGGGGCGGCAGTCAGAACGGGCCGGCAGTCCGTGTCCCATGGCAGCAATTCGGCGGCAGCTCCGCCCCCTTCCCACCACGGCAGCTTTTGTGCGGCAGCCCCGCTGCTCTTTCGGGGGCGGCAGCAATTTGGCGGCGACTGCTTGGGGGCCTCAAAATTGGTAGAGCTGCCCCCACCCCCAAGGATCAGGGCATTATGCTACCCTCCCTCTGCCCCCCAGCAGGAGCCCACCCACTACAGCTCCCTGTGCCACAGCAGAGCCTTGGGGCGGGGAAGAGTGGTGAGTGCTGTCTGCACAGACTACAGCCAGCATGGGGCGCCTTGTTCTGCTAATGCTATAGAGCCGGATGCCTTCCCAACTCTGCCCAGGGCCGTAGGGCATGCCCGGGCTAGGCCAGCCCAGGAGGAAGAGATTCTGCTTGAGACTAGCTCATGGCAGCTCCCCTGGGCTCCTCCCAGCTCCGCTTAGGGGGAGATGACTTGCAGCCAAGGCCAGCTCGGAGCAGCTCCAGCCTATGATTCTCCCAAGGGTCCCGGTTCAAGTCCCAGCTGCATGAGCTTGTGCCCTGGGGTGGCTTCTTCCCGGGCCCCCAGTAGAGATCGCGGCTGGGAATTGCTCACCCCCCACGAGGCCCCTCTGCTGCGGGGATCTGCTGTCTCCCCTTCCCCATGGGTTTGCCAGGTGCCTTGGGTTGAGGTGCCGTCCATCTACAGATGACACAGGGGCCTGCCTCTCTCATCGCCCCAGAAAGCTGCAGTGTCTCTTTGGGCCCAGCTGAGCTGGCGAAGAGCGAGCTGGCTGCAGCTCAGTCAATGAAGGAGCATGGAAGGAATGGAAGGAGGAGCCTTCTCTGTGGCGGTGGCCTCCGGCCAGTGGGGCTGCACTCTTGGGGGGCCTGTGGATGCCTCACTGTTCCTTGAGTCCTGGCAAGGGGACGTACATGGCTCTGCACCTGCTTTTGGCACCCGGGTGCCATTTCCTCCTGGGTGGTGGGTGCTTTCCTACAACCCTGTCCTCCGTCAGCTCGGAGTGCGCTGTGCGTTGGGAGTGCGCAGCTTGGTTCTTGCAGGCAACAGCTGAAGGGACACTGCTGCTGTTGCCCATGACGTCCAACTCTGCCTCTTCTTCCATGCCCCTGCAGCTGATCTCTTCTCCCTGGCAGGGTGTTCTCCGTGGGGAACTCCCCCCCTTTGGAGCTTTCTGCTCCTCTATTTGGGCTTGTGTGCCAGGCTCCCAGATCCTGCCAGGCTGCAAGGTGAGGGCCCAAATTCAAACCCCACCGCAGGAGCCCCTTGTGCTGCTGCGTGGGGCGGGAATTCCCCATCAAAGCCAATATTCCCTGATGTGGGTTGGGTTAGGACAGGGGCTGTGTGCAGGGGTGGTGGGGAGCTGCAGCGGTGGCTCTTCAAGTATGCTTGTAGTTGGGTAGAAGAGAGAAGCCAGGCTGGGCTTGCTCAGGGGGCTGGTCCAAGAGCCCTCTCCCTGTACCAAGGTGGCTGGGAGCTGCCAGGGTTGGCTCTGCAGCATGTGTGTGTGGTCCTGCTCCCTTGGGGCATTCTGTGCTTGCAGGGGTCTGGCTGAATGACCTGGTCCAGGTGGCAGCTCATGAGATCGGCCATGCCCTGGGCCTGTGGCATTCGCGGGACGTCCGTGCGCTCATGCACCCAAACGCTACCTACAGCAGGACGTGGCGCATCGGCCACGATGACGTCTGGGCCGTTCAGCGACTGTACGGTAAGGGGGTGCCAGAAAGTGCCAGCCCTGATGTGTGGCCAGCACTCATGTGTGCCCAGCACCTAGTCGCCATCTGGCCCCAGAAGAGGGGACAGTCCCCTTGAGGGCCCCTTTGGCTGAATCATCGTCCTGCACCGAGACAGAGTCCTACATCGGTCCAGCTGCATCCAGCCAGGAGCCCAGAACGTAGAGCTGCCTTGGGGCCACCTTGGCTAGGGTATCCCATGGCTGCCACAGCAATCGTTATGGGGGTGGGGTCACTGGGAGGAAAATGAGCAAAGGTCAGTCCAGACCTTATTGCATCCTTTGGCCTGTGACAGGCAGCAGGGAGGCAGCTGGGGATAGGATAGGAGCCCCATGGCTTGGAACAATCCTGCCCAGCCCTTAATTGGGGTTGCACTGCCTGGGGCTCTTCCACCCCAAATTCCTTGGCTGCTTCTGTGCCAAAGGTCAGTCCCCCATGTAGTTGGGCCCCAGGTTGGGAGGAGGTGGTTTTACTTCAATGCTCATCGGGAGCCTGCCCTGAGTGCTGTCCCTGCAGGCTGTGTGGATGAGAAGTGGCAGTGTGAGCCTTGGGCCCGGCTGGGATTCTGCATGCGCCGGCAAGCCTTCAGGAAGAGGCACTGCCCCAAAGTCTGCACCTCCTGCTTCAGTGAGACACCCCAATCCTGCTGCTGCCTGGTGCTCTGAGCTACATAAACCAGCTGCCCACAGGTCGACCAGCCCTGCCCAGGCCCCTGCAAAGCAAATGCCACCTAGCACCTCCCATGCCCCTCAATCCCCATCCAGCCTCTGCAGTATGAGGAGAGGTCTGGGGGAGCTGCAAGGGCCCTCAGCTGTAGACGTCACTGTTCTTTGTCTCTCTCTTTCAGAGCCCCTTGCTGTCTCCTCCTCCCCCTCTGTGCGCCCCTTCCCCCCCCCCCCACATTCACACCAAGTACATCTCCGAAGGCAGAGTCATAACCTTCCGTTGTGGGCTTAACTCCTCCAGGCCACACCTGCAAGTCAGGTGAGCCACTACCCCCTGCAACTGGGGGGCCCTTCTTGGGTTCAGAGCATTGATGTGTCCAGGGTCACAGACAATTGACTCTCCCCACAGTAGCCACTAGACCTGCCCCAGGTCTCTCTACTCTAGCTCCATAGGGCTGATCTCTGCAGTAACCTCCTTGTCCGGAAGCTTGATGTCTTCTGAGGGCGAAGGTCTTTCCCAGTGCAGCTCGCTCTCCGGGAGCTGGTATCTGGGCAGATGCTACCAGCTGTGGAGGGCAGGAAGGAGGGAGGCTACTGCTTTGGAAAGGCAGAGCAGATGGGGTTCAATGGCTACTGAGCATTGAACACCCCTCTAATAAGGAGCAATCATGGTTCCTGATTCTGACCATGCCTGAATGAAACAAACTTCTCCACCGTGTTCTGTGTATAAAGTCCCTGTCTAAGAGGCACAGCGGAGAGATGGAGGGAAGGGAGAAATGGCCTGATCTCTGCTGTAGCTGGGAGCGCTCTGGGCAGAGTGAAGGAGGCTGTTAACAAACCAGGAGCTGCAGGAAAGGCATTAACATTTGCAGGGTCACACTGAGTGATGGGCCAGAGGTGGCTGGTGCTAGTTGAGAGCAGCTGCCTTGGACTTACTGTACTGCCCCCCTTTCTCTTGCAGCTGGTACAAAGATGGGGAGCTCCTTTCAGATTCTGTTCCCAGCTTCAAGCTGCTGCCGTGCCAGGAGCTGCGCGTTCATGCCACTAAGTTCAGCGAAGGGCAGTACACGTGCTTGATCCGCCACGCCAGTCGGATCCTCCGGGCCCATTCTTGGCAGATAAAGCTCAAGGCCAGGAGTCCTTCCTCTCACAAGCAACCAGGGCTCTGAAGGGACATACAGGGAAATGCATGTGCCTGATTCATAGGGTGAGGGATGCATGCACAATTGTAAACATGTGCCTCGGGGCCCTAGGGCGCTGAGGGGGAACAGTATCGGCCCTGTTCTTCACAGCAGTCTCATTGCTCGGGTCTCTCATCACTCAGCATCCTGCCCCATCTCCTCTGGTTCCTCCTCGTTCTAGGCACTTAAACCAGGGCTGGCCAAATAGCAGCGAGTTCAGTGCTAGAACTCTGCTCCTTTCATTGGCCCACTCCCAGTGCTGGTAGAAGCTGCTTTGCTCACTATTCCTGAGCCAAGGCAGTGATCTCCTGCTGGGAGGAAGTGAGGGTGAGATTGCTATGGCCTGCTTCCCTAGGCCCTCTGCTTGCTTTCATTCCCTACCCCCGCAGTTAGCTGATATCTGTGAGCATGTCTCTTCCCCTTTCCATGCACCTCAAGCCTGTGCTTATATCCGGATCCACCCTGCTGTAGCCCTGTCAAACCAGGAGCTGAATTAAAACCTAGGTGAGAATCCCAGCTGCCTTCTTCTGCCCATCTTCTTTTGGCTCAGTTGCCCTTTACAAGTAGTGATTTGTCATTTTCCGCGTCCACAGCCTGGCCTAGTGCAGCTGTTAGCTCTGTACCCCAGCCTTTAAGGGTGTGGATGTTCGTTTTCCTGGAATAGATCCTTGCAATTTCCCGCCAAACAAGTTATCTGAAAGAAATGGCAGCAGCGTGGGCTGGAAATGCTGCTTATCTAACGCTTGGGCCCTTTGGCGATGTCTGCACTGTGCACTAACTGCCTCTGGGGCCCGGCTGGGCCCTGGCGCAGAGCAGCTCCTCAGGTGCAGAGGGCTGCTACTGTGCCGGATAGAAATACACCCCGCCTCTCCTTTCAGCATCTTCGGTGAGGATCGGAAGGGAATGAGGGGCTGAAGGAAAGGGGTATTTTAACCTCCTGCCACCCAAGTCCTCGGCTATCTTCTCAGCTGCAGTTTGAGGCCCTGTCTCGTGGAAAAGCCGCACTGGGAGCTCTTCGCAGGGGTGGTGTAGCCGTGTCGGTCCTAGGACATTAGAGAGGCAAGGTCCTTGGGCTCGGGCCTCCCCGCGGGGCAGAGTCATTGATGAGGGGTGGTGAGAGGCCCGAAGTCCCCAGCACCCCCTGGGGGTTGGGATCCTGGCTGGCTGGATCCCTGGGGCTACTGGGGTGGGCTGGGCTGAACTCTGTTTGGTTCCCAGCAGGGGGGCGGGGCTCTATCTCTGATCACTGGGGCAACCATGTCGTTGCCCCGCCCCCTGCCCTCTGCTCTCCGCCCCCTGGCCTGGCCTCAACTTGATCCCCACTCTAGAGCCCCGCCCCCAACCCCACTGCACGCACTGCGCATGCGCCCCCGCAGTCCCGGCGGGAACTTCGAGGACTGCGCGCCCCAGGCAGAGGCGCATGCGTGGGACTCCGTCTCCCGCCGTCCCTCGCGCTGTGGCTTGTCCTGGACTCCATTTCCCAGCAGCCCGCGCGCCCGGCGGACTCTTTTCCCCGGCGTGCCCCGCTCTTCCCCCTCTCCTGGGGCTGCGTGGGCCGGTGGCGGCTGGTCTGGGGCCTGCGGTCCGGTGCCGGGGGCGGGCTGCGCGGCGATGGCCTCCTGCGCCGAGATCCTGCGCAGCGAGTTCCCCGAGCTGGACGGGGAGGTGTTCGCCTACGTGACGGGTGAGGGGGTGGGGCCGGGGCTCGGGGGTGCCCTGCCCGCTGCCTCGGCGGGTTCCCGCCTCTCCCCGGGGCTCTGAGGGGAGGCGGGCGCCGCTGCCCTCCGCTCCGCCGCCTGCGGTCCGGGCCTCGGCTGCTTCTCTGCCTGGGCCGGTCTGAGACACCGGGGGGTGCCGGGTGTCCTGCCCGGAAGCCGAGCCTGCGGAGCAGCCCCGCTCGGCGGGACCCGGGCGCTCCCCTGCCGCCTTGCTCCAGCTGCCCGCGCCGCGGAGAGTCAGTCCCCGGCTGGCCGCCCTGCTCGCCCGAAGGCTTCCTGCTCGTGGGGGAGGCTTCAGTCCCCGGCGCCCGAGGTGCGGGGTCTGATGATCTAGGCGCTGCTGCAGCCCCCAGCGGCGTAGCCTGAGCCTCTCCAATGTGAATGAAATTACTCTCGATTCCTGGGAGAGAGGGCGTCTGATCCCGTGGTGGGGATCTGAGGCGCCTCATTCCTATGGGCTTTGATGTCAGTGAGGCGTCTAAATGGCTTGAGGATCTGGGCCAAAGTGACTTACTCATAGTCACACAGGGTGTCCGTGGCAGAGCCTGGGATTGAACCCACAGCTCTCTTATTAGTGCCAGTCGAAGAAACCAAGAGTCCCAGTCCACTGCCTTAATCCCAGAATGATCCTTGGTGCTCAGTTAAAATGATGGGGAAGTGCTGAGCCCGTGACACTGGCTGTTATTTGGGTTGGGATTATTTGGGGCTTGTTGCTCAGGGGCTTGTCCCTTTCCTCTTGCAGGGGTCCTGCATAGTGGCAGTGCAGATTTTGAGTCTGTGGATGATCTCTTTGAAGCGGTGGGAGAGCTCTTGCAGGAAGTGTCCAGAGACTCCAAAGATGATGAGGACATCCGGGAAATCTGCCAGAGGATGTACAACACTCTCCACCTGTAAGTACCCTCCATCAAGTGACGTGGTGGGAGGCTCTTGGGCCTCAGTGCAAGGATCTGGAAACAGGCCTGGGGCCAAGGCAGTGGGTGAGAGATCAGGTGTGCTCTGGGTCTTGTGATGTGTTGGAGCCTGCATTTTACTTTGGAGCTGTGGTGGCAAGCGTCAGCATCTGGAATGTATGGCACGAGGATGTAAAACGGGGTGACAAAGAATAACTTAGAGCAGCATCTGAGACTCATTTCGGGAGGTGTGGCAGATGGGAATGTTGCAGAGAGGATGGTATCTTGGCAGCTTTACTCCTTGACTCTCCTGTATGTTACAGGGATGAGGAAAACTCACGGGGACGCAGGCAGGTGCTGCTGGATGCCCCAATTCAGCTTTCCAAGATCACAGACAACTATGGTGAGTAACAAATGTTTAGCAGCCCTTGCTCCTAGGGAATTGACCTTCAGTGCTTGAGCTGGACGGTCTCCCAGCTGATCTGTTCCTTGCAACAGAAGCATCATTGTGGTGGGAAGTTTATAAACCCTGGAGTTTATGGATTGGAATGGGACTCCCTCCTTGGAATTTTGAGGAGCTCATCCTGTGTAATGGTGGCCTTTGAGACAGTGAGATCTAATGGCAAGAACAGAGCTAGGAATAAAGACTTAAATTCTAGTCTCAGCTCTCCCACTCGCTTGCCATGTGCTCTTGGGCAAGTCATTTCACCTTTCTCCATCTGTAAAATAGGTTATTAATTTTCCTGCCAGTGAGCTGGGTAGATTTGTATTAAGCACTGAGTTTGCTTTGGCAGAAGGTGCTGGAGAGAGAGAAGGGCTGAGTGTTACTGTGCCTTTCTTGTTGATTGCAGATTCTGGCTTGGACCTGTTGCCGAAGCTGTTGCTAAAGAGAGACCAGAACTCAGTAAGTAAGAAAGGGATCCATCCTGCTCATGCTGTTACCAGCCTGCTGCATTGCTCAAGATGCTGAGAGGGCTTTGCCTTCTTACACATACATCCACACAATAGGCTGGGGAGTGGGGCCTTCTCTCTCTTCTCTCTAGATGTTGAAATTGCTTTCTCTCTGTTCACACCTTCACTTTATGTGTGGGGCTGCTTGGTCTTGATCTGGTAAACAGAATTACCTAGGTAATTGTAGGCCTGTGAGCCTGACATAGATCCTGGACAAAATAGTGGAACAGATGATATGGTACTCAATTAATAAAGAATTAGAGGAGGGTAACAATACCAATCAACATGGGTTTATGGGAAATAGATCCTGTCAGACTAACTTGATATCATTTTTGGATTAGATAACAAGTTTGGTTGATAAAGGTAATATCAGTGTTGACGTAATATACCTAGACTTCTCCAAGGGGTATGACTTGGTACCGCACATTTTGATTTAAAAAACTAGAATAATATAAAAGTAACAGGGCATGGATTAAAAACTGGTTAACTGATAGGTCTCAGAATGTAACTGTAAATGGGGACTCTTTGAGCATGTGTGTTTTTAGTGAGGTTCCACAGGGATCAGGTCTAAGCTATGTAATATTTTTGTCAATGACCTGGAAGAAAAAATAAAATTGTTAATGATAAAAATCTGTAAATGAGACAAAGATTGGGAGTGGGGAATAGTAAATAAGGAAGAGGACAGGTCACTGGTACGGAGTAATCTGGATCACTTGGTGTGCTGGGTGCAATTGTGTTTCAGTACAGCCAAATGTAAAGTTATATATTTAGGAACAAAGCGTATAGACCATACTTATAGGATATGAGACTCTGTCTTGAGAAGAAGTGACTCGGGGTGGGCTGGGGGGGGGACTTGGGGGTCATGGTGGATAATCAGCTGAACATGAACTCCCAGTGTGATACTATGGGCAAAAGGCCTAATGTGATCCTTGGATGTACAAACAGAAGACTCTCAAGCAGGAAGGTGATATTACCTCTTTATTTGGCACTTATGCAACCAGTACTGGAATGCTGTGTCCATTTCTGATGTCCATTAATTCAGTAAGGATGTTGATAAATTGGAGAAGGCTCAGAGAAGAGCTGTGACCCTGAAATGCCCATTGGTGCCATCCGCACCCTCTTAGTCAATCCTCGTGTCCCACCTAAGTAATTGACCCTTCCTTCTTGAAATTTCCACCCATCAGGATTTTCCCTCCTAACTAGGCTCTTCCCCTTTACTAGACAATGGCTTCAGGCTCCTTATGGTCATTCTTGCTCTTTTCTGAATGTTCTTCCTTGTGTCCCAGATGGTGAATGCCAAGAAGCTGGAGAAGGCGGAAGCCAAACTGAAGGCCAAGCAGAACAAGAGGACAGAGCGGGATTCCCTGAACCCCACTGGCATACTGTGAGTGTGCACGTGGCTGATGGGCAGGCTCTGATCGCACTGATGAGTGCGGCTCTCTGGGGAGCCTGATGTGCTCCAGGGCTTTGCCACACTGAAGCTCTACTTTCTTTCATGCCTGGTCACAGGGTCCTGGAGGAGGCATCTGCTAGCCAGGCATCCAGCAAGAAGGAGACTCGCATGGAGTCATCGGGCAAGAACAAATCGTACGATGTGCGCATTGAGAACTTTGATGTGTCCTTCGGTGAGCGGTGAGTCCCTGTGGGGTGGGAAGGACCCGGGGGAGGCTGGGATAGGGGTGGGGTAGGAGAAGATTCATACGGTGGCTGCAGTTTGTGTGGGGAACCCTAGAATAGGGGAGGTGGTGGGATAGGATCGTGGGACAGCCTGGACTGGAATAGCAGGAAAGGTGCAACAGGTCAGGATTGATTGCCACTGTGTGGGAGCTTGTCCTCCCTCTGGCTTTGGGTAGCAGCTTTCATGAAGTTCCCAGCAGAACCCACCATCCAGTGGAAGCGCTGCTGCTGGGTGCTGCTGTGTCCTTGCAGGTGAACTGTCAGGCTGAACAGCTATCGGTCTGTTCTCTTGCCTTAGTGTCCTGCTAACAGGTGCAGACCTGAACCTGGCATTTGGCCGGCGCTACGGCTTGGTGGGCAGGAATGGGCTGGGCAAGACCACCCTGCTGAAGATGATGGCCAGCCGCAGCCTGCGCATCCCCTCACACATCAGCATCCTCCACGTGGAGCAGGAAGTGGCAGGGGATGAGACGCCAGCTCTGCAGAGCGTGTTAGAGTGCGACACCACCCGCGAGAGCCTGCTGCAGGAGGAAAGGGAGCTGACAGCCAGGATCAACGCTGGCAAGTGAGACACTGCCCTGTAGACCATGCCTTGGGGTTACGGCCTTGCCTGAGCCTAGGCTTCCAGTCCCGCTCCTAGTGCCTGAGCCTCGTGTCCTGGAGAGACCAGTGCTTTTTCCTGCCATGTGCTAGCACTAAAATTGAGCTAGTGGCTTTGCCAGGGTTCTACTTTCCATTTTTCCTCCCTGGGGCTGGTCATGTTCAGATTAAAGCTCCAGTAGGAATGGAGTGCATACCCCAGGAGCTTGAGTTCTGCTTGCCTTCTCCCCCAGCCCACATGCACACAACCTGAGAGAGCCGATTTTTAAACCCTGACCTTACAAGAATTCCCTATGCTGCCCTTGTGTCTCCTACCAGGGGACAAGGTACAGAAGGTGACAGACTGTCGGAAATCTACGCCAAGCTGGAAGAGATAGAGGCAGACAAGGCGCCAGCCAGGTAAGACGAGCCCCCTTTCTGAGCCAGACATGGGGAGCTGCCCCTTGACTATCTGCAGCCAGCTTGGGGTATTAGGAGATGGGTATTTAGACTGGTGGACATGGACTCTTTGTCGGTGGAATGTCCCTACCTGGTCATGGAATCTAACAAATGAGCTGGAGGTTCTTGTGGCCACTGCTCCTGCCTCATTCTCTACAGCTGGGAGAGATTGGGACTGGAGCAGCTGGGAGCCCCCCAGAGGTTTTGGGGAAAGTCAGGCTTTCTTACCCTCTAATGACTAGACTAATGGTGCTCCACTTGGCCTCTGGGACCTCCCAGAAGGTGACCATCTGAGGGATGTTTCCATGTCTGTTGTAGGTGATGGAAACTGAATGTTATGCTGGCCTTAGAGGCAGGGCTGGGCTTCTTTGGCTCTGGGCCAGTGGCCTGGAGTCAGTGTCTGATTTCAAACCCCAGAACGTCATGTCAAAACCATCCTGTGCCCTGTTGGGAAGCTGGGATTCCCGGCGTGGCTGCTATTGGGCAGGAGATGGGTTTCTGCTGGGTCCAAAATCTTGCAGCATCCTTTCGATATCGCAACAGTCTCCATTGGAGCACTTGTCTTGGAGTCTGAGCCCTGTGCTGCAGGCAGTTACACATAGCTGTCGAGTGGATTTCAGAGGCCTGTCTCTCCTCTTCCCCACAGGGCATCTGTCATTCTTGCTGGGCTGGGCTTCAGTGCAAAGATGCAGCAACAGACAACCAAGTAAGTCTCCGTGCATCAAGGTGTCAGTGCTTGGGTAGATTCCTCCCTGCCCTAGGCCTGGAGGGGCCTGAGCTGCCCTACCCCAGTGCTTCTCTTGCCAGGCTAGAGGCATCAGACGGAATGCTGGGCACTGCCAGACGCTCCGTGGGTCACTGGCGTCCCCCTTGCTGTTGCCGTGGGGGTGGCCTGGAGTGGATGAAACAGCAGCTGGTATGCTCTTTGGAAGGGCTTGGCTGTTTCCCTCCTGAATCAGGCTGCTACAGATGTGGCAGGGCAGAGAGCAACTCAGCAACATGTGATGCTGCTCTCAAGTTCAGCAGCAGGCATACCATGACGAATTTTTGCTGCCCCTTGTAACTTCTGAGTCAGGGCCTGCTGCATCTCGCCCCTGCTGCACTGACAAACTCTCTCTGGGGTGACAGCAGAGTTTAAAGGGCACCTCCTTCCCCAGGTGGTGATGAGCCCTGGCATCTCTGCTGTGAGGAGTCATGGGGTGAGAGAACAGGGTGACTCGTGGGGGAGGATTTCTTGTGGATGAGCTAAGTCAGGGTGGTTCTATACTGAGCTCTGATGCCTCCTGTATGTGTGTTTTTCTCTGCCCAGAGAGTTCTCCGGGGGCTGGAGAATGAGGTTGGCCTTAGCCAGGGCCCTTTTTGCCAGGTAGGTCTCAGCATGGTCCATATTTGATCTTATTCCACTCTATCTCTGTTAAAGTAGGGTAGACTCTGTGATGGCAGAGCCCAGGAGTTACCTTGGGGTTAGCTCACACTCACTCTGCCAGCAAGGGAGCAGGGCAGTATTGGCTGCGGGGGGGAGCCCCCAGCCTCTCCAGGCAGGGTAACAAATAATTGAATTAAAACAATCTTACGGTAGATCTACTCGTATTTAAACATACACCAGTATTAACTGTTCTCTCTCCCCTCCCCCTACACTCTCTCTCAGACCGGATCTTCTTCTGCTTGATGGTAAGCGAATGCCATGAATCCCTTCTCATCTCTGAGCTGTGGCCTTGTGGGATGGCTCTGAATGCCCTTGCTGGGAATGGGAGACCTGGTATGGCTTTTTGGCTGCATATCCTGAGTGAATGCGCAGCTGTTTACCTGGTGCTGCCAGGGCTGTGGAGCTGCATGTGTCGCAGTGAGACCCCTGTGTACTGGCTCACCAGAGGAGTCCAGACATCTAAGGAAGTCAAATAGCTTATCCTGTCCCCTCTTCCTCCTTGGCCATTGACCTTGGCTGGCCTGGATGTTGGCTTGTTCAAGGGCTCTGAAGGCATTGGTATTTGTGTTTATTACCAAAGAAGACTTGAAACCTGCCAACCATTCAAGTTGGGAGCCACCAGATTTTCACCGTTTGTTGCATCCGCTTGTTGCATCTTGTCCGACTCTCATCCAGTGGATGTATGCAGTACCCAGTACATTGTCCCCATGATTCTCTGGGCACTACTGTGACGGTCCCCTTTCCAATGGTCCTAGTTCTGGAGCAAGTGGTAGCTTTGCATGTTCTTACCAGCTGGGTGTTTGCCATCCTTTGTGTGGGCTGAATCCCTTGATCCCTATCCCTTTTCTGTTCCCTTTCAGAGCCTACTAACATGTTGGATGTGAGGGCCATTCTGTGGCTGGAGAACTACCTGCAGGTAGGTGAGGTGGCAAAGGGTAATCCGACCTGTGGAGGGCTGTTGTCTAAGATCACTCGTTCTTTGGTGATGCACCCTTGGAGTGGAGATTACTCCTTAATGGTTTGATAGGCAGTAGGCATGGGATATGGGCCCCTGTGACACAGGCTGGAGATCCCCATTGGCTGGATGAAGCTCCCATGGGATCAATTAATACCTTGGCTCAGGCCTCCCCGCTACTATCTCCTCTAGACCTGGCAGTCAACCATCCTAGTGGTGTCCCACGACCGGAACTTCCTGAATGCTGTGGCCACTGACATCATCCACCTGCACTCGCAGCGTCTTGAACCCTACCGGGGCAACTTTGAGAACTTCATGAAGATCAAGGAGGAGCGGCTGAAGAACCAGCAGCGCGAGTATGAGGCCCAGCAGCAGTACCGGGAACATATACAGGTACAGAGATGATGACGTGGCATGGATGCGATCACATCCTGTGAGAAGAGCATTGCTGTACCATTCTGGGAGTCCCTCCAGCAGAAGGGCCAGTTTACAGAACTCATTCCCATGCAGCATGGCTCTGACGGTTGCCAGTGGGGGGCAATGGAGGGGCTCATGTGGGCCTAACACTCTTACTCTGGGCTAATTGTAAGGGGAGCATCTCTAGTCCTCCTTCATACTGACAGCCATAGACTGTTCTTGGGCTGTCCTCACCCTGGATCCTCCATGCCGCTCTGGCTTTAGAGCGGAATCTGGCTCACAGCTCAGGTCCCATTGTAGGAGGACAAGCTCTGAGGTGGGGGCCTTAGCAGCGGGCAGAGGTTAGTGGCTGGTACCACACTGGGCCAGGGGACTCTGATGATCTGTTCTCTCCTAGGTCTTCATTGATCGATTTCGCTATAATGCAAACCGGGCATCCCAAGTGCAGAGCAAACTCAAGCTGCTGGAGAAGCTGTGAGTGCTTGGTCCTGCCCCTCACTCGGGCCTGGGAGGAGGGGAAGCAGTGGCATGCAGTCGGACTGCACCACTGGCACAGCTGTGGGAGGGGCTGAGACCGTGCCATGCAGTTAAACCGTGCCACTTGGCCAGGTGGTAGGGGACAGGGCTTCACACACTTTAGGTGGTAAAGCACCTAATCCTATTTGAGTAAGTGGAAGGTGTTGAGGGCCTTTCCCAGTGGCTCCACATGGGCCTGAAACACAGTGGTGTTTCTCTAGGCTTACAGGGCTGGCTCTGGACCCGGGAATGGCCGATCTTTGGCTGACCAGACATAGGGCCTGCTCTTTTGGAGGAGGTCACCTGACCTACATGGTCAGTTCCCCAAGTGATCATCTCCTCTGCTTCCTGTCCTGTCTCTGAGGCCACCTGGGATGACTGTATGGAGCTGGATGGTTGTACAGTATACGGCTGGGCGTGTCACTGACATACTCCTAGCCCCCTGCCCTGGGGCAAAAGTTCCCCACTCTACCCCGGCCCAGGGAACTGCATGGCGTGTGGGGAGGGGGTGCTGTCCTGCTACAGCAATATCCCAGCTCAGAGTGACAAGTTTCTCCTTCTCCTAGGCCGGAACTGAAACCTGTGGACAAAGAGTCTGAAGTGATTATGAAGTAAGTGACGACAGACCCCGTGGTGAGGAACTGGTAGCTCGGTTCCCTGTACTGGTGACTGGCAGCCTCAGACCACAGCTTCTTGCCTCCCAGGTCCTGTTACTGGGCGTGTGCTCTGTAAAACATGGCCCAGCAAAGCACTATCAAGGCTGCAGAAGCTGGTGCCATTTCCCTCATAGAATCCTAGAATATCAGGGTTGGAAGGGACCTCAGGAGATCATCTAGTCCAACCCCCTGCTCAAAGCAGGACCAGTCCCCAGCTAAATCATCCCAGCCAGGGCTTTGTCAAGCCTGACCTTAAAAACCTCTAAGGAAGGAGATTCTACCACCTCCCTAGGTAACACATCCCAGTGCTTCACCACCCTCCTAGTGAAATAGTGTTTCCTAATATCCAACCTAGACCTCCCCCACTACAACTTGAGACCATTACTCCTTGTTCTATCATCTGGTGCCACTGAGAACAGTCTAGATCCATCCTCTTTGGAACCCCCTTTCAGGAAGTTGAAAGCAGCTATCAAATGCCCCCTCATTCTTCTCTTCCGCAGACTAAGTAACCCCAGGTCCCTCAGCCTCTCCTCATAAGTCACGTGCTCCAGCCCCCTAATCATTTTTGTTGCCCTCCCCTGGACTCTTATCAACTTTTCCACATCCTTCTTGTAGTGTGGGGCCCAGAACTGGACACAGTACTCCAGATAAGGCCTCACCAATGCCGAATAGAGGGGAACGATCATGTCCCTCGATCGGCTGGCAATGCTCCTACTTATACAGCCCAAAATGCCATTAGCCTTCTTGGCAACAAGGGCACACTGTTGACTCATATCCAGCTTCTTGTCCACCGTAACCCCAGGTCCTTTTCTGCAGAACTGCTGCCTAGCCACTCGGTCTCTAGTCTGTAGCAGTGCATGGGATTCTTCTGTCCTAAGTACAGGACTCTGCACTTGTCCTTGTTGAACCTCATCAGATTTCTTTTGGCCCAGTCCTCCAATTTGTACAAGTCCCTCTGTTTCCTATCCCTGAGCTGGCACCTCCCCTCTGCCTTCCCTGGTATCAGGCCCAATACACATAAATCCTACTGTTTTCTTGGTTTGCTTGCATCATTCTCATGGTGGGGGCACGGATCCAGGTCTGGGGAAGATGTGCTGGGTGGGCCAGATACAGTAGTAATGGATGCACATGGCAGACAGGTGGGGTTCTGTGCTGAACTTCTTCCCTATCCCAGAAGGTGGAGGTTGGCAGGTGAAGCAGTATCCTTTCCTGCCCTCCCCCTGCCTCATATGGAGTGTGGGTATTCCTCCTCTTAAGGTGTTGTGCTTCCCCTGGCTACCTCTCCCCTTGCCTGTTGTATTGACCTCGCTGGGCTTTCCTCTCCTCCCCCACCCCCTTACAGGTTCCCTGATGGCTTTGAGAAATTCTCTCCCCCAATCCTGCAGCTGGATGAAGTGGATTTCAGCTACAACCCAAGTCACTGCATCTTCCGTGGCCTCTCTGTCTCAGCTGACCTGGAGTCCCGGATCTGTGTGGTACGTATTGGGGACTCGGTCTTCTAGCTGGGATGGGGCCGCAAGAGGATGTTTCAGGAGAGACCTGGCAGGCCCTAGAAGTAGGATTTGGGCAGTTGGGGCAGATGTCGTACAAGGGGATCACGGCTGGAGCGTGGCAAGTGAACCTTTGGTGGCCAGCTGGGCTGTGGAGCTCCTTGCATTGCTGGAGTATTTGCTGTCCTGTGGCTAGCCCCCTTTGTGTGAAGGAGGGCCCTGGACAGTGGTAATGGAGGATGGTCAATTATACCTTCCATCCCTAAAATCCAGTCTAATCTTGGGCGAGGAAAGGAATCCCCATGGGCACTGGGGCCCCATTGCTGTCTCTGTGGGACCTAGTCTCTCAACTATTGCTTCTTTGCCCAGGTCGGAGAGAATGGAGCTGGCAAGTCAACCATGTTAAAGATCCTGATGGGAGACCTGGCACCAGTTCGAGGGATTAGACACGCACACAGGTACAGCTTGTGTTGCTATTGCCTGGCTTTAGCACAGAGGAAGGGATTGGGGGGATCGTGGGGTAAGGGCCAAGAGGTCTCTGGACTTGCAGAGGGGATTGTGGGAAATGGCCCCCCATTTGCAGAGTGCTGGAGGGAACATGGTTTATCGGCCACTTCCCCAAAAGCACTATGGGTGGGTCCCCAGAATGGCTGCTCCTTCTGTCCTGGGGCCACCTCCCGAATCTCCAGGGCTTGGGGAACCTGCATTAACATGTTTCCCCAGTTACCAGTGGCTAAGACTTAATGGCCAAGAGCTCTCTAAGCTGTCATGGAGCAGCCAGATCCCCAACCCCTAGGGAAGGCAACCCCTGCCCCCACCACTACCACATGTGCACATGCCTTCCCTTCCTGCTGCCTCTGTCTTGCTCTTGGCAGCGAGTGGGTGAGGCCAGTGGGCCAGAGGAGCTCTGGGTAGTGCTGCCTATAATGGTCTCTCTTCTCTGGCTTGGCAGGAACCTGAAGATTGGCTACTTCAGTCAGCACCACGTGGACCAGCTGGACTTAAACATCAGTGCTGTAGAGTTATTGGCCAAGAGGTTCCCAGGTGAGCATCCCACTTCCATGGGCATTGACTCTGGGTGCTTGGGGGTGCCAAGTGAGACCTGCATTTGATGTCTTGCCTCCTGGGGCAAGTAGAGCTGGCAACTGGCATGTGGCGCCCTCTGCCAAGCAAGGAGCAGCATTGATGCATTCGGGAGGCTTCCCCTGGATGCAGATAGGAGCTCCTGCCTAGAGAACCAGCCACCTCTTGCAGTGCTCTGGGGCCATCCTCTTCCCTTGCCTAATATTTCCCCACCTCACGGGAGCTGCAGGCTCTCTGATACCTGGCTTGCAAAGTTCAGGTAGTGTCACAGTGTGAGTGCTGCAGGGATGTCCAACTCTGCAGACAGCCTGAAATGAGCCCTGGGAAGTGATTGTTGTCATTAGGTTTCAGAGTTACGCATCAGCATTGCAGACTATTTAGCTGCTGATCATTTTAGCAGCAAAAGCCTCAGTTGCTCTTCTCCCAGCTGCCAAAACTTTCAGCTTCCTCCTCTCTGAGGTAGGATAATCCTTTTACCTTTATATAAAAATATGCAACACTGAATTTAGGGCCATTGTCACTTGAATTTCATCTCAGCCAGTACCCTGGAGCCCCTGTCCTGATTGTGTCACTCAGGTTCATATTGAAGCCTCTGTGAATTTCCTCCATTCTGCTGCTGCATTTCCCTCCTCCTGCACTTGAGCACTGTAGATTCCGGGGGACTTGGTGCAGAACCTAGGTCCAGCTTGCTACTGAGGCCTTGTGTGACTCCTGGCTGACTGGAAGCTCTGAGTTAGTATCTTGGGGGCTAATGCGAACAGGCTCCGGCTGGGTTGTAACATTCTCCCTATGTGCTGTTTCAGGGAAGACAGAGGAGGAGTATCGTCACCAGCTCGGAAGCTACGGCGTCTCGGGGGAGCTGGCCGTCCGCCCTGTCGCCAGCCTGTCGGGAGGTCAGAAGAGCCGAGTGGCATTTGCCCAGATGACCATGCCCTGGTAACCCGCTCCCATATGTTGCTCCTGCTGCTTTTAGTGACATGGCTCTGTCCCTAGGTGTTTGTTTGGGGGAGGAAGCAGAGATGCTAAGAGTATTTTGCTGGTTCTGGCTGAGCAGGAGACCGAGTGCTTTCTAGGGAAGCATGGTCACCCTGAGGGAGCTATGCATGGACAGAGGCATGCAGCTTGCTCTTGTCATTACCCTTTTGGGCTCAGTCCACAGTCCTATTCTTGGGACACAGGGGTCCCTATAGCCCACACATGGGACTGGGCAGAGCAGACACTTGGGGACCTGAGCCTTGACAAGAGACAGTGCTATGAAGAACCTCTCTATCACGTTTTGAGCGGAATGATCAATATGCTGGGCTCTCCTGTCCAATGTGAGTCCTTGCTCTCTAGCCCTGCTAACAGAGGGCCTGTTGTTCTTGACGGTAATGCCAGGCGGTGACTGCACTGCAGGGTCTGCATGGGCCTCTTCCAGTGGGATGCTGAGTTGCTGATTCTTTTCTCATCTTCCAGTCCCAACTTCTATATCCTGGATGAGCCGACAAACCACCTGGACATGGAGACCATTGAGGCCCTGGCAAAAGCGCTGAATAAATTCCGGGTAAGGCTCTCCTGGGTCTGACGCTCCCTGCAGCCTTTTGTCTTGTGGTGCTGGAGCATCCCAGCCCGGTGGCAGCCACTAGAGTAGTTTAAAGTGGCCCCAAATTATCCTGGTCAATGGAGAACATGATGCATTTCCACCTTGACTCTGTGCTTCCTGTCCCTTGGCTTGTTTCAGACTTCCCTTGAAAAATATGGTGGTTCTTCTTTTAGTGCCCAGGAAAGTGGCTGGCTCTTACCTGTCAGCCAAAGAGCAGCCCCTTCCCCCAGCTCTGCGAGGTATCTAGACCCACAGCATCCCCTCTTCTAGGTCAGGGTATCCCACCGCTCTGCCAGCTCACTTCACTTCAGCCTGGCCTCTAGCACATTTTACTGTTCCAGTTCTAGGCAAATATGCCACTTGTGCCATATTCTGTGGTGTCTTCATGGGGATGGGCCCATCACAATCTCTTGTTTCCAGTAATAGCTTGACAGGTTAACTCAAAATCCTCCTGCTTCAAAAGAGAAGCTACAGCTTGTTCAGGCAAAGCTGAGGGCAATGGCTGAGCCTTGCTGTGAGTTTGGGTGGCCAGTGGCAAACTCTAGCTGTAGGCCAAGGAGTGAAGTGAAAAGCCAGAGTCAAGCTCCTTCTCACTACACACACAATCCATTCCCAGACTATGCATTTGCTCTCGAGCCTTGGCCCCAGATCTCCCAGGAGGAAAGGTGAGGGTCCCGAGCCCATTACCCCCCTTGTCCCTCCTGCCTACTTGTACCATGGAAAGTAGGAGTTCCCAGTGGGCCCATTCTGCAATAGATGGAGTCCAGAGGTTCCAATATGCAGTGCAGCCTAGCTGTTGGAATGATACAAAGTAGGAGGATATATCCAGTGGGGCCCACAGAGGTCACTCTTGGGTCTGGAAACTAGTCAGTATTTTCATTTATGATTGGATAATGGGGTGGAGGACATGCTTATAACATTTGCCGGTGACACCAAGCTAGGAGGGGTTGTGAGCACTCTAGAGGACAGGATTAGAATTCAAAATGACCTTGACAACTTGGAGAATTGAAATCAACAAGGCGAAATTTGATTTGAAATCAACAAGGCGAAGTTCAGTAAAGATAAATGCAAAATACTTCACTTGTTAAGAAAGAAAAAAATAAAATTCACAACTGTAAAATGGGGAATACCTGGCTAAGCAGTCATACTGCTGACAAGGATCAGGGGGTTATTAATCACAAATTGAAAGTCAACAATGTGATGCAGTTAGGAGAATGCTATTAGCATTCTGGGCTGTATTAACAGGAGTGGCATATGTACGACACGGGAGGTAACTGTTCCACTTTACTCAGTGCTGGTGAGGCCTCAGCTGAAGTACCGTGTCCGGCTCCGGGCACCACTGTAGGAGAGAAATGGGCAAATTGGAGAGAGTGCAGAGGAGAGCGTCAAAACCCATAAAAGGTTTAGAAAATCTGACCTATGAGGAAAGGTTAAACTGGGCCTGTTTAGTCTAGGGAAAAGAAGGCTGTGGGGAACCGACCAGTCTTTAGGTAGGTTCAGGGCTGCTATAAAGAGGTTGGTAATCAGTTGTTCTCAGTGTCCGCTGGTGGTCGGACAAGAAGCAGTGGGCTTAATCTGCAGCAAGGGAGATTTATGTTAGATAGTAAAAAATACTTTCTAACTCTAAGGGTAGTTAAACTCTGGAATGGGCTTTCCAGGGAGATTATGGAGGTTTTTGGGCAGGTTGGAAAACCCCTGTCAGGGGTGACCTCTGTTTACTTAGTCCTGTTTTAGTGCAGGGGTGGACTTAGTGGCTTCTTGAGGTCCCTTCTAGCCTTACATTTGTATGATGCTGTTTTGCGTGCCCGGACCTGTGGTCTGCATCTCCATGAGCTGAGGGGCCACGAGCTACACTCAGGCCACCTCTGTGGTCTAAGCAGTGGGGTCAGCAGACTTAACAAGACGTTACCCTTCCTCATAGTATTCAAATAGCGATTTAGAACTGGACTGTTTGCCCTTGTACCTTATTTTCCCCTCTGGTGTAAAGCACTTTCTCTTTGTACCTCAATCTCAGGGTGGTGTGATCCTAGTGTCCCACGACGAGTGCTTCATTCGCCTGCTGTGCAAGGAGCTGTGGGTGTGTGAGAACGCTACCGTGACGCGCATCGAGGGTGGTTTCGATGAGTACAGGGACATCCTGCAGGAGCAGTTCCGGAAGGAGGGCTTTCTATAAAGGAGGCGGCCAAACTGTGTGTGAGCTGGCTGGAGTGGGGAAGTGCAGCGGCCTCAATCTCCATCTGAAAGGTGCCCGGCGGAGCAGCAGGGACACCACTTGCACCCCATGGACTGTCAGCTGTGCCATCTGCATTACCCTCCCCCCAGAACTGCAAAAGTGTTTGGGGTATAGGATGGGCCCTCTCTCCTGCCTTTGGAGCTACACCAGGCCTCTGCTGGGCAGGGGTGAATGGACAGTAAAGTGATGGGGGGAGGGGGAGTCTAAAGCTGCAGTGTGAGGGGAGGAGTGCAGAGTGGGTAGCTTCTGCTCTGAGCACATCCTCTCCTCTGCCCCCTGCCCCGTGCTGCCTAGCTCAGCCAGCCTCTGCGGTAGTGGAGGATTGGTGATCCGAGTGCGCAGGGAACACTGGGCTTGAGTGCTGCTGCTACCTGTTGCACCTTGAGCTGCTTCTCTGCTCTGCTGAGAAGAGGGATAGAGTTTAGACCCCCCCCCCCAATTTTAACTTAAACCATGTGAGGTGGTGGGAAAGGCCTCTCAACCCCTCTGCAGGGAGGAGCTGCTGCCTCCTGGCTTTTCAGTCATTTTTACCTGCCAAACACTAGTCAAACCCTCTTAGGAACACACTTCTTTCTTCCTGGCCTGACCCTATGCTACTCTCCCCGTCCTGCTAAGGAGTGGGGAAGCTTATGCTGCTGCTGAAAGGGCCCTGCTTCTTGCTAAGGTCCCTTGGAATCCTTGACAGGGTTTGCTTTTGTTTTCCCTAAGCTGCAGTCAGTAAGAGTCAAGGGCTTGTGCTGTTTGAATCACAGTGGCCCACTACTCTGCCAGACAGGGACAAAATCTTGCCTGCACACAAGCTTCTACCAACTTAACTGCTGCACAAACCCCTGCACCCTTCTCCCAGCTAAAGGCCTCTCCATCAGGACTAGGCTAGGTCCGTCCCAGCTGTCACTCTGTTTCATTTCTTTTTAAATGATCAAATACTGTACATTGCAAGGTAAGTTATTGAGCACTGAGTGAAACTCTGTTCCTCAGCCCAGAGGTTGCAGTGTAAATAAAAACAGAACCTAATGGCCTTGGGATTCTTATTTTGCTAGTGGATTCCACTTCCTGGTTTCCAGTCTGTTTCTTTACCGTCCTTTCTACTGATAGTGAATTTGGGCAAGAGGGGCTGGTTACACTTCCTGCACAATCTCTGCCTCCAGTCAGCAAATGTGCTATGAAAGGGGAGTTTGATTATTCAGTTCTTGCTAAAGCACTGAATGAGGGGGAGGAAAAGATCCAGCCCTCCCTCTGCTGAGCAAAGCACATAGTGCTAGGAGCCTCTGCAGAAGCATATCATGAGCAAAGAATTATTTGGCTACTACTATTAGAATGGTGGGCTGTTACAAACCGGCTCAGGAATGGGTGGTGGGGTGATGCTGAGGATGCTGAAGCTTCTGTGTGACTAGATGAACTAGTTGGGGAAAACTTTTTTTAAAGTTACCATCTGCGAGGAGTCTCATTGCTTGGCCTCTGCTCCCTAGCATGAGGCAGGCACAACTCACTCCGCAAGCTCTGAAAGCTTTTATGGCAATGGTAATCTTTCCGCCACCCCTCTGTGCTGGCAGTCATTATCACCCTTGGAACAGGACTGCTGCCCATGGAACCCTCCATCAGTTCCTCCTAGACCACAGTTAGCTAAGGAGCTGTGGCTCTTCTTCCAGAACATGCCAAAGCAGGGGTTGGGTATCCTTTGTCAGGTCCCTGCATTCCAATCCGGTCCAGGTTGCTCCTGAAATTGTTCTTGGCACACTTGCTTTGACATTCCAGTGTTTTTCTTATGGCAAGAATATGTGGCAGCTTCAAACTGTCCTTGCAGCAACATCAGTAGCAAATGTATGGTCTACATCTGCCGGGATGGTGGTCATACAGTGAAGCGATGTAGCCCCGGGGAAACCTATCAGGCTGACAAAAGGCCTGCTTGGACCACTAGGGCTGAGAAGCACAATGTGCTGCCCCCACAAAGCCTGGTGCTCTGCTGAGTGTTGACAGCACTTGCAGCCTCAGTGCTGCAGAAGAGGCTAAGAAAGGAAGCAGCAGGAGGGAGGGGAGCCATTCTCTCCCCTACAGTCAAGGGGTTTTGATAGCAGCCTGACAGCTCCCACATGCCTTCTTCATGTGCTTGACACGGATGGGGATGGATCTAGTGCTAGTAAACATGCTATAGAAGTCTTCAGTCTCAACTAGGACACATCTTGCCCTTCACAGGTGAGCGCAGACTCCTGTGCAGTTTGAGCTTTCTCTGCCTTAGTCCTCAAAATAAGGACTTCACTAGCAGTCCACACTTGTACCTGGCACCTTCTCCAGCAAGCAGTCACCCTGCTACTGGATTGCCTTAACAGCTCTAGCTGTTTATGTGGTTGGCCTTGGACTTACAGTCCTATGTGTTGCAGCTGTGCTCTCCCTTTTTCTTTAGGGACATCAGATCTGCTGGAGCGAGAACTCCTCATGGTTGGGATCTTTTTTATCCTAGAAGGGTGGGGGAATCACTTAAGTGTCTCTTAATTTTAACATTTGTTTACTTTTTGCAGCTAGTTTTTAATTGCTTGATTAACAGTCTGGAATTTTTGTCTCCTGTGCTGTTGCAATGGTACATTTGCAGTGGCTGCCTTGGGCACCACCTTCCATGCTGTGGTGTGGTAAAGACAGGAGCCACCTGATTTAAAAAAAATGAACTCCCTTAAAAACACCACCACAATGCTGCATCTAGCCCTGTGGTGGGCTCTATAACCATTGAATGACTCTACCCCCAGCCTTCTATACACTTATTCCTGCCACACACGGCCCACTTAAGTTCTGTCCTGTATGTGATCCCCTTGGTAAGATTGCAGCCCTGTTGAAAATACACCCCAGCTCTGCTTCTCTCAGCCTTTTCTGGGGGATTTTAGTGCTAGCCTGTTCCTTACCTGTAGGTTAGAAAATGTGAGGGGCTAATTCCCCCAGCAGTTCCCCTTGGGACAGTGAGGGCGTTTTCTGCTAATTCCAGACTTTCTATTGTCTCTTAACAAGGATTTCAATCTGTCTCCCAGTAGGTATTTTGGGGGAAGGGTTGCAGGGCAACAGTCTAAAAGGCTTTCTGGGCCAAAGCTCTCAATTGCAAGGGTGAAGTCCCATCCTGTCATGGGGGAAGAGGGTCAGTACCAACCTTATCTCCCAGGCAAAGCCGGCCCTGCTGCTTGTCTCACTAGATCACTGGTATCAGGTGCCTTGTGTCTGCTCTGGGCGCTGGCAGCAGGGTAGGGAGGCCTAGGGTCTGCTATAGGTAGCCTCATTTTAGCCTCGGACGGCTGCCTTCACCTGGATAAGGACCCCAAACCTGTAGGAGTTGCCATATTACTCTGAAACATAACCCCTCGGATCCCTGGTCCAGCTCTTGCCAAGGGGCCAGTACCCGTGGCCTCTCCCTCCCGCTGCCGAGCCGGCGCTGGCTGCCTGGCGAATGACCCCAGCCTGGAGGGGGTTCCCGGGCTCGGTTCCCAGCGCAGGGGAGTTAGGAGCGACCGGGGCCGGACCCAGCAGCCCCTCCTCCGCCTTCCCTTGTGCGGCCGGCTGGCGGGAGCCCGAGCCGGGGGCAGCAGGAACGGCCTGAGCTCCGTCCCGCAGCCCCCCGCGCTCTGGAGCCGGTTCCCCCGCCAGGCTCTCGGGAAGCGGCGAGCCCCGGTGCGGAGCTGCCCGGGGGCAGCGGGTAGAGGCCGCAAGGGGGCAGCGGCCGCCCCGCGCCGGGGGCGCTGCCCGCGGAGCCCCGGGCGCTGGGGAGGGCAACACGCGGCGGAGCCGGGAGGCCCCGCCCGGGCCGCTGGCGGCGGGGGAGGCCGCGGGGCTGCCGCTCAGCTGACGGGCGAGTCCAAGTGCCGAGGGGCCGGGGCGGCTCCCCGCCCTGTGCCGGCTCCAGGCCCCTCCTCCCCCTTCCCCGCCACCAGGTGGTTCCGCCCCCGCCCCCCGGAGCGGCCGGGCGGGGCTCCAGCGTCGGAGAGGAGCGGCCGGGAAGGAGAGAGGAGCCGGCGGCGGCGGGGACAGAGCGGTGCCCGCGCCCCCGAAGACCCGCGCCCCGGAGCACGGCGGCCCGCGCCGGCCCCCGCCCGAGGCACACGCGCCCCGCCCCGCGGCTCCGGCGGGATGAGCGGCGGCGAGCTCGCAGGTGGGAGGCGGCCGGGCTCGGGGTCGCCCCCCCGCGCCGATCGCTCTCCCCCCGCCTCTCCCCCTGCAGGTGCCAGCCCCGGCTCCCCCGGACCCGAGGAGGTGAGGCGGGCGGCGGGGAGGGAGCGCTGGGCGCCTGGGCTGTGGGGGCGGGGAAGGCTCGGGCTGCCGGGGAGGGGGCTCCATGTGCTGTCCGGGGGGCTCTGCCCCGTGGGGGGGGGAGGCAGGGGCCTGCTGGTGCCGGGGGCTCGGGGGGGACCCTGTGTGCCAGGCTCTGGGGGGAGGAGCGGCGTGGCGTGGCTGGCCGGGCGGGGTGGGGGGGGGAGGCTGCGTGCCAAGCTCTGGAGTGGGGGGCAGGGTTCCGTGGGCCGGGCTGAGGCGCGGGCGATCTGGGCGGGGGGCTGCGTGCCACGCTCTGGAGACGGGAGCAGGACTCAGCCGTGTGCCGGGCTGGGGGGGCGCTGTGGGCTGGGGGGGTGGGGGAGAACCTATGTGGGAGGATAGGGCTTGCGTGTCTGGCTGGGAGCTGTGAAGTGGGGGGCTGTGTGCGGGGGGGGTGGGGGAGAAGGCGGAGGGGGGGGCTGTGTGCGGGGGGGGTGGGGGAGAAGGCGGAGGGGGGGGCTGTGTGGGAGAATAGGGGCTGCGTGTCTGGCGGGGGGCTCTTTGTGTGCGGGGCTAGGCTTTGGGGGGGAGGTGGGGGACCAGCGGGGCCAAGCCGGCCGGGGAGGGGGCTGGGGAGGGGGCGGAGTGCGCTGGTCCGGGTTTTGCGGGGAGGCAGGAGGGTTGCGTGCCGGGGGGCTCTGGGGAGAGCTGTGTTCCGGGGCGGGTGGAGGCTCTGGGGGGCTGTTCACTGGAGGGGCTGTGTGCCGGGGGTGTATCTGAGGGGTGGGCGGCTGTTTACCCGAGGGGGCTCTGAGGGGCTGTGTGCCTGGGAAGTGTGTCTGGGGGGGGCTGTTTACCGGGGGGGTGTATCGGGGGGGGCTGTTTACCGGAGGGGGGTGTATCTGGGGGGGGCTGTGAACCCCGAAAGGCAGTGGGTGCCGCCACACGTTTTGGGGGGGGGTGTTCCGGCGCCTGCCTGCCCCCGCCCCTACTCGGCTCCCTCCGGAGGATCCGCCGGGCCGCTCCTGCGGCGGGGAGTGACCCCGTGGGGGGCCGGCTCAGGGCAGGACCGGCAGCGCTGCGCGGGCGCCATCTTGGGCGGGATCAGATGTCGGGGGAGGGACCCCCCCGCCCTTGGACTCCTCGCTCCCTTCAGATGTCGGGGGAGGGACCCCCCCGCCCTTGGACTCCTCGCTCCCTTCAGATGTCGGGGGAGGGACCCCCCCGCCCTTGGACTCCTCGCTCCCTCTCGGGCTCTGGGCCGAGGGCGGCTCGGGGGCTGCTCCTCATGGAAGCGCCGGGCTCGGGCTCGGGCTCGGGCTCGGGCTCAGCCTGTCTCCATCCTCCATAATGGGACTCCTCCGTTGGGGACCTCTGCCCTGGCCGGGCGGGCTCCCGGGTGGATCGGGCTTGGGTGCCGCAGCTAACAGGCTTTTCCACTGCCTGCCCCTTCCGCAGGAGGTGTCAGCTATGTGGGGGGGGGGGGCGGCGGGTGTAGGTCTGGGCACTGGGAGCATGTGGGGATAAGCTTTGGGCAGTGTGTGTGTGTGAGGGGGGAGGTCTGGGCACTGCGGGGTGGGAGGTCTGGGCATTGGGAGAAGAGTGTGTGGCTGAGGGTAGTCCGCTTTCTGTAGCCCTGGGCATGCTCTTTCCTTCAGGCCAGTAACTCTGACAGGAGTGAGGGTGGGACGCTCCTCCCACCCACCATAGGCAATAAAGGCTTTTCCCCCCTGCTCCCCAGGAGGCAGGTGCCCTCCCTATGGCTGGAAGTGATTGTCCTTCTAGCCATTGGGGAAGAGGGGTGGTTGGGTGGACACAGACCTCTGGGGGTGGGATGTGACCACACCCCAGAAATTCCAGGCTTCCCTCAGTGTTTATCCTGCACTTCCCCTTCTGCTGTTTGGGGTACAGCCCTTCAGAGTTGGGAGTGAGGGGCTGGAGAGTTGGCCTTTCTGGTAGTGCCAAGTGTTAGATGCTTGCAGACCAGCAGGGAGAGGGCCTCCAAGCTGCTGGTTTTGACTCGGGCTCAGCCATTTTTCACTGGCCTTGGGTGGCTGGCATGGACTGCCTGGCTGAAGTAAATGGCAGCACTGTGCCCATATGGCCTATCCCCAGTCAGTCAGATAAGTGCCCCTGTGCTGGCTGGGATTGGCTGCAGTGCTTTCATTTCCCTTCCTCTTGAAGGAGGTGGGTGCAAGAGGCTGTTCTGTGTAGGACCCTGGAGTTCCGTAATAGGCAACTTGATTGTCCCGAGAGGAAACTCTTCCCAGGTGCCCCTGCCATTGTGGCACAGATGTTTTGATTCCCCTCCATAGAGCTGTAGACTCTGGGATCAGGGCAGGATGTTTCCCTAGAGTCCAATGCTCAAGGCTTTGTCTGAACTCTCCTGTGTTAATTGTGTAGGGGCCTGTTATCCTTTCCATTGGATCTCAGAGCAGGATTTTCTTAGGCACTGAACATGGTCCCTACCACAAACACCCCAGTCCTGTGACT
Organism: Eretmochelys imbricata; assembly: GCF_965152235.1. Classification (NCBI taxonomy): domain Eukaryota; kingdom Metazoa; phylum Chordata; order Testudines; family Cheloniidae; genus Eretmochelys; species Eretmochelys imbricata. The sequence goes on from NC_135580.1 coordinate 8,013,607, forward strand.
GCAGATAAATGGAGCTCATTGCTGGGGGCTCTTCCACAACTTTGGGGGATTCACCCTGTTTAGAAACCTTGTAGAAACTCAATATTCAAATATTTTTGTATTATAGTTCCTTTCTACACATTGTGTGCAGGTAGATTTGATGTAGTGGGGATGCCTGTATGGGTTATGGCTGCAGGTTCTGGGTGTATTTTTGACGGGGACTATCTAGGCACAATGAATGTATGGGTTGGTTTGGGAGAAAGGAGGGTTGCCTGGGTGGGCTGGGCACTGCAGGCTTCTCTGGTGGAGTTTGGACAGTCTGGGACTGTGCTGGTTGGTTGTGGGGAATGTTGCTCAGGCATTCCAGGGCTGTATGTGCTGGACGTGTAATGGAGTTGCTTGGTGGCTGGTGTTGCACCCACAGTCCTTTCTGACTCCCACAGTGGCACCTTGTAGCATAAGATTTGGTCATTGCCAGCTTGGCCTTTAACTACAGACAATGTTTGGTCACATTTTTTTCCAGCCGTCAAGTCTGAGGCTGGAGGTAGAGACTCTAATCAATAAAATGTCATTCTTTGCAGCCGCCACAGAAAAGACAAAGAACCGTGGAGGACTTCAACCAGTTCTGCACCTTCGTGCTGGCCTATGCTGGCTACATCCCCTACCCCGAGGAGGTAAAACAGATTGGTGTGTGCGTTGTGTCATTGTTTAGTGTTGTGTGAAGGGGCCAATGTCCTGGGAGACAGACCTGGCACCTCTTCTTTCTTTCTTGGCATTGAGGTTTGGGGACTTCGTGCTATGTCATTTCTCCTGCTCATGTCTCCTTCTCTCCCCCAGTCACTCCAAGAACACCACATCTGTGGTGTGGTCTTGTGCAGATCCTATGTGCTTTTCTTTGTCCTTCTTGCAGAATGAACCCTGGACCCTTGGAGGCAGCATGAGTCCCCAGAACAGCACAGGCAGCACTCAGGACAGTGACAGCTGGGCCTCCTCCCATTCCTCTGATTCCCAAGTCCTGCCAGATGAGGGGAGGATCAGGAACGCCAAGTACAAAGGGGGCAACCTGTTCCTGAACTGCCCTGACTTCCCCAGCAGTTTCTATGCAGCCCGACCCCAGCAAACCAAGAAGAAGAAACTGTCTGCAAAGAAGCTCATCTTGGATCAAGAGATGGAACAGAAGATGACACTGGCTGGCACGAAGAATTTAAGTGATGTTCAGCCGCAAAGGAGAGAGTCGGCTGTACTAGAGGAGCAGGCGCCTTACGTAATGGCAAAATGTCTCGAGTCCTTGGTTGTCCCAGCTGGTGAGCTTCGACCCAAATCCCTGCTGGAGGAGTTCATGAAGGAAGAAAAGGATTGGACACAAGGGGTTCAGGGGAGTGAGGTGCCAGTAGGAGGCTATTTTCGACCAAAGGAGCAGGAATCATGCCCTGAGGAGAGGAGGAGCTCCAGCTGTCAGAATACCTTGGATCAAAGCAAAGAGGAGGAGGGTACAAGCAGTGTCCGCTCCCAGCTCAATTGTAAGCTTCCAAACTAGTTTGTATGAGGAGTGTGGAGGGGTCTGTAGGAAAATGGGGAAGATGTCCCTGGTCTGGATAGGTGGTTATGTCAATGCTTTGTTCTCACTGCAAAGCTGCATTGTGTTCCAATGCCCAGTACCTTGCTTTCTTCCAGGTGGAGGAACTGTAGGTTCACTGGCTTTGTGGGGAGCCCACAGCTACTGGAGTCCTAGCCTCACCCAATAAGAGGTGAAGTAGGGGAACTGCAAAGTACAGAATCTAGGTGTTGGGCCTCAGCTTGTCAGAGTCTTTATTTCCCCTGGTGCAAACCGTGCTGGAGCCAGAGTCCAGACTCATTCTTCAGCTTGGGAGACTCTCTCAAACTAAGCATCTGACTGGTTTGAATTGCTCTTTTCCCTTTTGCAGCTTCACCTGTAGAATTCATGGTGGCACCTCCCAACACCAAATCAGAAGGTGAGTGGGACCCCATTATGTGTGGTACTGGTAGCCTCTCTAGCACAGGGAGCTGGGAGTCTTGCTTTGCTGCTGGTTTTCTTTCTGAGATGGGTGGGGATTGAACCAAACAGAGGGGAATGCAGGCCAGTGTAGGACAGGCCTGGGTTTCCTTCAGAGCTGATCGCTAATCATCTGTGGGGGTCAGTGCTGATCCCTATAGGCCTTCATGCCCCTGGGACAATGTATATTGCCTTCCCCTGCATGCATAATCTTATGCTATAAACTGGATTTGTCTGGCATTTTCTGATGGAGGTCTGTCTCTTTCCTGCCCAGAGGATGATGCTTGGGACCTGATAACCTGCTTCTGCCTGAAGCCCTTTGCAGGGAGACCCATGATAGAGTGTAACGAATGCACCACCTGGATCCATCTCTCTTGTGCCAAGATTCGCAAATCCAATGTGCCTGAGGTCTTCATCTGCCAGAGATGCCGTGACGCCAAACAGGAGATCCGTCGCTCAAACCGAGCCAGGACAGTGCCCCGCAAACGCTTCTGTGACTGATTCTCTTCCCTAGAGACACGGTGATTGTGGGTGGGGGCCCTTTGTTCTAAGACTATAGCCCAAGTTGGCTAGACAATCGATACACAGTGACCATAGGAGGCCGGTGGCACTGGAAAGGGGGAGCATTTTTGCTGGGCATGCCCCCTGTACTTCCAACTCTAGGAAGCTGGCATGTTGAGACTCAATCTTTCTCTTGTGGGGGTCATGTAAACTATGCAGTTGAGACATCAGTTTTGCGAATGCAGTGGGGTCCAGCAAGAGAAGTGTGTCTCTGAATGGAATCCAGTGCAGTAGGTCAGCCAGAAACCTGCCTGTTGTCTCACAAACAGGGCTCAGTGCTTTTCCCCCAGGCACTCCAGGAGAGCCTACTCCAAGTAGTTTCCCTCTGGTATGGTGGCTGCTTAGACTTATCCCACTGGTGCCCAATTCCTTTCCTGACAACCTCTTAAGAGTGAGTTTAGTGCTGGTGAAAGTTGTCACCTGGCTAGCGCCCCCCTGACTAATGTCCTCTTTAATCTGGGCTGTATCTGCTTTGTTGAGTGCACAAGCTTCTCCCTCTACAAACCATGCTCTGGAGTGACACCCTCTCAGGGAGGAAAAGGAAGTTGTCCTCTGTGCTGTCATGGCCCCTCAATTATAGTGAGGTGAACACCTGAGTTGAGCACTCCTGCCTTCAAACTTGCTTCATGTGAGTAAGCAAAGAGTAGCCCCTTGATCTGAGTGCACTCACTAGCTCCAGAGGTTTGGAAGAGAGGGGCAGTGTGCAGTTACTGTAAATATTAATGGAGTGACTGTAAATAATTTGTAACAGATGTTTAGAAAATTATAAAACAATTCTTGCTAAACTGTAAAATGGAATCCTCTGCTCCCAAACTTCCAGTTGCACTGTAGTCTCCTGTATGAGGGGATTTAAGGAGTTGTGGCAGGAGACCAAAACAGTTTTGGGGGGGAACCCTTGGAAACTCATGAGGGAGAGGGTGAGGCCACAGGCAGACCCTAAGCAAAAGCAGATCTCATCCTCTGGGAATGGCTCTCAAGACTTCCCCTGCTGTTCTGCACTGGGCTGTCTCCCAGGAAGCATCTTTGGTGAAGATGTGGTGGATGATGTGAACAAAGTCCTGACAGAGTAGAAAGAAAGTGAAGCTTCTGTCTGAATTGTCCAGTCCCCTGAAGAATTCTCCTGTGTTAGCCATCTAGGCTCCTCAGTAAAGTTTGGGGAATGTTAGTGTCTCAGACAGATTAGGGGGTCTTTTGCTTTGAGCCTCATCCACTATGCAAATTGCTGCCTCTTAGATTGGATGTGCCTGCTATGAGCACACCTTTATGTTTCTAGACAGGATACTTGGTCTTCTGTCTCCCTTGCCTCAGGGAGGACATGGCTGAGCTGGCTGGTCTCTAGGGGCTCCACATGCACTAAGTATTAGATTCCATCTTCTAATTCTCCTTGTATACCCCCCCACCAAAGAACCAGACCCATGTGCCTTCTGCATTTCAAAGATGCTGCTCCCCCTGTGCTGGAGGCACTTGATTTAGTCATATAAACTGCAGGTGTGCTGACTCCTGTGCTACATGTTGGTACTGAGCTGGGCCTCTGCTGCTTGGGGTGACTGAGGGGTGTGGGGAGATGAAAGGAACCTAAGATCACAATTCCTCTCTATTTTTCCAAACTTGTGTACTCAGCTGCCGTGAGACATCTTCATCAGTCAGCAATGTCCCTCTCCTGTAGGGGGAAATCTAGGCCCCGGAAATGCTTTACACTTTTATAGTTTGTAGTAACTTTTATTGAAATTATGTAAAATACAAATTCTTAAGAGTGTGGGTGGAATAATATGTATATAATAAAGTACTTTTGCCATAATCCTTGTGGCCTTATTGTTTCATGACCTTACCTGTAACTCCCCCTCAGGGGTAAGTTTCTGTGACTATTTCCTTTGGTTGTGCTGGGGGGTGGGAATAGCTGCTAGCCTTATCATTTTTACTATGGAGTCATCTTTGACAATTGAGTGGATGCTGGGGAATTAAAAATCTAAAGCAGAGTACAAGCTTGTTGCTCTGGGGAAGTAGGTGGTATTAACTCAGGGACATTGAGTGAACAGAAATGTAGAATGAGTAGGTAAGAGCACCAGGGCTCTCAGATGGGTCAGGCATGGACACAGTCTCCCCCTTGAAAAGGTGAGAATCAGATTTTAGTACCCTAGGATTAGACCATATGTGCTAGTCAGGTGCAGTGAGAGATTCTAGTTAGGACTGATGAAATCTTTCCTCATCTGTGATGCAATGCACTATTGATTACATGGTAGTGGTCTGACACCCATGGTGCTGTAGAAAAGAAAATTATGGAAATGGAGCATCTCCCTCACCTAAGGGAAAGCATCCCTTCAATTGTGGGAGACAGGCACAACCCCAGGCTACCACACTTCTGAGCATATCTGTGGAAGCAGCTCAAAACACCAACCCTCTCTGCAACTAGACACCCCATACATGCCTTATCCTGGCCTCTGTGGTTACTTAGAAATCAAGCTCTAGCCTCTTCTAAAAATCACACCAAAAATACACCCTAAAATGAATGTTTTTAGATTACTTTTAGTTTCCAAAACAGGATCAATTTGAACAAAACAGTGATCTCATACACCAAGGCAAGTTATGTACATGACATGGTCTGCTACTAGAGAAATAAATTTGCATTAAAAAAAAGTTGGGATCTCTCCTGGTTGTGGTGGTACTTGCATCACCCTTGAAAAGTTAACTGATGGTGTTTTCTTCTTGAGTTTGCAGGAAGAGTAGCTCTGAGATGTAAGCTCCTTCCCTCACATTCACATGGGGACAAGACTGATGCTAAAACCAAACAATACTTTAAATATAAAATTAGCCTGTTAAACAATCAGCAATTAAGCTCACTCTGGGAAAGAAGGGTGGGAGTGAATATAAGATGGCAGCATGGGAAAAAACAGCTTTGTGTGATGCTGCAGTGACGATTAGGCACATAAGTTTAGTTACTCCCTAAAGCAGGGTTCTCAAACTGGGAGTCAGGACCCCTTGGGGGGTCACAAGCTGTCAGCCTCCAACCCAACCCCCACTTACCTACAGCATTTATAATGGTGTTAATACATAAAGTGTTTTTAATTTATTAAATGGGGGGGGGGTGTCATACTCAGAGGCTTCCTATGTGAAAGGTCACCAGTACAAAAGTGAGAATCATACCTTACATTTTATCTTCAAGCCTGCCACTGACAGCAGCAAGGATTCCTTGGTGGACTAAAATTCAAGTTTAGTCCAGACCATTAAATGGAACCCAGCCCCCTCCAGAGTGAGTAACAACCCAACTTATTTCCCCAGAGATCTGGTAATCTGAACTTGTCTGCACACACATGGAAGCATCAAATGCCATAAGTATTTGTTCTGCAGTAGGACAGAACCATTAAATCATTGTCTCTCAGTAGGAGACAAAGGCAGATACTATCCTGGCCCCCATGGACCTTACAATCTAAAGAAGGAGGAAGAGTCTAGGCTCAGCAGGCATGTTCTAGATCCCATAGTTCTGCTAGGGCAGAACCAGAGATAGTCCATTAATCCATCATGGCATCTGGTGGAGACAGAAGTCCCTGGTGGGGTAGTGGCCAGATGTCCCCATTACTTTATTTTTCCTGAGCCCAGACTGAGTTGCTTCTCTTCTCCTCCAGGTGGGGAATCACAGCCTCCATGTAGAACTTCTCCAGCTTGGGCTCCGTTTTCTCCCAGAACCCTGCATCAAAATCCACGGAGGTGATGACTGTATCTTTGTTGGTGTGAACCACGAAGTCAGCCTTGTCAAAGCCAGTTGTTGCCAGCTGGCACTGCACCTGAGTGTAGTAGGGATGGTTTCTCTTCAAGGAGTAGGACTCATCATCCACTTCCAGGCAGAAGGCTTTGTCCTTACAGGCCTCTTTCACTGTCTTGTCTCTGTGCTTATAGGGACACTTGACCTCCAGCAGCTTTCCCGTATCTGCTTCTCTGACAATTCCATCTGGGCTGGCTGCGAGCCACTCCTTCCCTTGGTGAATGAAGAGGCCACACTCCTCCACCTTCACAGGCCTACCTGTCCTCTTGGACTGCAGCTCTTCATATGCCTGCACTGCCTTTTTCTCATGTTGGGTGCCCCAGGACATGGCTGGTGTCTGCACTTTGGAACCAGAGCTCACCACAGCCTTGAGGTAAGACTGGGGCACCTCTGAGCTCTTGCCATTGACAAACTTGCTGTTAGCAATCCCGGGTGCAACTGAGGCCGTGATGCGGTTTTCCTGCCACTCAAACCACTTGGGATTATCTCTCTGGCCCCGAGTTTCCCTCTCCACTTTCACCACATCTTCTGTTGTCAGCAGGGAGGGAAATTTGCTTGCTTTGCCCTGGCCAATGGTATTGGCCCGAGAGCGACTGGATTGATTCCTTTCCAGGCAGGGGTCGACACCGGCAGGTGCTTTAGCTGTTGTGGAGCAGGGTTTCCTTCCACTAGTCACTGAGGGGTTCTTAGCTGTCACTCTGTAGCTTATCTTGGTGTCTCCTTGATCACTGCCATGTGCTGCAGTGGCCCTTGATTGGGAAGAGCTTTGCCCAGCTCTTCTGGGAGTGGTGCTGCTGGTTGGCTTGTCTGTCTGTGCCCTGCTGCTACCTGAACTCCCAGCAGGCTGAGCACTCTTCAGTCGGCTGGCTGTGGGTGTTGTCTTGGCCTGGGTGGAGGAGGCAGAGGAACGGGGTGCAGCTGGGGTGGCTTTGGGCATAGTTGCAGCCTGACAAGGTAAGGCTGTGCTGTCAGGGTTTTCCCTGGGTCTCCCCATTGTTCAGTGTCAGGGGTCACGCTGTGTGGGCAAAAGAGAAAGGTGAGTGTACATCCCTAGACCAGATTGTTTCCTGGCTCTGGCAGGAGCCTCTGTGCTTGAGTCTCCAGGAGGATTACACATCCCTTCTCTCCCCCTGTAGGCAGGACACCCTGCAGCCCTCTGCAAGAATGTGTCTATCTCCATATTAAGTTGTTATGACACCTCTGCCCCTATGCAAGCCCCTTTGCCAGGCTGTGGTGTCTGCCAGGCAAGCCAGGATGTAAGGAGCATGCAAGTGCATCAATGCCCTCTCTTTATCGCTCTTTAAGGCTGTGTGATGTCTGACCTCCTTGCAGCAAGCTGGTTCTTGGGGCCTGCAACTCTACAGTATGCATGGTTCTGGCCCAATGAAGCCAGCCCAGAACTGAACTGGAGCTTGAGCCAGAGAGGGTTCAGGGAAGAAGTAGGTATCAGCTAGAGCTGTCCCATGGGAGCTGGAGCTGTGATGGATTTGGGGGGACGTAATGCAACAGCTAAATGTGCAAGTTTAGAGAGATGTCTGAGTCATTGTGAATCCCATTGTTTTGTGAACACCTTTTGTTATTGAAAACTTCATATCACTACAGCTCATTAGAACACCCATTTTGTAGCACAGCCTTGACAGTTAGCGGACAAACTGAGAAGTTGAGAGTAATCAAGGAACATCAACACTCAATGAGGCTTTCCTACTGGAACAATGGATTTTCTACTGTTAGGGCCATTGACTGAATGGGCCTCTACACAATCTGAGGGGGCGGGGAGCTCAAATCTAGACCTCTTCCTATCTTGCAGCACTGTTTTATAATTGGTGCTTCTTTAAGCAAGGGAGGCCAGCCCTTTCCACTACCAGCAGCAACAGGAACAGACCAGAAGGCAGTGAAAAGTGCACAAGGACTCAGACCAAACCCAGGACTTGCAGACCAGCAGGAACTGCATTCATGCGCTTGTTGTCCACAGGTCTGTTACTCTTAACAAGTACAAGATTTTTGTAAGAATTCTTTAAAATCTCAAAGCCCAATAACATAGTAATATTTCCTTCAATTTTCAGACTTACCAACCGTCACCTTTAGGTGCAACGCTAACCACAGCAGTGGCAACCTGCGGGGCAAAGGCCTCCACGGAGATTCTCTGTCCAATCTGGAAGAAATACAAAAGAGAAACAGTAGGAATTAAGATCAAAAAAGTATATCTCCATGATGCAGAGGGACAAACTGAGGCAGAGTGTGAAGTGACTTGGCCAAGGCAGTTTGAGAGCAGGTGTCTGTGCCAGGAATGGAACTGATTTCTTGTTTCCTCGTCCAGAGGTACTTTTACCTGTCCAAGCTGCTTCTAACCACACTGTACTGATTATTAAA